>NC_137461.1:68037010-68296234 GCF_964235325.1 Thermobia domestica
ATAGGCTAATAGTGACACTAAGGGAAGCATGTACTATGTGTGTATTGGATTGATTTACCTGTAAAATAATCGTTAATAATAATCAGATTGCCTAATAAAATTGTCCATTTAGTTGTACTACGACATCAGATTAAAAATCTAATAGGGTTCAGTGGTAAAGCGTTCATCTCTAGTGCATAGGGTCCCTGGTTCGTTCGCAGCTCTCGCCAAGTGGGATTTGTGGTAGACAAACACCGTGTGCACGAGTTTTCCCATTTTCTCCCACTTTCTTCATCCTGACATTTCATTCATTCTCACCATCATCGTCTCCTGTAGCCTACCCAGCATAACCGTGGAACATAAAACCTCAAGGTTTCATTCCATTTTCATTTCAACTCCAAGGTTTCATTGTAAAATGTAAATGTGTAAATACCTGTTTTTTTTTGTTTTTTTCTTAGCTGGAAAGCTTATTCCAGTTTCTTAAAATAGCAAAACATACTTCCTCCCACAATTTCTTCTCTAAATTTGTATCTGAATATTCTTGCAAACTTTTTTTTATATAACCCGGGGTGTTTCTCTATTTCCTTAATTTTTCATTGTCTTCATCATTAATTAAAGACATACATGTATTAGCTTCCGTTGGTAACTTCTTTTCATGCGGTACATACGGAACGAACTGTTATGTGGAAAAAACTTGTAGAAAACATTCACTTTTGTTGTATCTCTGCTTGCTGGTATCTCGGCAACTTTTCTGTCGCTGTCGCCACAGTGAGCGGACTCCCATAAGACTCAATGCATTTTTAGATGTTGCGCAACTGTTCCGTCGCCGAGCTGTTGCCCTGCTGTCGCCCTGCTTGGCGACACCTCGGCAACTTTTCTGTCACTGTCGCCCCAGTGAGCGGACTTCCATAAGACTCAATGCATTTAGCCAGAGCAACAAGATAGTTGCCCGACAAAATGTTGCCAGTAATCGATAGGCCTTAAATAAATATTTAAAAGATAACAGAAAGTCAACAACTCAGGAAAATTTAACTACTGTAATTAGAAAGCAAACAGCGTTAAAATAATAATAAAAATATTAATATTAAGAATAATAGTAATAAACAATTGAAGATTGAACACCGAAGAATAAACGATTAACGAGATACAAACCCGAGAAATATAAGACTAACTCACGGAACGTTCACTGGTTCGATACCGCAAATAAAATCGTAAATGCGATTAACAAATACAGCGTCATCCCTTAAGACATGGTAGTCAATGACTGTTTGAAATATTCGATTAAAAAGTGCCTAATTCTGAGGAAAATCATATACTCCTCAGAATAGGAACGACTAGCGAGACGAACTAAGTAGAAGCGGGTTCAATTAGAGTGTCATACCCGTCAAAATCATTTCTGTGATTAGGGTCTATTATGCAACTGCGTCTGCCAATTATCGTAGAAAGAATCTGCGAAGTAGGCTGTAGCTTGTTTTCACTCAGCTGGTTTCAAACCGCCTGCCTGCTTGAGAGAGCGCATGAGATATATATATATATATATATATATATATATATATAAACGAAGGTTCAGTAGCAGTGGCGGCGTAAGGCAAACTGGGGCCCGGGGCCAGTGAAGTAGATCGGGGCCCCTTTTCGAGTAATCGTGATTTATAAACTTCTATTTTTGACATTCATTTACATAATCATTCTTTCTGTTTACTACTCCCCCCTTTCCCATTGGTGTGTGTGTTTAAACCACTTAATTTGGGTGACATTCAGCATCCCTGTCTATTTTATTAACGCTAAGAACCGCCTTCAGGCTGGTATCTAAAAATAAAACCGGACCAGAGCTATCGTTACATATATTTTTTATTCATTTTTAAACAAGGGACACGATAGAAAAAGGGTTAGAGATACAAGTTTAACGGAAACTACAAAGAATCCAAAATTTATCCTACATCTAAGTTATCCTAGTTTAAACGTGTACTGTAATTAGATAGAGTAGGAGTAATGCTCCTAATAATATATTTAGAGACAAATTTATGTGCAAAATGTAACAATGAGCTGATATTGAAAAAATCGCAAATAATAATATAACCGGCGCGATTTTTAAATGTAAGCTGTAAATGTAAGCAAGTTTTCTAGAATGTTCTTGTTCGGTTCTCGCCTTTGGTGTTCCTCCTGTACAATTTCTTATATGACTAAGTTTATTCATGGTTTCTTACCTGTCTGAGTTTACACTACATGGGTTTTATTTAATTAGATTTTATTCCTGCAATTAGCCCCATTCACTTTAACATTCGGTTTCTCTCCAGTGATCACACACGATACTTAAACTTTTTTTTATTTTTTTATTTTTATTTATTTATTTATTTATTTTTTTTTTTTTTTTACCGAAGTATCAGTAAATAATGGCTAGAATAGATTTCTCTCCTGCCTGTCATCATTTATCTTTTACTAGGTTTCTCTTCAGTGATAATATACGATCTATTTAGTCCCACTGCTTTTGCCGAAATATCAGTGAATAGTTAAGCACTGTATGTTTCTCTCCTGCTTGTCTTTTTTACTATTGTTTCCATATTTCACACTTGTATTATGATTGCATCATTTTGTGTTTAATAATTCACTCATATTTATATTCTGTCACTTATGACTTTCTATTACCATTTACTAACATCCTTAGTATTAGAATATATTATAACAAAAAATCCTGAATATATTGAATAATTGGGAATATATCATAGATTAAATATGTGAACACACCAGTCAATTGACAGATCTTGACGCTTTTTATTATTCTTTTGGTACTTTTATATTTTTATTGTCTTAAGTTGAAACATGAAACTACTTTCAATGATATTTCCACTACCTTAGTAGCCTGTGTTCCACCAGCATTCAAAATGTTACCTTTCTTGATTTGGTTGCTGCGGAAATCTCAACTATATTAGATTTTATTTCATTTTCAATAGAAAGAATGGCCAGATTCGTGAGTCTTTCTTGACCAATTGTGGAGTGCAAGTATGATTTTATCAGCTTAATTTGGTGAAAGACCGTTCACATGATGCGACAGATACGAGCAGTGTTATCAAACTCTGAAGAGCGGTTGCAAAACTTTTGTAGCTTCAATCCTCATTGAAGATACATATTTCAGTATGCCTTGTGGAGAAAAGTCAAGTTGTTCTTTAGCTATCTGAGCACACCTTAGAGAATGGATTATATGCTTACAATCCTGAAATAATTCTACGCCGTCCAGGTCATTCGGGTAGAACAAAGCCAAACCAGAGTAACATGCTTTTAGTCTTTCCTCGCTCTCATCATCTAGCTGCTGCACAAAGTTGGCAAAGTAAAAAAACAAAAATAAATAAATAAAAAAAATGTTGGCTTTTCACCTACATTCAACCTCTTCCTTTAAATTTCTTACCCCCCCTCCCCCGCAAAGAGCGTGGAACGTTTATTTTATTTATTTTTAATCTACATTCAGTTTTTTCTTTAAATTTCTTTCCAGGTCCCCAAGAGAGTGAGAACCTAAGCTATAGCTTGTTTAGCTTACACATAATTCGGCACTGATTAGTTTTATTAGACAGATATTTCTGTTGTTTCATCAGTTATTTGGTGTAATTTCGATCGACAATTAATTGCGTTTACTTTTAGGGAAGGATTATAAACTTTGACGGCCTTTGTACGGCTCATACTAACAAAGTTCTTTAGCAATTAGTTTTTAACTACCGTCCGGGGCCCTCCACGAAGTGGGGCCCGGGGCGGGGGCACCGCTCGCCCCGCCCTTACGCCGCCACTGTTCAGTAGTTAAGAGTACAGAAGAGAGTTACCGAATGCAACCCGTGTTTAGACAGCGTACTTGACTGTTATGTCAGCACACTTATTTCCTCAACTACTCGTATGTTCCTGAATCCAACAGACAAGAGCCCACAGCTCTATTGCTATGGCCCATGACATCTCAAGAACCATCAACATCATTACTTTATTACTTAATTAGCACTTTATTACTATATTACTTAATTTAGTCTCCTGTTCGTTTCTGATAGTATTTATTGTTTAAATAATACATCTATAATAAATCTATTCTTTTCCGATAATTTTTTTTCGAGTGTCTGTTAACACAGTGAAAAATAAAGGTAAATTCCCATGATGTAGAGAGATTTAGCGGAACATTTCTCCTTAAATTTGCCAAAATGTTCTTTAAATTTTATATGTCAAGTGTAGAAATGTAAGTTTTTGAAGTTACAATTCACACAAAGGACAGCATAATCTAAATCACACATATATTTAACGACTTCCGAGGTTTCGGCTACATACAATTTAGAAATAACTGCAACTTGAAAATATAAAAGTTTTACAGATGTCTTTAGTCACGCTATTATTATTATTATTATTATTATTATTATTATTATTATTATTATTATTATTATCCGTTTAGTGCCAGGCAATTGAAACTGATAGATTGTTACTTCCATAGGTGGTACTATATGCCGAGAACAGTTTATTCCAGTACTGTAATATTTTAGTGTCCGATAGGATACTTTTTGAAATACCCTCTTAGAATAATTTCTGAAACTGGTTGAAATGAAATGAGATAATATCTCAGTTTAACGTCCCACAATTATGCCCTTTAGATTAAGGGAGACGGATGATTAACGTAAGAGGATGTTGATGAAAGAATTTGTGTAATGAGAATGTGGAAGGAAACGAAGGCACCCCGGGAAAATCCACGGACACGATTCACCATTAACTGGAACTGGTTTAACTAGATTACATAGTTTCTTAACTTGGGCTACAAAGATTGATTTTTAGGACAGCTTTTAGGGACTTTCCTCCTTATGCAGAGTCATTTTGACGTATGATTAGCGTCATACTAAGGGCCTGACTACTGCAGGAAACAAATGTTAGTCGAACTCTTTAGTATAGCACTAATCACGCGTCAGAACGACTCTCCATAAGGCCCTTTTTGTCTGCCAGTCCTTATTAAAACTTTCTTCTTTCATTTGTCATGAGAAAACCTAAATTCGGTGTTCTTGTTTTTCTGCATTCTACAATATATATAGAACATACTTGAAGGAGCAACCTATGTATGTAACTGCTAGTATTGGTATGTGTTTGTGTGTACATGTGTGTGTGTGTGTGTACGTTTCTTTCGTTGCATTCACCTTGGAACTCGGTAGTAGAACATTTCACATTTACGGTCGTCGTAGGGTTTTCTCCAACCGGGAACCATAAGAAGGGTCATTTCGACCCCAAGAGCCAGGTGTACAGCTATCTTATAGGACCTTCTAAAACTTGCAAGATATCCGCAAGATTCATGAGGCGAGGAAGAGGAAGGGGGAAACAGAGAGCATTTACCCTCTCCCCTCCACACACACAACGCACACACACTTCTCTTGTAGCAACCTTTAAAAAGACGATAAAGGGAAGGGGACAAGTTGTATTTAAGACCGCTACACTAACACATAAGCAAACACAATTTAGCAAAGTCCCCCCCCCCCTTCTTCTCCCCATGCGACCTATTTCACTTTGGCCTTCTTCTATTCCCCAGGTGACACATCCAAAATGTAGAAAATTACATGACAGGGACTGTTTTCAATTAATGGCGAAGTACCAAGAAACGAAGTATATAAAATGTCTTCTGCACTTTTAAAATATAAAATACACGCTAAATTACAAAGTACATTTTAATGACATTTCACAGCTTATTCTTTTTTTTAAGCCCCCATTCCTTCTGTTTTATAGATACTCACAATTTTCTCATTTCATGGTTCATTTTCCCAGCTAACTAAAACCAATAAATGTTTTAATATATTTTTTCAGTCTTTTCTAGAGTTCCAAATTATGCTGTATGTTAGCATGGGAAGCAAGCACTTATGCAGGAATTTATTTCTGGGAGTCCAAATTCAACATGAGGCTAAATTGCGTTAAAATTTGTAAAATCACTTTTAAAATTGCACTAAATTTACAGAAAAGTCGTAATTTTGAGGTTCTGGACCCCGACGCTCCAGCCCCTGCTTATCACTCTAATTAGAAGTGCAATTTATTCACGGAATGGTTATATGTGCCTGTCCATCTATCTCTTAATAGTTGTCAGCAAAATAGGAGAACCGAGAGATTGTTCTCTCTCTCTCTCTCTCTCTCTCTCTCTTTTTTTTTTTTTTTTTTTTTTTTTTTTTTTTTTTTAAGGCATGCATTAAGCATTTCAAGGATAAATTCTATCTTTGCTTTCATTCCTCTGCTTTCGATTAGGAAATCTACAACTTCTGGATTCAAAATTGATCCTCATACCTTTGATGACTGGCAAAACAGCGTTGAGGCAAGCGCATTGCATGTAATGGGCACTATTTTGAAAAAGACCATCAACATTTCAAGGATTAGTACAGGTAATTATGTTTTATTCATTTATGATCAATCTTCCTAATCATTCCTCGTATATATAATTTAATTTTTCATAAATGTTTGTGTCTCAAGCAGTTATGTGCTGTAAAAATGCAAATCACAAACCTGGGAGTTATAAAAATATAAATATATCAATAGTAATAAAACGAATTATGTAATGTTTAGAAATGTAGTTTTATAATAAATGAATATTTCAGGAACGTGCAGATTGCACACTGCTTTTGCTAACAACCGTGAGGCGTAAATCCCTGTGAATGGTGCGGTTAATTGTTGACTGACTGTAATGTGCGGCATTTGCTGTAATGTGCCATCGCACCCTGTGTGTAGAGTTTTGGAGGTTACCGTACGGCGAACTACACGCAATAACAGCGGGGTCGTCTTCACGAGAGGCCGGTTTCTAGCTGTTTGTGATGGTGGGTCCAAGACTCTGTACTACATTTTTACGTATAATACGATTCACAGTCACACGACCTACACGAAAATTACACACTTAATACAATTCTATAATGCACAAAGTGTGAAGTTAGCGTTGGAAAGGACCCTTCCAGAATTTGTTTCAGCGGCATCAAAACTACGCTCAGCTACATTGCACTACTGTGTGATTAACAAACTGTTACTTTCCTCGTTACTATGATGGGATGCGCAAGCGCAGTACAATTGCACATTGACTTTGGCATATTATAAATGAATCAACCTATGTAATAATAATAATAATAATAATAATAATAATAATAATAAAGTTTATGGAGGTTCTATAGTACTAAATATTAGTTCATATTCAGAATTTACTTTCTTGCATATTATGTTACTGTAGTAGTTAAACTTAAACAGCAGTTCTGGGTTCCTATTAACAGTGCTAGATGTAAATAATAAAATAAAGATTACTAGAAAATATAATGGTCTCGTTCCCCTGTGATTGATTTTGTAAAATGATTCAGTAGGGAAAAGTTGGTTAAAACGGGACACTTGGTCCAAGATCTGAGATATCTCACTTCGAAATTAACACATTGCATTGAAACTTAGCCAAATTCTAGACAATTATGCACACTTCAGTTTGTCAATTTGACGTAGATGAAAAATATATTTTCTAATGAAATTAACACTTTTGGTATTCAGGTCAAAGTATGTCGTTTTGGCATACCAGTAAGATAAAACAGGAAGTAACAAAAAGTATGTCAAATATTGAATAGTATTTATAATATATCGCTAGTTTGCTACAATATTATTGTGAAGATATGTGTATTTGGAAACATGGCAAAGTTTCTTATTTTGAACAATGGAACATTTCATTTTAAAAGAACATTACAGTGAAAAGAATAACTATTCATTTTAAGTTAAATCACCTTTCGACTTTTTTTTTCTAAGTTCATTTGCCTTTGCTGTCTGTCATTTACCTCTTACGTTTGTAATTTCTTAATTAATAAAATAACAGATTGCTTCCCCGTCAGCATTCCTATCATCACCTTACCTTGGTTAATCTACGAGCATGCACTTTTTTCATCGAGACGCAAATCAGAGTGAATAACCCAGGACATGAACCCGGAAGGAACGCCAGACAAAATGGATTGAGAGACTATTGGAAGGGACAGTCGACATGGAGCGAGAGACGAGTTAGAATGTGGACCGCTAGCTTCATTTTAAATTTACGATTGATAGCCTTGCTCTGTCTTATAGAGCACATTTGTTTCGGCTAACGCCAGATAGCCATCTACGACGATGTATTGCTTTTTAAGAAGAAGTTTTAAGTTTATCTAAAGTTGCGGTCTTCGTGAAGTTGGTCACTCAGTCCGGGTTTCGCCGACTCTTAACTTTGGTTACTTGAACGACCAGCCAGCCAAACAGAAGGATGGACGGATGTCGGCCTGTTGGAGGAATCGTCGAGAGGACAACGATCAGACCTGCAAGTAAGTGCGAGTAGATTAACCTATCCCAAAAGTTACTCCCTTCTTGCCCCTCTTCACCCCCTTTAACACCACAGTCTGTTCCTTTTGTACGTGTTGGATTTCATTTAAATGCAACCCAGGTTGGATCCCGTACCTCATGTTTTGTTAAGTTCTATATTTACAAAATCCTGGGCGCAACTTGTCGGATCTGACATCCCCAAACACGTCAATTATTAACTCATCATCTGAGCTCTCAGACCGACAAGGGGTGACTGCACATGGCGGAGATGTGGTTTTAACTTGTGTGTATGCACACATATTTGTGACCCCGATTTTTCCCATTTAGCTGAACATAATTAAGATTCATTTTGCATTAGTTTGTTTGCCGCCCACCGTTAGAATTTAATGAAATTCTATTTGTTTTACCACCCTCCCTCCACCCTCTCGATTTGTTGTGTTATTTTGTTTTATGTGCATTTTTAGTTATTTTATTTAGAGATATTTAGTGAAAATGGTAAATACTAACATTATGGCACAAGCTCGTCTTACGTCTCTAGATTCTATTGTGCGCCCCACATTTTTTCACGGCAAGTATGGGGAAGACGTTATTCGTTTTTTTGAGTATTTCGAATCTTACTGCGTCATTTATGAGTTCAATGCAGTAAAGAAGCGTCATTTGCTCCCATATCTATTAAGGGACGGAGCCTTAGCGTGGTTTCTAGCTTTAACTAGGACAGATGAATTTGTGAATCTGTCGTATGTAGATATAAAGAGACGAATGATCACATTATTTGGTGGTTTTGTAGTTAAGAAGGTGACGGAACACACCATTCGTTCTAGAGATCAAAAAGAAGGAGAACCTATCATGACATACATTTATGAGAAGCTAGATCTCATACTTAGTTTTGATAAAGCCATGCCGATTCAACAACAAATTAATTTCCTTATTGAAGGGTTATTGCCTCAGTATTTTAAGCTTACATGCAACAAATCGTTTCCATCTGTTGATGCGTTATGTGAGTTTTTATTACAAGAACAGTCAGCTGAGTTAATAGTAAATTACAAGACGCTCATTAAAGCTAATTCGAAAGAACGAGTCTTGCAGTTTAGTACACCGGAATTTATCGCTAAGATAGCTGATGTTTCATTGCGCGATAATTCTCATGTTTCATTTCCTCTTGAAGAACAACAGGAAAAAAAAGAAATGCTTGCACGTTTGCATTATCATATCTCATCCGCTGGGAAAGAATGCGGTGATCAACAGTCAGTAGATTCTATTCCGTCTCATCAACAGAAATGTAACTCTTTTTCTTCTTTTTGTCCCTCTGAATGTAAGTGTGCTAATAATAATAATAATAATATGCATGATAGAATGGGCTCTGCGACGAATACCTCTGTTATGGTTAAGAATGAACAGAATAAGCGCAAACAGAATCATAGTACGTCTCCCGCGAATAATAAAATACACTGTCCGGCCAAAGCATTAGAGTGCAACATGGCGCAAGTCAGGAGAAGTAATAATTGTAATGTTTTACATAGCGGAAATAGTTCAGGGAATGGTGAAAGACCTGTTTTTAAGACTCACACGATAACTACGCCTATTGTTAGGGATAGGATTCTGCCTTGCATCAAAATTACTATTGGAAATAAAGAGTATAAAGCATTGTTGGACTCTGGGAGTCAAATTTCAATTTGCACTAGAGAGCTCCTTCCTCCGAACACTAGACTTGCTAAAAGACGTACTATTATCCGTGGCATCTCGGGTAAAGGACTTGAAACTAACACGTTAGCTGTGCTGAAGTTCAAAATTGACGGCTATTCATTTACGCATACCTTTAGAGTTGTAGACAAATTTGCATCTTCTGTTTTGTTGGGGAACGATTGGTTACTCCCTCAACATGTCACTATTAACCAGGATATTCACGTAGTTCATATAGTTAGGTTTGGGAAACCTACTGATCACGCGCTACCTGAAAGTCATGCTATAGGCACAGTTTCCGAACAAACAGCGAACCTAATGCAAGCGTATTTCATAACGGCGAAATCTGTTACTTTGCCACCAAATTCCAGTGTTTCAGTACCTGTTCGTAAAATTAATGATTTAGTGGGAGTTAAAAATGTTTTGCAACCCAATGAGAAAATCTGTTCTAAAGCCGAAATTTTTGTTAATGAGTCTAGAGTGGATCCTGTTAATCCTGTCATTAGAGTAGTCAACCCAACCAACAAAAAGTTGTGTTTAGAGAAAAATCTTCATTTAGGTGAAGCCATTGACATTAGGCCGGGTGCTCATTACCCAAATGATACAGATAGTGTTCAAAATCATGGTTTAGCCAGTAAACAAGACAACAATAACTTTCCTGCTGGTTTTGATGTCAAGCGTGTGGACATTAACCCTCAACTTTCGGACGATCAGAAGCAAATGTTTTATTCTGTTATAGAGGAGTATAAGGATTGTTTTTCTTGGTCAGAGGATGATTTTGGAGTGGCCAAGGGTTACGTACATGAAATCAAAATGCTAGATAACCTCCCAGTTCACACCAATCAGTTTCCTATCCCCTTCCACTTAAGAGAAGAAGTTAAAAAACAGATTGATACTTTGCTCAAACAAAAGGTTATTAGGAGGTGTATCTCGAGTTATAACTCGCCTATTCTTCTCGTGAAAAAGAAGTCCGGATCTTATAGATTTTGTTTGGATTGTAGAGCGATCAATTTACACATTGCACCAGACAGTTTTCCAGTACCGTCGATAGAAGACATTCTTTCGCGTCTTAGTAAGTGTCGCTACCTGTGCTGCTCGGACTTGCTCAGTGGTTTTTTTCAAGTGAAAATCGCGGAAGAATACCAACCCGTCACTGCCTTTTCAATCCCAGGAGCGGGTTCTTTTTGTTTTACAGCACTCCCTCAAGGCCTTATCACTAGTTCCGCTGGTTTAAACAGATTAGTGAAAATGACATTGGAAGGATTAGAATCTGAACAAATTTTCGGGTACCTTGATGATTTTTTTGGGGGTGGGAATACTTTTGAGGATGTTATCAACCTCACCAAGAAGTTATTTCAACGAATTAGAGAACGTGATCTTAAACTTGCACCAGAAAAAACGAAATTGGCTTATTTTTCATTAACAGTTTTGGGACACGATATTTCGTACGATGGCTTGCGAATTTCCAAGAAAATAACTGACTCCATTAGTAATTATGAACGTCCGAAGACGAAAAAACATGTGAAAAGTTTTCTAGGATTAGCTAGCTTTGTAAGACGATTCTTACCTAATTTTTCTGAAATTGCGGAGCCTTTGAATTCACTTCTCAGAAAGGATGTACCGTTTAAGTGGACACAAAAACAACAAGATGCTTTTGAGAAAATTAAAGATCTTATCATAAAATCGCCATATTTGATGCATTATAATCCGAAACACCCTGTATACTTGTTCTGTGATGCATCAACTCGCGGTCTGGCTGCCGTGCTCAAACAACCTATATCCTCTCCAGATGACCCAGAGTTAGCACCCATTGCTTATTGTAGCCGTAGCTTAAATAAAAGCGAGAAGTCTAGACATCCTTATGAACTTGAACTTTTGAGTATTATATATGCCTTTAGATCCTTTCGTTACTTTTTGCTAGGACGTCACATTTTTTTTGAAAACCGATTGTAAGAGTCTTTTGTTTTTGAAGCAGACAAAAAATGTAGGTAAATTTGCTAGGTGGCTTAGTTTTATTGAACAGTATAACTTTACTGTGACACACATATCTGGGGTATCTAACATAGAAGCCGATGCACTTTCACGTTTTTCTCGTGCCCCCAGGGACATTTCTGATGAGCAACAAAATGAGGAAGACCCTCGAGTATTTTCTTCCACTGTTACAGAGTGTAACAATATGCTAAGTGACGAGCCTTCTCTCAGAGATGAACAAATGGAGGACCCGTTTTATAAGGATATTTTTGATTGGTTAGAAAACAAGGAAAAGAAAAATCCCAAAATTGAAAGACAGGCATTTTATTTCACGGTTAAAGAAGGAATCTTGTATAGAAAACAAAAAACATCTAGTGGTATGAAATTTTTAGTTGCTGTACCTGTTTCATTACGCTATAAAGTTTTTGATGCGGCTCATACTTCTGCCATTGGTTCAAGTCACGGAGGTTTTTCCAAGACATATGATCTTTTAGTGAAATCTGTGTATTTCCCTAATATGAAACAATATATCTATCAGAAATGCAAAGAATGTTTAATTTGCCAGTCCAGCAAAAATATACCTGGTTCTGCTTATGGTACATTGCAAACGTATCCTCAAGTGCCGCCCTTCTATCGCATTTTCGTAGACATTGGAGGGGTGTACTCCTCGAGTAATATTTTGAGACACAAGTATTTGATTGTCGTAGTCGATGCAGCTACTCGGTATACTATTTGTGGTTCATTAGCAGATATAACAGCGTCTTCTGTAAGTAGTTTTCTCTATGAAAATGTAATTTTGAAATACGTTTTTTTCAAAGAATTAGTCACAGACAAAGGTCCATGTTTTACAAGTAACCTATTCAAGGAGTTGTGTGCAATGATTGGAGCTAAGATTCTATTTGTAAATGTTCAAGCTCATTACGCTAACGGGACTGCTGAGATAGCTATCCGAAACATTGAACAGAGACTGAAATCTGCGTTGTGTAATAAAGATCAAGGAAAATGGGTCGAACTGCTGCCATCTATTGTGTTAGCCCACAATTTAACTGTTAACTTATCCTCTGGATACAGCCCCTTTGAACTTTTGCATGGATTCAGATGTAGAATGCTACACGAAGCAATTTTGGACACCCCTTGTCAATTTCAGGACAATGCTGAACGTTTACAACAACTTGGAGAAATACGAGACAAAGCCCATGATAAATGGTTCCAGAGACATAAGACGGCAACGAAATTTTATGACAAACGTCATTCGAAACCCAATTTCAAACTCGGAGACAAGGTATGGATTTTGGACAGCACCATGAAGAAAGGATCCACCAGAGCTTTCAGTGGACGTTATTTTGGTCCAGGAATAATTCAAGATATTGACCACCCAAATTCCTATTTTGTTAAGTTCAGGACTGCGCGAGGAAGATTTAAGGTTGATTCCATTGCAGTACAGAGATTGAAGAAGTACTATGAGAAACAGGAGAAGGAAAACGAGGAAGAGGAAGAAGAAGATAACGTTGATTTGGATATACAAGATGTTGAGGATGCTACTGCGAATGCCTGCTGTGCCGAAGAACAGGAAGAGATACAGAAGAGAGGGAAAGAAGAAGAAGAACACTATGAAATTATTTTTAACCCTGCGGTGAACATGATAGAAAAAGAAGAAAATCTTCCATCTGTGAATCTTCGAGAAGTTGTGATTGCCAACCAATTACCCACTTGGGCTGAAACAGGGAAGAATTGTTCTGGCTTGAAACCGAAGTTTGGTGCCAATTCTGCAATCAACAAGAAAATCAGTGTATTTCGAGGAGATATTGCTATGATTAAAGCTGACGCTGTTGTCAACCCCACGAATGAATTACTTATTCCATTAGGAGGAGCAGATAGAAGTATCCAAGAAGCTGCAGGAGAAGAATTTCGTAAAGATTGCGAGAAAATACGTTCTTTAAAACCAGGACAAGTGAAGATTGCTCCAGGTTATAATCTCCCCGCTGATTATGTATTATTGACATGTGGTCCCAGAGATGCGAACAAGAAGACTTTGGAGAATTGTTATAACAATTGTTTTGATTTTGTATTGAAAAATCTGTTTTCAACTGTGGCTTTTCCTTGCATCGCTGCTGGTGCATTTCATTTCCCTAAGGAACCTGCTGCGAGAATTGCATTGCTGAGTACACGAAAATTTTTAGAGGATCATGTGGACAACGTAGACCGTATTGTATTGTGTATTTTCGACAAGGAGAATTGGGATCTCTATCAGCGTCTTTTACCTGTGTATTTTCCCTTGGAAGAAGGAAAAGTAGCGGAAGCTGTTTCTCTGCAATGAAGTTTTTTTTTAAAAAGAGGAAAAAAAGAAGACGGTTCTCAAAGGAAAATTTGATGGATTAGGAAACATCTGTGAAGTTGGTAACGAATTTTGTTTTGACACTGGCCATATCATTATGGAATTTGTTTTGGTTTGTTTGTATTTCTAAGTCTTGCCGGCAATAACAATTACAACGAAGATAAGGAGAAAAAGGAGTACTCATATAGACATCATTGTTTCTTTAGTTACTTAGAACTGTTGGTTAACTTTGTAGAATACGTTCTTTTTCCTGGTCATCTTATCAACAGCTTATAAACTGAATAAATTAGTATCTAGGCGCCAGATCAACATCTTATTGATACATTATGTTTAGCAGAAGAAAACTAGGGAGATAGACGCGACTATGAATTGATATTTGTATACTATCTATGTTATGATAATTAAGAAGGAATTCTTACGTTTTTTGCATTTTTCAAGATGCATTTTATGATATAAATGTGGATATAAAGAAGAATGAAGTTTTTCTTTCCCTGGATTTTTGATTTGATCCTACGATTTGTTATTAGTTATTGGAAATATACTCAGACAATGTATTCTTTTCAAAGGAATATACACTGTTATAACCTCTTGTGTGATTTTAGTGATCTTTTTGAATGATCAATTTTTCATCGCCTGCAGTGTATATAGTAAATTTGTGTATTTCATCATGAAGATGACTTGGGATTTATGTATGATGAAGATTTGTGCTTATTTGATATATATTTTTGTATATTTGAAGATTTGACTTGATTCCACATTTTCCTGTGGGCATACGTACTTTTACTTTTGTATATTAAAGTTTTTTTCTTCTTTTTTTTCTTTTATCGCATATTTAGTTAGGGATTTAGGAATATGTTTGGTGATAGTCTGTCATGTTGATTTCTTTTAAGGTTTTAATAGCCAGTGCAGAGGGCTATAACTCTGCCAACACGTCGGACATTGTGGAATTAAATTCTCCACAATTCGTTTTTCTGAAACCTGAAATCAACATTCTTTTGTGTTGTTTTATCTATTCTTTCTATGGGTAGCTAGACTAATTTTTCTTCTACCGCGTAATGATTATTTTGATTATAGAGTTACAATTTTATTGGAATTGGAGTTTTTATTTACTATATATAGATATATACGTATGGATTATGATTTAGTTATTACTTTTGCATTTTTCCCCCTGATTTTTCGTCGTTTTTTTTTTCATTCCATTAGATTATCCAATTATTGTCCCTACTCCCATATCTTACGTGTTTTGGGCAGTCATTGACTGTATCCCCTAAATTTTGTGATGTCACTATTATACCTGTCTACCCTACTCCTATGATCTACTTGTACTGAATGAACTTTCCAGTTATGTGATGTGTAAGGACATTGTACCTGTAATTTCCAGACTTACATTTTATGCTTAGTGATGCTGTGTTTACAACATTGACGTTGCTGTGCTTACGTCATTTGGCATTGACTGTTCTGCTGTCAACTGTGTTAGTGTGTCAACATTTCTGCTGTACTCATCATTTCTTATCATATGATTCTTTCCAGACTATATTTGCTGCTGTGTATTTATCATGAAGACAAAATGGAACTACAAAGATGCTAATGTTTTTTTTTAACAGAAATTCTAAAAAGTAATTATTTTTTGTCTCCGAAATGTTTTCATTCGGGACTTTGATTTCAGGGGGGGGGGATGTGAAGATATGTGTATTTGGAAACATGGCAAAGTTTCTTATTTTGAACAATGGGACATTTCATTTTAAAAGAACATTACAGTGAAAAGAATAACTATTCATTTTAAGTTAAATCACCTTTCGACTTTTTTTTTCTAAGTTCATTTGCCTTTGCTGTCTGTCATTTACCTCTTACGTTTGTAATTTCTTAATTAATAAAATAACAGATTGCTTCCCCGTCAGCATTCCTATCGTCACCTTACCTTGGTTAATCTACGAGCATGCACTTTTTTCATCGAGACGCAAATCAGAGTGAATAACCCAGGACATGAACCCGGAAGGAACGCCAGACAAAATGGATTGAGAGACTATTGGAAGGGACAGTCGACATGGAGCGAGAGACGAGTTAGAATGTGGACCGCTAGCTTCATTTTAAATTTACGATTGATAGCCTTGCTCTGTCTTATAGAGCACATTTGTTTCGGCTAACGCCAGATAGCCATCTACGACGATGTATTGCTTTTTAAGAAGAAGTTTTAAGTTTATCTAAAGTTGCGGTCTTCGTGAAGTTGGTCACTCAGTCCGGGTTTCGCCGACTCTTAACTTTGGTTACTTGAACGACCAGCCAGCCAAACAGAAGGATGGACGGATGTCGGCCTGTTGGAGGAATCGTCGAGAGGACAACGATCAGACCTGCAAGTAAGTGCGAGTAGATTAACCTATCCCAAAAGTTACTCCCTTCTTGCCCCTCTTCACCCCCTTTAACACCACAGTCTGTTTCTTTTGTACGTGTTGGATTTCATTTAAATGCAACCCAGGTTGGATCCCGTACCTCATGTTTTGTTAAGTTCTATATTTACAAAATCCTGGGCGCAACTTGTCGGATCTGACATCCCCAAACACGTCAATTATTAACTCATCATCTGAGCTCTCAGACCGACAAGGGGCGACTGCACATTATTATAAGAGTATACCTTCAAGCGTTTACGTTTTATATATTATTAGGAGCGTTAACGTTTAAGAATATATATATATATATATATATATATATATATATATATATATATATATATATATATATGAAAATAAGATCAAAGACATCATGTAAACAAAATAAACTGAAAAATATCGATTACAAACCGAAATACCATTGTCTTGATAAGGTTTCTTTATATTATTTACAAAAATTTCAGTTGAGAACATCACAGTCCTCTTGTTCTATTTCACAACAAGCTTCGTGTACCAATTGCTGACATTGCAGGCACTTGATCCATTCCAGACTAGATTTAGAATTTGAGAATTTACAATTGAACGACGCTGCATCATTATCAGAATTTTCTGAACTGCTGGATGTATCTAAATCGTGTGCCTTCACTACCTTCCGTATTTTTCCTTTTGTTTTATTAGACCTAGTACATCTTTAATTGTGTCATATTTAGAATTAAACTTTGTCGTAGAATTGGGTAGAATTCTCTGTTGCCCTTTCGAGCCTGTGGAAATTCCTGCTTGTAAGGAGATGTCGTTAGAATTACTATTTTCACCTTCGTCTTAACATTTCGTTGTGTGTAGCAATTATTTTCAACTGTAAGTATCTTGCATAGGTAATTCGGTGACACTTTATTGAAAGTAGACTAAGGTCTAGATTCTGCATCCTGCGAAAATTCTGTAGATCCAACAGGTGGAGCATCCGACACGTTTCCTCCTTCTGGTGACTCTACTTGATGTGTCATCAGGTGAGAAGTCGACGGTTGTGATGGGCTATGACATGTAAGACCTGACTCTTTTGGTAGAAGTGTCTGGCAATCTGAGGTTTCCTGTATGCAGTGGCGGATCTAGAACAGGGCCGGGGGACCTAGGCCCCTCCAGTTTTTTCCGTGACAAAATAATTTAAGCTATTATTTATATATTTTTGAAAGTTTATATATACCTATCAAAACTTGGATATTGGCTGCAATCCCCCCCCCCCGGTTTTTACCTTCTAGATTTGCTACAAGACACAAGATACGAATATACAATGAACAGTGCTTATGGCCAATGTTCTTAATCCATACTAACTGGATGTACTGATGTTTCCTACTAAGACGCCAAAACGACCAACAATCGATCAACTTCTGTCAGTTGTTATGCTATAACAATACACATGAAAACTCATCGCTAAAATTATTTTATTGTCACTAGACTAGCAACTATTTATATATTAATTTAATTGGAAACCGAAGATCCATGCGACTTTATGTGGCAATTTAGCACTAATGAAAGACGATTCTTGAGTGTATAAAACGGACAGAGCTAGGATACAGTACGGCATCATCAGACTTGATGTATTCACACACAGATGACTAATGTATGATGTAGCAAAAGGGGACACAGACGATCCGAAAGTAGAAATTGAAGAAATAGAATACTCGTACGGTATAGATATGAGCGAGTGAATGAGTCACGTAGTATGGCTCATCTTGGATGCTCTTCTTCCCCCCCCCCTCCCCATTCTTTGGGTTATTTCTTTCCTTCTCCCAACGTCAGAGCCATCAAATCAATTACTTCCCTTCACGGAAAAAGCAGGGAAAAAGTAGAAACTGGTTGGAATTTCCCAAATTGATCGTATAACCTGTATCTCTTTTCTTCGTTCCCGTCGTTAGGTTTCTCAAGCTTTATAGAGCTTTATCTCGGGCAGAAAAGAGAAGTTTCTTTAATAGTATAAATAATAATAAAAAAAAACAACAGTACTACGACTTATCTTATCAAGAAAGTACATAAGATTTTTTTTGTTCTATTTATTTATTGGTATTTTTTTTACACATTGTTTGTAATATTTTCAAGAACTTCATGCATTATGAAACCTGTCTCCCAGACCATGTAGATTTATGGTGGACAATATCGTGGATTTTCGCGGATTATCCTGTTTCCTCCTTCATTCATATTTCACTAATACGTCCATTATTAGAAGTTACACAAATGCGACTTATAATATTGTACTCAAAAAAATGAAATGAAATCTTTTAATTTTACGTCCCACGCACGTCCCACGCGGTTTGCCGGTTAGGCTAAAGGATACGGTGATTATGAGAAATAAATGAAATGGTGGAATGAAGAAAGTGGGAGGAAACGGGAGAATCCCGAGAAAACCCACGAGCACTGTGTTTGTCCACCACAAAATCCACAGAGTGCGAGCTGGGATCGAACTAGGGACTCCAAGCACCGAAGGTGTACACTCTACCACTAAGCCACCGCGCCTCTATATTGTAATCTTAGTACGTAGGTACGTTACTCCACACACAGAAGAAAGTATGTGAAGTACGTAAAAACGTAGGTGACATGCGTAAATCCAGTAGTTTTTGGACTTAAAGTACGTATATATATCGTCGCATAAGAAAAAGAGGAACGTAACTCCAAAAATTCGGTTCTCGTTTAATTCAGGTTTGGACATAATTTTGAAAGCCCCATTTGGTGTAAATGGAACGTAATACCATCTGTTCTCCTTGACGATCATCTGTTGCAATGTAGCTGAATTACCATCTTATTAAAAACACATCTTTCTAAGAAAATATTATTTTTGTCCTCTCGCCTGTAAACCTACGAAAATGGAGTTACGTTCCTCTGGTACTCATGCGACGATATAACATCCCACAGCAAACGTATAACTGAAAGTGTATGTTTTATAATATGTTCCGCATAAGTGTTCCATCTATACGTACTTTCCGCATGACTGTATATAGGTGGTAAGGATCTCATATACAGATGGACGTATATAATATACATCTGACGTATCTAATATATACCTACATATGGAATCACTGCCTTCTACATCCGTCCGCTCCCTCTACCTGCCTGCTCAATCAGCCAAAAAATGCGTGTACGTTTCATCACGAATTCGCCACTAGATGGCAGGTCCTACCATGGCATCCTACCGTTTGACAGTCAATCCTGTAGCGTTGCAGTTTGACATTTGTACGTATACAATACATGTTAATAGAAAGAATGTAAAGAAATCTAAATGGTTTGCGTAAAGGATATAATATGCGGTAATCATTGAAGAACTTAAAAAAAAGTTTAAATAGAAACACAATTATTGATGTTACGGCTGAGGCACAAAAATGAAAGAATACGCACAATCATATATTGGCCTAAATAGAATATATATAATTTTATGCTCTCGTGTGAAGGAGCTCTGATGCTATAAGCAAGGGTGCCGATCCTGGGGGCGGGGGCCCGGCCCCGCGCATTGTACTTATGAATATGCGATATTTGGTATAATTTGAATGCAATTTGTCTTAAAATCCTCATATATGTCTTCTGCATCTGAATGCCCCCCTCCCAAATTTACTGAGAAATCGGCGCCATTAACTATAATTGTAATTATACAGGGTGGCTCAAAAGTAGGTATACGCCTACACCCCTGCGTCGATCAGGTATATCATTCTAGCTTATAGGTTCATTTGTTTCGGCTGTTCCGAGCTTAAGATATAAGTACAAAGACATTAAGAATAAATAATAAAGAAACTAAGTCTACCTTATGGATAGCAATAAGAAATGATATAAAAAGCAATGGGTTGATCAGTAAGTTACTGTACACCTACTTTTGGGCCGCCCTATATATAATAAGGAAGTTTAAACCCCAACACTAGTCATTACTAATACAAATGTGAAACACAAAGAATTGTACCTTTTCTAATACACTTTCCAGACTTTGGGCTATCGCAAACCACGCCACAACATGTTATATAGATTGTTTTTACTCTAAACTAAATTGTACATTGTTTTAGTATTGCCCACGATACGAAACAGCAACTGTCTATGAGAAACGAGATGAAAAGCTGTCTCACAATATAGCAACAACTTCTTGAGATGAAGTAGCTTAAATCTTGTCTCGAGAGCAACAATATCCAAAATATACAAGTGAGTATCGTTTCAGACAGTGAAACTACAGTAGACTTCCAAGCTATGCAAATTGAATACTATATTGAAGACATGGAGTACATTCTTGGGACTGAATCTATTACTGAGAAACCTTTCGCAAAATCTTGAAAAATGAAATCTTTGAGTTTTACGTCCCACGGTTATGCCGGTTAGGCTAAAGGAGACGGTGATTATGAGAAATGAATGAAATGGTGGAATGAAGAAAGTGGGAGGAAACGGGAGAACCCCGAGAAAACCCACGCACACGGTGTTTGTCCACCACAAAGTTCACTTGGCGGGGGCTGGGATCGAACCCGGGACCCCAAGCACCAGAGGTGAACGCTCTACCACTGAGCCACCGCGGCCCTTTCGCAAAATCTCTTACCGGTTTTGCTATATGAAAATCAACAATGGAATTGGACGTAGTACTGAATTTCTTCAACTTCCAGTCAGGGACAGATCCAGGGGGGGCGATCGGGGCAATCGCCTCCCCCCAGAAGAGCAATCTTTCTTACTTTATATATATAAATAAAACCCATCCCAAAGTTTGGAGGCCTTAAAAGTAGCAGTATGACAACCCACCGCCCCCCCAGAAGTCGGTCCTGGATCCGCCCCTGCTTCCAGTTTTACTAAGATATAGGGGTGCAGATGGGTTATTTCCCTGAGACCATGAATCAATTTCCGAAAACAGCTTGTGGCTATCTATCACCGTTTTGAATTATAAGCTTTACTGTTGAAACCGGAAGTGGTAGATTTTAACCACTTCCGGCTTAAGTAGAAGGTAGTCCAAGGAGATGGAAGATATTCCTGGGACACTGAATCGATCCCCGAAAACTGCATGTCGATAGCTCTTGCCGTTTTTGCTCTGGTACCTGTCAACCGAAGGACATAGCCGTTCTAGAAGACTGCCAACACTTATACATAGTATAGTTTGGAAGTCTAATACTGGAGATCTTTTTCATTTTATAACTCCTCGTCAATATACCACATTGTTGAACTCATCAACTGTGGAGTATACAGTCAGTTATTGACTTAGAGAGTTTCGTATATGCAACTGCCAAAGGCTTGAGGAAAAAACGGAAAATCTAGTATCCCTCATGTATACCCCTATTAATTTTCTTACATAGTTCATTATCGGTCGGCATTTCATGAAATAACACTCCATTGTATTCGAACTTGCCTTTTCTTGCTTTGCAGAATGATACCCAACAATATAAGACCATTTTCTTTTCTAAACTATTGGAAAAGTGTGGTCATTCCTATGCAAACCATAAAGATTTACTCACAAAAAATGGGCAGTACGTGCTGCACTCTAGCGTCGAAATTAGAAAACAAGCGTTCACGCGGGAGACAATGGTTTTTGAAAAGAATGAACAGGCAGGTAAGTGAATCGAGGAGGCGGTGTATGGAATACATGTATGTATTCCATATGTAACATATGTATACATATGTTACATATGGAATATACGGAAAGTTGTTAGACGTCAGACATCCAGCAGCTGCATGATGTCATATCTAAGCAGGAAAAGGGAGTACATATATAGCACATGGATAATGTATACTCCATACAGATTTTCGTAGTAAACATATTGAATCCGTATATTTGTACAATATCCGAATAAAGAATTTTTCTCAGTGCACGATAACTGTAGGACGAAAGTGAATTTCTTGAATTCTTTCTTTTTCTTTACAGTAGATAACAATTGCAGTTATATCGGCTTGATTTCGTTAATGGACTTGATTCGTGAATACTGTAACAGGTAACTATGACTACAAATCAATGCGTTACTCCACACATTAACTCTTGAATGAAAGCGAATAATTGAGTTGAGTTGGTTCTGAGTTTAACGTCCTTTTCAGCAGCGATGCTATATGAGACGGGACCTAATGATTAACGTGGAATCCGAACTACATGAGCTCCCGCCGGGAATCGAACCCGGGTCTTCTGCGCCAGCGAATAATTGAATTCGGTTTGTTTTGCAATAAATAGCTTGAGTGATTCTCACGGCCGAGCTAGTTGATGGAGTAAATCCGTTAATACCTTCATGGATAACGGTGATTTTAACGGAAGATGGCCATTTCCCATTTTCTCTATTGAAACGAAGGTAATAGAAGTTACACTTTGCGCCGTTAGATGAAAGCAAACAACCTCCAGTGGCTGACATCTACCGGACGAAATTGAAACTTCTAGTGCGTGATCGTTTTTACTGTCTATTATTATTTATCTTTCGCTTCCATTAATAATCTCCGTCGTTTAGGCACCGTTCCCTTACCCATAATGGTTAATGTTCCTAGTACAAAATAAGTCCTATCTTATCTGGAATTTCGTTAATAAATAAATAAATAAATACCAGATATGAGACGAATATTCGGATCCAAGGGAAACAGAAATTGAGAATGGCGAAAACTTCATAACAAGGAACTGCATAATTTATACCGTGTACCAAACACTGTTAGGATCATGTTGTCTAGGAGTATCAGATGGGCAGTTCGTGTAGCCAGAATGAAAAAAAAAAGTAGAAACGTTTTCCAAGTTTTAACTGGAAGTCCAATCAGGAAACAACCATTAGGAAAACCTAAGCACAAATAGAAGGACTATATTAAGATGGATTTCGCAGAAATAGGAATACAAAGTAGAAACTTGATCCAATTGGCTAAGGACAAAATTCAATGGAAAGTTTTTGTGAACGCGACATTGAGCCTACAGGTTCCATAAGCCATAGAGTTAGTTAGTTGCTAGATATTTTAACTGAAATTACAGGTTGAATTTTGTTTTTCTTAAAATTACAAGTAAAAATGTATTAATTGACGCCAAGTAGATTTTAAAATCAATTAAAACAATCTTAATTTCTGCAAATGTTTCAAAAAAATCCTTATTTTCTTAATCGTCGACTATATTTTCTTTAAAATTTTATTAGAAGTTGCGTTCTCAATCTTTTAATAAAAATGACGTTTTAGCCCAATCTTGCCTATGGCATGGAATTGGATAATGCAAGCTTAGCGAAATTACGTTCTTCAAAATTACAATCCTGACATATACTATTGATCGAGTTGTGAGCGAACCTGTTATTCCTTCTTTTACAGTTCCATATATTGTATAAGCCTAACCTGGATATTTGTTCCCGCATCGAGTATAAAAGATTGCATTGGACCCCAAAAATAACGCTATATACATCATGAATTTAAATTTGCATTTAAGAAAACCACATTAAAACTTTTCCTGCATTTAATGAAAAGAAAATGTCGAAGAAATATCATTACTAAATATGAAAGAAAGTATTCTTGTACAGTCAGCGACAAAAGTTCTTTACGTTTGTTAAAATTTATTTTGAAAATAACGGTGGTATAGTTGGAACTTACAGAAAATTACATTCTTTTGTAATTTACTGGAAACTGTACTCAAATTGTCCTTAGGGGGGCGCGGTGGCTCAGTGGTAGAGCGTTCACCTCTGGTGCTTGGGGTCCCGGGTTCGATCCCAGCCCCCACCAAGTGAACTTTGTGGTGGACAAACACCGTGCTCGTGGGTTTTCTCGGGGTTCTCCCGTTTCCTCCCACTTTCTTCATTCCACCATTTTCACTCATCTCTCATCATCACCGTCTCCTTTAGCCTAACCGGCATAACCGTGGGACGTAAAACTTAAAGATTTCATTTCATTTCATTTTCAAATTGTCCTTCTATTCTGAAGTTATTTACGAAACTAATTTCACCAAACGGAAAGAGCTTTTGTCACTGACTGTAGATCGCTCAAAGTACGGCATCTTTATTAGAACCGTTAAGTCCATATGAGTATGGATATTTCGTTAGCTAGGGGGCTCGATGGCTCAGTGGTAGAGCGTTCACCTCCAGTGCTTGAGGTCCCTGGTTCGATCCCAGCTCGCGCCATGTGGACTTTGTGGTGAACAAACACCGTACTCGTGGGTTTTCCCGGGGTTCTGCCGTTTCCTCCCGTTTTCTACCATTTCATTCATCTCTCATCATCACCGTCTCCTTTATCCTAACCAGCATAAGCATGTGACGTAAAACTTAGAAATTTCACTTCATTTTTTTCAACAGCTACCGGTAAAAATGAGATCAATAACTTTCATCACTATTGACAGACTTTAGAATTGATAATGCTCTTCTGACTTCAAAAGCATTAATGTTAGCAATTCATTTTCTTCAGCTTCTTTTTGCTACTTTTTATTTTGATATTTTTTTATCATTTGTTGCTCTGTGTTTCAGTACTGTAATTTTCAGTCCTGGAAAGGTGAAGAAAATGCTGATAGTGTGCGTATACCTATTTTTAAAAGCAGTAGGCTAAATTCAGTATTCTGTTATTTAAAAATCTGTTTAAAGCAAACTGTTATTCATACTTATTATGATCTTGAAGCTTTGCTGGCGTCTACTATTAATCCAATGTTCTCGGGATTGCTGCCAGAGTGAGTGTTGCTGTGCTGAGCTTTCGTTACCATACAGCGGCAACATCAAGACTGTACACTGCCCTCCACCGAAGATCAGGAGTTTATTACCAACTGCAAAAGACTCATTGGGATTAAAGACACCAGGCATCTATAGGATCACCTGTGAATGTAACGCCACTTACATAAGTGAAACGGAAAGGAACATTGAAGACAGAATGAAAGAACACCAGCGACACACCAGACTTAAACAACCTGAAAAATCTGCAATAGCCGAACACTGCATACAATACAATCATACAGCCATGTGGGACCAAATTGAAGTACTAAAGAAAAGCAAACAGTTCTGGGACAGGAAAATACATGAATCTTTATTCATCCGTTCATACAAGCCATCCATCAACAGAGACGAAGGTTATCATCTACCTGACATCTGGATCCAGGTTCTCAGTACGAAAAGAACCATCAGCCAATCAGAGAGCAGTTTCCACCAGCAAAATCAGAGCACGCCATTGGCCAACAAAAACAACCAATAGAAACACAGCAATTCCTAAAGACCACAATATAAATTGTACGACCAGCACATTCCAACCACGCACAGGTGAAAACCACTTCTCATACAGGTGAAAAACCAATAACAGATGAACAAGAAGTTGAATTCAAGCCGGTTCAGCATAGAAGAAGAAGGAAACTATACACAGAAGAAGCGAGAACCTCAACCACGAAAACCAGGACACAGGAAGATAGACAGCAGCACGCACCAAAGAACCAAGAGAAAAAGACTCCCACGTATACATGTGTTATACGCGGAGTTGAGATCACAACCAACATCAATAAGATGAAAGAAGCATTACATAAGCAGAAAATAAGGTTTAACAACCTCATCCGCATAAACACAAATAGTGGCCCGGCTCCAATGTTAAGGCTTTTTTCTAAACATTACGAAGACATCAATAGACTCACAACCCAAGGACTGGAAACTGAAGAAAAGAGGTACAAAGTAGAGAATTCCCGTCAACCTCCAAGACCGATGCCCTGCTGGAACTGTTACCAGTACGGGCATCTGAAATTTCAATGCACTGAACAGCGAGTCTGTTTCCGCTGTGGAAACTCTCACCAAGAAGATTGTAACAAAGCAGTCGACAATGGCTTTTGCGCCACTTGCAAACAAAAAGGACACAGAACGGGAAGCAGCACCTGCCCCCAAAGACCAAGAAGCATCCCCCAGCAGAGATACACAAAAGTCACAATAGAAGAAGAAGCACACCCTACCAGAAGTACTGGCCCTTCTCAGGACCACATCGCCACAGAAAAACCAGGAAAAGCCACTGAAGTGAACATACCAGAGAATCATCCAACTGCCATAGAAGAGAAAATTACATCTGAAATAGAAAAGGCCACAAACAGGATTATCACATGGGTTACAACCATTCTCACAGCAACCAGTCACCAAGAAGAACGCACCAAGATGTTGACAATTATACAAACAGCCACAAAGAAAATCTTCGCTAAAACAGTGAACGCCTTGACAGCAACCAACGGTTCGATACATGTCACCCAGCCCACATATGCAGACAAGATAAAATCCAAGAGAAACCAGTCGAGCACAAAACACAAACCAGCTCCGAAGAACAATGAAACAGAGGTGGCAGCTGCAGAAATGGTGAATTGATGCTAAAACCAGCAGCCAGATGACGACACACGCACAGACAAAGGAAGATGAGGCGGCTAATTTGCATGCTAAAAAATAACACAGATCCCCACTAACAATACTTTCCCATTACAGACAACACAGATTTGTTTATAACATAATCAGATAGGCTTTAATATCACATAATAATTTATTATTGACAGACACGTTTACATGGATTTTTGCCACCCTTCAACTGTGGTTTTGCCATGTAAATACTATTGCATGCAGCATGACCGACATAGGGGTTTTTTTCCTGGTTTCCAGGTTTTTTGTCCCTCTCAAAACATAATAAACCTTCTCTCGCGCTTTCCTATCATCTATTTTACCCTTCTTTCCTTCTATTTCACACATTAACAGATTCGCGTGTAAATGTCTTTCGTAAAAGATAGAAGCCGCGGCATACACCTACACCCGACAGATACTTTAGTGTACTAATTGCATGTGAGGAGAGGCATGTAGATAGATGGTTGATGCCTTACTCTCTGTCAGGGCGCGGGCTTTCCCGAGGGGCGTCCTTATTTTTAACTTTTCTGTTTCTGTTTCTGTTCCAACACATAGCTCTGAAGGTGTTGCCGCTGTATGGTAACGAAAGCTCAGCACAGCAACACTCACTCTGGCAGCAATCCCGAGAACATTGGATTAATGTTATTCATACTTATTTAAATATTTCAATGTTTGTAATATTTTAAAATGAATGATCCTTAGAAATACAGATCAAGGTCATTTAGATCTACTGTTTTAAAAACAGAAAATGTGTTAAGATACATCTTAGTGAAGCTCTTCGTCATTTTATACCAAAACCCAATTTAGCGAATACCGTCATTTAAGAAACAAAACAAAATCTCTCAACAATTTCTTAAATCATGGCTATACTCTATTTCATTTTTTCTTCTACATATAGATATTAATGCCAATCACATCGCAGCTAATTTTAGATAATTATCTAACATTTCAAAACAAAAAGAAAACGTAGAAATAGCATGAAAATTATGAGTTTTAGAATCTGAAAGTCATGAATAGAGTTTGTAATAACGTTTGCATTTTCTTTTTCATATCTTAAAAAACGAAAATGTGTCATAGGAATCTGGAACCTGGCAATCACTGAAAATCATCCCCCCCCCCCCAAAAAAAAGCCTATTACTTCTGTTATCTTACATAATCACCTGAAATAATAATAATAATAAATGTGATGAAGCCTGATATATCGATTTCCTGAAGTTCAGTGATAAGTGCTGTTATCTAATCATCTGAAAGAGTCCAGTGGAAAATAATGTCGTCTTTTCCTTGAGATAAAATTCAATGACGAATACTGTAATCTTTTATCATTTTAAATAATCCAGGAATAAGTATTGTTATCTTTCTCCTGAGGAAACGCAATGATAGATATTGCGTTATCTATCTGAGAAAGTATGGTTATTGTATCTCCTGAAAAAGTCTGGTTTCATGTGTTATGTTTATGTGTTACGTTTATGCGTTACGTTTATGTTACGTCCTGAAAAAGTGTTATGTTTATGACTTACAGTAATCCAAGGATTTAACATTGTTATATTTAATCCCATGGGAATACAGTAATAAATATTATTATCTATATCACCTAAAATAGTCCATGAAATGTGTCGGTATCTTTTATTCCCTGAAAAGGTCCAGTGATCGATATTATTACCTTTACCTACAAATTAACATTGGCTAAGTGAAGGGGGTGAGGCAAGAAAATCTTGTATGTTATAAATGTTGGATCATAGGCTGCCATAAGTAATTTCTTGGGACTGTGACTAAAGCATTTTGGGCTTTGTTTAGTGGACGAAGCAGCTGAGCGAATAGCAACCACTAAAACTCCTGTGGCAACTTTAACGCCAAATCCCTGGAGTACTAAGTGCGAGAGGGTTTGGGGGCAGGGAAAGGAAAGACTGGGGGACATTGCGGCCAGGGGAAGGAAGGCCCTGGTGTTACGAATGAGTAGACCTCTGTATACACAGATGCTCTGGCTAGAAGACACCACAAAGTATATTTCTTCCTAACACCAGGACAAATTGAAACTTTTTTTTTCTTTGTGTTAGAGCAAACTTCCCTACCTGATATTGAGTTACACGAAAAATCAATAACCATTATTCTAAGCTAATTTTCTAGATGTAACGACGAAAAAAAAATGTAAAAGGGTTAAAAGTGCCAAGGCTTTATTATTCTGCTCTATTTAAATAAAGATGTGGTCCCGCGTAGCATAGAAGCTAACGCTTTCGTTTTTGGTACGAGCGGTCCCGAGCTCGATTCCCGGTAGGTATACCCGGTCGAAAAATAGTAAAAGCTTTCTCACACTAGTCATTCTCAGTGAGGTTTTCCTTGATTTTCCTCATTTACACCAGACAAATGCCGGGATGATACCTAACATATATGTTCCAGGCCCTTTTCTTCCTACCTCAATCCTTTCTTCCTTCCTTTTCCTCGAATAGTGTGATCGCCGACGTCGTCCGTCATATGTAACAGTTTAACATGGCCATAGATGCCGAAAACCCAGAAATCAAATTCCTATTAATAATCCTTAAATAAAGCTACATTAAAATGAGAATGTGGTGAAACTTGGAGTAAATATAAAAAGAAGAATCAAAAAACAAATTAGAAAATATAAGAGAAGAGAATAATATAGAAGATACTTAAGAAAAGGATTAATTGAGATGGAGAAAAGAAATTGTTTAAGGCATTGGTCGGAAAAAAATTTAAAAAGTATAGGATTCACAAATGCTTCCTTTCAGAGTTATAGGCTGGAGAAAACATGAAAAATGAAATTTAAAGGTCCATAGCTCCAAAACTATGGGACCTACCGTAGTCGGGTCAAGACTTTATTTAGAAACTAGTATGTGCCCTATCCACACTGGTGCAAATCCCGGGGGATGAGGGGGACATGTCCCCTCCAATCTTGGAACTGGGGGTACTGTCCCCCTCAATAATCCGATTTGAAATCTGTTTTTGGGAAGAAACGTGAGATTTGTGTCCAAGGAGAGTGAAATGAAATTGATGTCTCCTCAGAATACGCCTCAAATCTGCCCGCCTCTCAATGTTGAAGACAACTCTGCTCCCCTAATCCTCCACAGCATTGTTTTTCAACTTCAAAAATATTTTGAACATCGTTATAATATTTTAATATATATATATATATATATATATATATATATATATATATATATATATATATATATATATATATATGGGAAGTGTCTTACCCGTCCCCCCCCCCCCAATGTTGAGGACAGATTTGCGCCGCTGCCTATCTTAATAGCCATGTTTCAGAATCCTGCGGTACTTTTGCGCAGTAATACTATACTGATACATACGAATGTAGGAAAGAGCAAAAGAAGCATGGAAATAAGGAATATTTGCGATTAGTGGTGAATAGTGGAGGCCAGAAATGAAACAGGGATAATTGTAGGTAAGATATATGAAACTAAGAACAGATAAGTTGTAATACAACGTTGAAAACAGATTCATATAGGGGGCTACCATCTGCAGCAGTTTAGTCCTTTGTACATCACTTATCTACCACTCAAATCCTATATACTTTCTAAATTTCTAGCATCTAGTTTAGTTATTTTGGACTAGGTGGTAATTAGTAAGTTAGTCAGGACTTCCTTTTTTAAGAAAATTTTGTCTTCTAGATAAGATAAATGAGAGATTAAATATGGGTCACAGAGAGTAAAATGTACAGTATACATAAAATATTCTCTTTAAATCGTATAAATAGATATACATAAGAAACAACTTAAGCTACAAAAGCAAATTAACATACACTCCACGGTTACGACCATCTATGAAACATGAAACTATATTTGTGAATCACATGCACTGATTTTTTTTTTTTTCATAATCAAGCAGGAAGCATTAATTGTACTGCACAAAAAAATTCCGAAAGCACACAATTGAAAAATAAAAGCACATTTTTTTCTCTCTGTAGGATACGCATTTTATATAATAGTGTTAGCAAAGTACACGAACGGCTACAGAATAGAAGATGCGTCAAGTATGGTCTCTTGAAAAAGAGGAAATTTTGGCCGCCGCGGCTTCTATATGCAAAGGACAATTTCAGAGAAACTGTTTTTCAAGTGTGTTCCCTGTTCCTTCGACAATTGCCGACCGAATGTACTAAAGGAAGCTGTCGTAATTGAAGTGGATGTGTTGAAGAGGGGTCCTTCAGACGCTACAGTAACCATGTGTCAAAATAAAACAAAGTACAAAAGGGTGTCCTTCAAAGACGGAATAATAAAGAAAAAGCTGTCTAGGGAAATCTGTGCATAGGCTATTTGTCATTATTTCAAGTACTTTCAACATGTTATTGGTGACACTCTTCTCTATTTTATATATACACATTCAAAAATATAGGTTCACACTTATTTGGAAGTGTTTCGTCTATACACAGCGGAATAACTACAGAAACATAATTTAGCTTAATTATATTTAAAGTACTATTTGACAGTTCTCGCTGGTCTATTGGCTAGCGCGCGCGACTTTGGTACAGAAGGTCCTGGCTGGAATTAGGCTGGATATCTAGAATTTTAAGGAAAATTGTAAACATTTCACACCATCTAGATTCACATTTCATTTACAAATTATGTGAGAGAAATTCTTTGTTCCATTTGTGAACATTGATCCACAGTGTATACTTATGACTATCGAGATATCACTAATATTATATAGCAAAAATTTTTAATGTTGGCAGCAGTGGAATCACCACCAAAGATGTTATTCCTTGTAACGGTTTATCTGTTCATAACTTCTCTTTAACTGCCAACCAGTGTTCGTAAGTTTCCTTCAGAAAATATCCCTCAGCTATCTCAAACTTTTCTCTTTTCTTCTAAAATTTTCCCAAGTTTATTGAATGTCAAATTCCCATGACAGAAGTTATCTGATAAGATTAATTTAGCTGTATCAAAGGAAGTGTCAACCACACTTATTTTATTCATTTGCTTTTTGCTTCCATTTTTCTTTCTTCTTCACATTTTTCTTTTACAAAAAAAATATACACAAATACATCCAGTCAACAATGGGTGCAAATCAGGGTAAAAGTGAGGAAAAACCGGGTGGACGTCATCCCTCAGTTCTAAAAAAATATCTATGGCGCCCCCAACTTTCTAAAAAAAATACAATTGCTAAAGATACGTATATGGTACGACGTGACGTCAAGCGTCCCTCTCTTTTTTCAGATCCACTTTTACTCCTGGTGCAAATTATGCTACTTACAAAAGACAGACAGATATACATACACACAATAAATTGCTATTGTACTGGTTTATTTCTAAAGAATAAAGGGACATTTAAGCATTAATATTAATCAATCAGTCAGTGCAAAAGTTTCCCTGGATTTTCAAAGTTTATCGAAAAAATCCCTTTATATTAAATTTACCTACGAAATTTCCCTAGATTAGGGAAATTTCCCTCAAACGACGACACTGCTGCCAACCAGCTATCACTACGAATTTTCTGTTTTGTTTGTGTGTGTGTTTGGTAAAATTTGTCAATGCAATTTTCATGTATATATATATATATATATATATATATATATATATGTGTGTGTGTGTGTGTGTGTATGTGTGTGTGTGTGTGTGTGTGTGTGTATGTATATGTATATATGTATAATTGACAATAAATTATTCCATATACAAATTTGAGTATGATGAACCGGTGATCAGCACATTTTCCGATGAACTGATTCTGCTTTAAGCTTGCCATAACATGGCAAACTTAAGTCTCGGATTTGATACCCTGTGGGAGGAGATCATCGAAATATAAACACATTTCGATGCTTTGGATATGATCTTAAACTGTAGGTTCATGTCTCATTTAGCTTCGATACGGAAAAGGGAGGCTAAACTTCTAAAGAACAAAATTATATTTAGTACTGGCCTGATGGAAACTGGCCTTATGTGTGGAAACGACAAAGCTGCGAACTAATTTCCTTTTGTTTACAAGTGACTGCAGCCATATAGCAGGGATACCAAATTTCTTTCATGCACAGCTTTTGAAGAAACTGACAAGTATATGCTGAGCGGAATCGTATTTCTATGGGAGCAATCATGTACAATCGGCGGCAAAAAACCTGCAACATGAGCATATAAGTTTATTGTGAAATGATGAAGTCTTTTGCTCCAAAATAAGTGTGCACGGGAGGAGGCCGAGGTTTATCCTGGCGTGATTCGTTCCACTTAAACGTTATGTTCATTCCCTGTGTTGTTAGGCGTAGTTTCACAATAAACTTATATCCTCATGTTGCAGGTTTTTTGCCGCGGATTGTACATACTTTAAGTCGTTTTGCACTGAATATTACAACAAGATAAAACTCTTTAACATAGGATCAAATATTAAACATGTAGAATGATGCGAAAATAATTTTTCCATCTGAAAATAGAACTTAAAAAACATTAAGAGTATTGTAAGAAAAAGTATTAACTTAAAAATTTTACAGCACTGGCGGAGACAAACAAAAAGAAAAGAAAGAAAGAAAGAAAGAAATATCATGATGCTTATAATTGCCATGTCCAAAAAGCGCACAGACAAGCGAATATATAGAAGTATATAAAGTGGTCCCTCGCAGTGTACACCGACGCTCTTACATTTAATACAACCGGTTTCGGGATCTATTCCCGGTGGTGACACTAGGTCGGAAAGGATTAAAAATGCTTTTCATGCCAGTCATCTTGAGTAAGATCTTTCCTGGGTTTTTCTCATTCACACCAGGCAAATGACGGGAGACCATTTCCTTTCTTTCCCATATCCCTGGTAATTTGGTCTGTTAACGTACGTCATTCCTTATACTTGACGGGCTTATAAGACCTTAGATATAGAAGGCCCAGACTTATAATTTCTAACCCTGATACAATGATAACCCTGATTTATGTATAAGCTAAATAAGCTATAGCTTTGAGTCCCACTCTCTTGGGGGCCCCAATATCTAAAGAAAAACAGGGTATACATTTCCAACTTATAAGAAAATCAATAAATAAAATTTACTTATACTTAACAACAGTGCTTCCTCTTGTGTAGGGTACTTTGATGTAAGTAATGGGGCCCCTTCTACTAGTCTGCTTCCTAAATTATCACTAGTTTCTTCATTTCTGTGTATAGGGTGCCTACGTTCATCTGGACACTTAAAGGGCCCCATTACCTCCAACAGCTTAGGGCCCCACTAAATCTAAATCTGACTTTGCCCTGATATAGTAGTTGATGTATTGACCACGCATAGCAGAGGCGTTAGTTTAAGATTATGCACCGAGGCTAAGGGAGGCGTTTATGATAACAATGAACGAAATGGTAAAATCAAGAAAGTGAGTGGAAACAGGTCAACCCTCAAGTACCACTTGCATGGTGTTTACCCGATACAAAGACCATTTGGCAGGTGCTGGAATCTAACCAGGGACACCATGTATACACACGAGCAAAAGTGCATTCACACTTCCAATTTTCATATCCTGCAACGTTAGACAACTAACAATACTGTTAAGGTTCGCTGGTTGAGAACCACATAAGACGTTCTACAAGTGCACTGGTTTGTCCGGAACATGTCAGTATAGCAAACTTCAAAAAAATAGAAAAATATCCATACCTCTGCGACGAATAAAAAATTCGGTTAGAATACACAGTTTAGTATTTACAGTGCGATTGATATCATGAGAGTGTTACAGAGAAATTTTATTTAGCCTTAGATATACCAAGGAAAAACAATGTTGGTCAAATATTCATTTCATTTTACAGGTTATAGCATTTTATAAAATCTCCGAATGTTTTACATTATTGGTTTCAACGTTACCTTCAGTTCTGTTAGTTATTAGTTTTAGTATCTCTACTAAAACTTTAGGAAAAAAATATCAGATCGAGATTATTTAACTCCTAACATTGTTTCACGAGAATATTTTTTATCGGCAAAACCATACTGGTTTTTATTTTTAAAAAACGTGTTATTATTATTTTTCATTTCATATTAAAGCTAACAAGAATATTTTTGGTGCTGTATTACTGGTTCCCAATATGTTCGGAAAATGAAACAGAAAAGAAAACTAAATACAAAGGAAAAAGAAAATCTAAGAAAGTAAAAACAAGACGCTATTTTGTTACTTTGCATTTCTGAGCTTATCAAATTATGCTCTGTGTACGCTGTGGTGCTATTCAGCCGGTTCGTACCGGTACCCTAGAACTGTTTGTTATACTCAGACATAAATACACAAGCGCGCGCATGCATGAGATATCAAGAATGGAACTGTCGTCATATGAGTGAAATAGTGAGGCTATTTATGTTTGAAACACCAATATTTACATTTGAAACACCATTATTTACATCTGAAACACCACTATGTATATTTGAAACACCATTAATATAACTTAAAACATCATTATCGTCAATCGTCGATCCATTTCAGGATGAAGGTCTCTCCAATAATTTTTGACAGCAATCTTTCTTGCATATCACGGTTCCAAGATATTCGCAGTACTACATAATTTCGTCACGTCATCTTCTATTAGGATACTGTGTAGGTGGCTACTAGTCACATTGGCATTAAAAAAATATATTCTTTTGTCTACCTTGTATAGTTCTCTCTTATATATATATATATATATATATATATATATATATATATATATATATATATATATATATATATGCATATATATATATATATATATATATATATATATATATATATATATATATATATATATATATATATATATATAGTTAAACCGTTGTTAAAAATTAGAATAGCACCACTGTGTATGCGCATTTTTGTAACAAAGCTTTTATAATTACTTCTGCATATCTTAAAAGTTATTTTATTATATACCTTACATTTCAGTGATATTCAGATATTTTTAATACAGTTATTTTCCTTAAAACGTACAGTAGAATACTTTCTACATGAAATTTTAGTGGAACACTTTTCTTTAAAATTTTGGTAGTTGCAGAGGTGTTTTCTGGAGGTCCAGACCCCTTCCCCGATTTTTCTGTAAGTTTTGCCTAATTTTCAGGCAACTTTAAAAAACTTTAATACTATTATTATTATTATTATTATTATTATTATTATTATTATTATTATTATTATTATTATTATTATTATTATTATTATTATTACAAAAGTTTTGTGAATTTAATGGTTTACACTGTTCCAAAATGGTTAAGCACTTTCTTTATGGTTGTTTTGGTCGTAGCCCGCTCAGCTCTGGAGTGTTCCTGCATCTATCTTAGCTCCCGCTCAGTATTCATTGTGCTGGAGAAACGCGGTGTGTGTAGGTTTTCTCGAAGTTCTGTTTCATTCCACTTTCTTCATTCCGCTATTTCTTTCGTTCTCGTCTCATCGACGTCTCCTTTAGCTTAGTAGTCATAACCATGGAACGTAAAAAGTAAAAACATAATTTTTTTTAGGGTTCTTGTAAGTTCAGTATTCCTACTTTCTACATGAAATTTGACTGGAAAACTTTCGTTTAAAACACGTTCGCTGCGTTACGAGTTAACACAGGCTCGTGTGATACTTCGTTTCTGTGCGCTTCAACGAGAGGCACGGTGTCTCGTATAGCGCTGAGATTTAAACTCAGTTTTACACTACCGCAGCGAATATGTTAACATTTAGCTAGTTGTAGGGATTTACGCAGGGGATATGTCCTGGTCGTCCGGACACTTCTGTCCAATTCCGACTATTTCGTAACTCTTCCCTAATGTCTGGGGAGATTTTAGATATTTTAATACAATTTGTTCTCACACGGAATTTGTCTTCTATACAGGGTGTTTCAAGACAACTCCGACAACGTTTGGGAGATGATTACTGATACCATGATAAAACAAAAAGTATAGACCAACCTTGGTGCACAAATGTTACCTTTCGGAGTTATAGGCTGCCGAAAACATGAAAAAATGAATTTTAAAGTCCAATAGCTTCAAATCTATGGGACCTACCGCTCTCGGATCAAGACTTTACTTAGGAACTAGTATGTGCCCTATCTAAATATCGAAGTTTCAAAATCCTACGGTACTTCTGTAATAATTTTGATAGAGGTAGTTGGTGAATACTTAAAATTATATGCACGTAGACAAACTCTTTCTATTAAAGTTATTGCGTGAGTACCCTAGGATTCTGAAACATATATTTTTAGATAGCGCACTTAGTAGATCCTAAGTGGTCTTGACCCGACTACGGTATATGTCTCATAGTTTTGGACTATGGCCCTTTAAAGTTCTTTATTTTCACGTTTTTGGCAGCCTATAAATCGGAAAGGAAGCATTTGTGCACCCAGGTTGGTGTATAATTTTTGTCTTATCTTCGTGTCAGGAATCACCTCCCAAACGTTGTCGGTGTTGTTTTGCAACACTCTGTATATATCATAAGAGGAAGAGATGGATATAAACACCTTATTTTAAAATATGTGAGCCCATCTTCCGTTGTCGTTAAAAATCCGCTTTTGAGGGGAAAAGGGGACAAGTTCTAAATACGCGGACAATATGTAAAAGTGACACCGTGATTGTCTGTCCAATTATCACGGAAATCGAATGAATCGTTTGAAATGAATATTTGAATACATTTAGTACTTGGAAGAAAATGGTTAGCTGACGTCCACTGGAAATTTGACAAAACTTCGATACGATTTAGAGGATGGTCAACTATGCCTAAATATAACATTTCAGGTGGAAATGAACACGAGGAAAGAAATAATAGCGAATTTAAGTTTACCATTGGAAGTCACTGAAAAACAGAATGCGTCACGCGCAAACGACAAAAATGTATTTTTTAAAGGTTTGTAGCCGTGATTAACACATTATTTGTCCCAACGGATCGACCACTTCTTACACGTGTCTGAAGTGTTTAGTTGCGCTCTGAATTGATGCTGACTGATTGCGGCTACATTAACATTTGTTCCTTATTGAGTTTGGTTACTAAACTTTACTTCAATCCCCATAACTTCTGCTCACGTGTATTTCCACCTGCTTTTTTTCATTTAGGCATAGTTTAACTTTCTCTAAATAGTATCCAAGTTCGACAGCAGCCTCCAGGTGATCATATCTTAAAAGAGGAAAGCAGACTTTGGTAAATGAACTTCGGGCCCATCCTTTGCGAGGTAGTAGTGCAAGTTCAAAGTGGTAATATTACGAACTGGGACAGCACAATAACCACAAATAGTGGAGAAAAAGAGTTTTAGATATTCTTACTCGCGCATATATGATACGACGCGTAAAGTTATCAAGTGACGGCCTCGCAGAGCATCTACGACCACCATGCAAAGGGTCCTGGCTTGAATTCCCGCACTACTGAACTTGTTTTGTTTTTTTGCTTTAACCAATAAAGAAGCCATAAAATATAATTCACCACATGCTTATAATGCATAAAACTATAAAAAAGTTTAAAGCAGTTGTCAAATCTTTTAATGCTCCGTGTTAACTAGCAATAAAATATAACCTATTCATCGTTGTATATTGATATCACGACCGCAGACAATTATACATGAACACTTGGGTCTCAGGAAAAGGTGTTCTCGTTGGGTTCCCCATTTACTCACGGAAAGAAAAAAAGAGGGTAGGGTGGAATGGTATGAATTTATATTAATAAATTCAACCAAGGGGCAAGTTTAAAACATCGTCACAAGTGACGAAACGTGGATTTATCATTGAAACGTGATTTAAGCGGAAACGTGATCCCCTTACCAAGCAGCAGTCGCAAGTTTGGTGCTTCGAGAATGAAGATCCCCGAACGAAAGTGAAGAGATTTCGGAGTGTTGGAAAGAAAATGGTTGTGTCTTTTTTTCTCACGGAAGTTACATGTTGCGACTGTTGTACTTGACAACCGGCTTACGGTGAATGCTGAGTGGTACTCAACAGTTTGTCTTTCCACTGTGCCCCAGAAATGGTAGGCCCAACATCCAAGATCAAAACTCGGCCATCTTCTGTTGCATCATGACAATGCAAGTGCCCACAGTGCTGCAAGTACTGTAGATTTTTTGAACCAGGAAGGAGTCAGAGTGCTGCCACATCCGCCCTATTCACCGGACTTGGCCTTGTGTGATTTTTCGTGTTTACCAAAGTGAAGGAACACTTGCGTGGCCGTAGCTTTTCATTAGATGATGATGCGATTGGTGCTTATTTGGAGTCTGTGAACAATATAGACGAAGGTGTGTGGACTGAACAGTTTTCTAAGTGGTTTGAAAGGATGCAAAAGTGTATTCATGTCCGTGGAGAATACTTTGAAAAACTGTAAATGGTTTGTTCCAGTTCGATGCTTCTTGTGATCAGAGCTAAAAACTTTCGGCATGGCTCTCGTAACTCCAGAAAATATTATTGTTAGGTTTAATTTGAAAATTAATAATAATAATAATAATAATAATAATAATAATAATAATAATAATAATAATAATAATAATAATAATAATAATAATAATAATAAACTACGATGGTTTTGCTGATAAAAAAATTCTCGCAAAGTTGGGAGTTAAATAATCTCGATCTGATATTTTTTCATAAAGTTTTAGTAGAGATATTGAAACTGACAACTAACGAAAGTAAAGGTAACGCTGAATCCAATAATGTATAACATTCGGAGATCTTACAAAATACTGTAACCTGTGAAATAAAATGAATGTTTGATCAACATTGATTTTTTTTTGTTATATCTAAGGTTAAATAAAATGTCTCTAACTCTCTCATGATATCAATCGCTCTGTAGATAGTAAGCGGTGTCTTCTGATTTTTTCATCGCAGTGACATAGATATTTTTCTATTTTTCGCTACACTAACATTTTCCAAACAAAATAGAGTACTTGTAGAACACCTTGTGTTGTTCTCATTCAAAAAACCTGAGAAGTATTGTTGATTGTCTAACGTTGCAGGATATGAAAAATGGAAGTGTGAATGCACTTTTGCTCATGTACATACCGCAGGTTAGGATTCTACCAAAGCTACCGCTATCCAATAAATATAGTCTATTTAAAAAAAAATATGTCTGTAAAATGGATTAAGAAGTGACATAGAAGAAATGAAGGGTTTGAAAATGAAATGGAATACAATCTTTGAGCTATACGTCCCAGGCTTATGCCGGCTAGGCTAAAGGAGACGGAGATGATGAGAAATGAATGAAATGGCAGAATGGAGAAAGTGGGAGGAACGGGAGAATCCCAAGAAAGTCCCCAAACATGGTGTTTGTCCACCACAAAATTTACTTGGCTCGAGCTGGGATTGAACTAAGGACCCCATCACCAGAGCTAAACGATGTACCACTGAGCCACTACGGCGCCTATCAAGGTTTTTTAATCGTTGGCATAAAGATTATAAACATTTCTTTTAAACCATAGGTAAAAAGACGGACATAACACCCAGTGAAGTCCCTAGAGCCTATCACAGTGGTAGGCGCTAACCCAGCTACATTGTAATATACATGTATTGTAATATAGGGGGATACAATTCAATGCACGTCTATATATGCATTGTAATAGACGTGTATTGCAATATTGTAATATATATAATATAATATTAAACTATTATTTTAGGTATACTAAAAATGGCTGCCCCCCAAAAAAATGTTTCTGCTTCTTTGCTTACCCCTCCAAGAAATTAAAGCTTCCGTCACTGACACCGGTTTTCCAAGCTATACGTTCTACATTCTGTACTCCATAAGTTTAAGAAGATATCGTTATGAATAATGTATTAAAACGTAAAAGAGTTAGAATTCTTAATTTCTCATGCTAAAATAGCTGTATATAAAAAAAGTCCATATATGGAGAAGATTATTAAGATCGATTTACTAACTTCTCTTTTTAACATAAAATTTTCATTTACTTTATTATTACTATTATTATCATTATTATTATTGTTTAAAACCCTGTAAGAGGTATTTTCCCGTTAAGTTTTACTTTTGCAGAAATATTGATTCTCATTGTTGAAATTCTTTCGCAAAACTTTCTCCTTCCTCTAAGCTTTTCATTGTTGAATTTCAATCTGGAGACTTGTACCGCACCGAGCGTTCACCAATGATGGACGGAAAAGATTGCAATTAAAACTTTAATTAAAACAAAAAGTTCTTTTTTTTTAAAAAAAAAAGAGACAAAAGTAGGAAGAGCAGAATAGTGGAAGAGGAGCTACGTTTCTCTTGTTGCATCTGGCGAGTAATATTTGCTTTTGTACTGAAGTAAGCTACGTATACGTACAACCTACAATATAAAGAAGAGAAAAAGTACAAAGCACACCTGCTCTCTAGATTAGATCTCATATTCTTTTCTGTACGTAGACAAACGATTTAATATTTTTTGTGTGTTTTCTTTAGATATTATATAGTATACAGTCAATGGCGGATCCAGGATATGATCAAGGGAGGGGCTAAACCAGGCCCGTATCTAGGGGGCTCTAGGGGGCCGCTCCCCTAAATTTTTACTGGCCTCTCCTAAAATTTTCACGGTACGCTTACAAGTGAACTATAATATGGTGAACTATAATGTGGTTGGATCGGGTCCCCCTAAACTTCGACCGCCCCCCCCCCTAAATTTTTGACCTGGCTACGGGCCTGGGCTAAACCATAGTTTGCTTCCGTCAAGAAGCTACTTGAAATCCCACTCAGCATAGAATTAAACGTGTTAAAGTGCTTTATTTGAAGACTAGAGATTATGTTTTAAATTAAAGCATATATTATGACTCCTTCCCAAATGATTTAATGTTCCTCTTCTGTCGCTCAGTGCCGTCTTACTTATTACTGGAGAAACAAACAAACAAACAAACAAACAAAAACTTTATACAACCTATAATCTGTCTGCCAAAATGGAAATTGTTAGTTATAAAATACGTGACTTAAACAAGAGATAAATAACTTCTCATATAAAATTTGATCTTCGAAATATTTGTCAAGAAAATGGGAGTTACAAGCAAGGGCACCTCAGATGCAGAAGGCATATATGAGGAAACTAATACAAATTGCATTCAAATTATGCCAAATATTGTAGGCCCTATATTCATAAATACAATGCGGAGAACCCACATAAGGTTTGGGGGGATCCGGCCCACCAAGATCGATGCCCTTGGTTACGAGTAAATGCTAAATTATAGCTTCACTTTTGGTAAGCTTCCTAGTGAGTTAGTTTTTTTTATTTTTATTTTATTTATTTATTTATTTATTTATTTATTTATTTATTTATTTATTACTTGATAAAAGTGCTTCATTTTATATCGGGTGTTGCAAAATAAGTGTTACAACTCTTGGGATGTGACTCCTGCCACTGAGACAAGAAAAAAAGTTCTCTTGAACTTTCGGCTATCGGACATAGTTTCGGATCTACAAGGTGCCGAAAGCGTGGGAAAATGACTTTCGAACGCCAATAGTTCGGAAATTATCCAACGTAAAGAGGGCGGGTAAAAAATTCACTGAAGAAGTCATACCTGCTGTACTGAATTTTGCATGTTTCACAATCCTACCGTGCACGCGCAAGGGATTCCCCAAAGGAACGTAGGGAGTCCCGGATAATCTGCGAAATGAAAATTGGTCTAAACGGATATGAATTGATAGGGTTTCTACCAGGTAACAATAATTCGTTTGTATTAAGTCGATATCTGGAACAAATACAAAATGGCGGACACCTTCATACCTGTTGTGTGTGGTTGCATAATCGCCAGGTACGGATGCTGGCCAACAGTGACGTTCTGAGTATTAAGTGTACCGAATTTGTACTCAAATGCTCTAGAAAGACTTCTGGAGTGTCGGTAGAGCACAATAGATGAAGCAGGGTGATTCACATGAGTGGAAACAATTAACGAAAAATGCCCAGAAATGCACTCACACTCAATAAACATGAGTTCAAAGCATCGGAAATGTAAGGATTAGCGTCAAGAACATGAAAGCCATTGCCAATTCACCAATAATATTCCCTCAAACCGATGCAATATGATGTGTGCGGTTGCATACCAATAAGAATGCAACAACTGAGGCCAAGTTGAAATTGTGCAAGTGTCTCACTAAGAAACTGGGTAAACTCAAGGAATGTCAGTAGTGGGATCGCATGATCGATATTGAAATGCGGCCAATGTGTGTGTCATTTGACATTTGTCCATTAGCTACATGTTGATATCAACACACATATTGGCCGCATTTCAATATCGATCACGCGATCCCACTACTGACATTCCTTGAGTTTACCCAGTTTCTTAGTGAGTCCCCTTGCACAATTTCAACTTGGCCTCAGTTGTTGCATTATTATTGGTTCGCAACCGTGCATATCATATTACATCGGTTTGAGGGAATATTATTGGTGAATTGGCAATGGCTTTCATGTTCTTGACGCTAATCCTTACATTTCCGATGCTTTCAACTCATGTTTACTGAGTGTGAGTGCATTTCTGGGCATTTTTCGTTAATTGTTTCCACACATGTGAATCACTCTGCTTCATCTGTTGTGCTCTACCGACACTCCAGACAGGGACACATAGTCAGCTTTCTAGAGCATTTGAGTACAAATTCGGTACACTTAATACTCAGAACGTCACTGTTGGCCAGCATCCGTACCTGGCGATTATGCAACCACACACAACGGGTATGAAGGTGTCCGCCATTTTGTATTTTTTCCAGATATCGACTTAATACAAACAAATTATTGTTACCTGGTAGAAACCCTATCATATCCATTTCATATCCATTTAGACCAATTCTCATTTCGCAGATTATCCGGGACTCCCTACCTTCCTTTGGGGAATCCCTTGCGCATGCATGGTAGGATTGTGAAACATGCAAAATTCAATACAGCAGGTATGACTTCTTTAGTGAATTTTTTACCGCCCTCTTTACGTTGGATAATTTCCGAACTATTGGCGTTCGAAAGTCATTTTCCCACGCTTTCGGCACCTTGTAGATCCGAAACTATGTCCGATAGCTGAAAGTTCAAAATAACTTTTTTTCTTGTCTCAGTGGCAGGAGTCACGTCCCAAGAGTTGTAACACTTATTTTGCAACACCCGATATAACATGTAGCAATTGGAGAACTGCGTGAATGAAGAACTAGCAAACTCAGATCCAGCAAGTCAGAAATAATGACACCTGACAGCTCATGCGCTGACCACGCATCACCAAGTTAAACATGCTAAATGTGGCTAGGAATATCAATTCATTCTATCAATTATAGCGATAGTGAACTTAGTAAACTTCTTAATCTATTAATTAATTTCATCAGTATTTCAAACCCGTACAACTAAAGTAAACTGAAAAATATGACTTGTTTCTTTCGTATCTCGCTCTGCAATTGGGCTTACCTCTATATTGAAAGAAAATACTTATCATGATGTCGCAAGCCCACATGCATGTCCTATATGGTAGAGACCTGCACGGACCGAATTTTTCGGCCCAGCCCAATCCAGTCCGAATCCCAGGAGTCTTTTTGGAGATTTGGAGATTTTCGGCCCGAGCCAGGCCCGGCCTGATAAGTTTTTTTAATATCTTAGCCCAAGCCCAGCCCGGGCCCGAAGAATTTTAAAAGTTTTTGGCCCGACCCCGGTCCGATAAATTTTTTAAAAAATTAGCTCGAGCCCCAATCTTTCTCAAAATTTAGTATTAAACTTGACCTAACCCTCAGAAACATTTTCTAAATTCTGGTTCACAACCTGACGCTTGCCTCTCGAATGGTACCATTGCCTCTTAGAACTTTGCCTGTCATCGAGAGAACAAAAACTTCATTTCCTGTAACAAAAATGTAATTTAATTGATTTTTACCATAAAGTGAAGATAGCAATATTGCTTAGCGACAGGCAAAACTTTCCCGTCCCTTCTTGTCATATTTTGGATTCAGTGAAGGTCAAGGTCAGAGCTCAATTTACCGTGCAATGCCTGCAATCCTCTATAGTGAAAATGAAGCTGCTAAGCAACACATACTGTAAATAGCTATTGCATTCTTTGTAACATTTTTCAAGGGCACACTTCTTCAACGTTTGGCTTTATTCCAATTATCGTTTAACGAAAGTCAATAATTATTAAAGAATTGCAATTAATCGGCCCCAGCCCGGCCCGACCTGAGAGAAATCAGTGTCGGCCCACCTAAGCCCGGCCCAGCCCAAAGAAATAACAGAGTCGGCCCGCTCAAGCCCGGCCCGTGCAGGTCTCTACTATATGGGCGTTCCAGACAGGGACACATAGTCAGTGCTGCATCGGCTTCCATCCATTTATCTATCTATCTATCTTATATATATATATATATATATATATATATATATATATATATATATATATATATATATATATATATATATATCGGGGGTTTTTATTCGGCAAATCGACTTAAAGTATATACACGACTGCTTTCATTAAATTTGATTCGGTTCAGTATATCTTTTTAATTTCCTTGAAAAACTGCATATGAAAGAAATCTCTAGTAAAATCAGCACCTCTGGCACCACTGCTGTTTGACTGGCGTCACTTGTAAACAAGGAAGTTAGTTCTCAACTTTGCCGCATGCACAGATAAATCAAAGGAGTAATGCTTACTTTATGGTACTGAGGGTCATGGTCATTTGTTGCTCGACAGAGAGATTAACTTCTCGACATCAGTGTTCGTAGTTTAAGGGAAATTTCTCTAATGTAGGGAAATTCCGTAGGTAGGTATAGAAAAAAGGGATAAAACGTTGTAAACCTGGGGAAATTCTCGAGCTGAATGATTCTCCAATATCAATGCTTTTTTGTTTGTTTCTCATAAATAAACCAATACAACAGCGACAGTTCGTGCGTGTGCGTGTATAAATCTGTATGTCTCTTCAAAGTAGCATAATTTACACCCATTGTTGGCTAGGTGTATTTGTGTGTATTTTTTGTAGCAAAAAGTAAAGGATAAAGTAAAAACTAGAAGCAAAAAGCAAAAGAATAAAACAAATGTGATTGGCACTTCCCTTTAATATTCTGTAGTAATCTTATCATAACTTTTGTTGTAGGAATTGAACTTAACAATCTAGGGAAAAAATTTTTTAAAAATTGATAAGGATAGGGAAAGTTTTGAGTAATTTGAGGGAAAATTTCTTACGGAAACCTGTGAACACTACTGGAGAGAGGTTAACAATGATAGTACACGGTATCATGACTCATTTTGGGTCATACAAGTTTCTGACACATGAGTCATATTCCAAACAAAGGTCGTATAGAAAGGAAAATTGTTCGCGTCCAAAAATAGATGCGTATGAAGTTTAATTTATCCCAAAGCAGACATATACCGAGGTACTAATGTAGTTAGGAAGTGGCAAAACTGTTTTCTGTTTACTTTTCATGTGGTGGCTCGTCAGAAAATTTCAGGGTAGGCAAAAAGGGTGCGACATAATACCCTATTTGGTAATATACCCAGATACTGTCCTCTGCTAGGTTTTTGAGTGTAACGACTTTGACATGTGTCGATGATAGTTTGAGGTTTGAATCCCAGCTTGTCCTAATACTATAGTATACGAATCATTTTTTTTTTTTTTTGAGTACAAAACATGAGAATGAAAATAAAATCAAACCATTGAGAATCCAGTTTGTTTCAAAGAAAATAGAAAAAATAATTCCTCATATTGAACAATGAGCTATAAAACGAAGTTAGTGCAAGTATTTAATTCTGTTAACTTTTAAGCACCGATAAAACTGCTTTCCACTGCATTCGTATCTCCTTTTTGGAATACTAGTTACAACCGAAATTAAACGCCATTTTGTACTTCTAAAACAGCTTTGAAATACTATATCTGTAAGATTCCAATACAACAGCTTCTTCCTTTACTTCTTTATAAATACAATCTACTCGCTCTTGCTTCTTATGTGTCCCTCGGATCGCTGTCAGTTCTTTGCGGAGCCAAGCAAATCATGCTTGCTTGCAAAATGAAACCTACATCTCTCTAGCACTCTCTCACTTCCTTGTTTTTTCCTTATTTTTCTTTCTTCTTCTTCTTCAACACCCTCACTAGCTCCATCATGCGACACAGACTTGAATTAAACATCTCGCGTTCCTTCCAGGTACAGACTTTCGCAAATTACACGCATAAATCTTCATGGTGGCTCGTGCGTCTTTCACAATGCGGGCGCCACCGTCGAGGCTGTGTGTGTCCTTGCGTCAACTTACCCACCCCTTCTGTTCCCCTTTTACGCCTCCTCCTCTGCCTACCTATATCACGTGATTAGAATTCCACTTTGTTTTCCTTTCCCTCTCTCTCTCTCTTACTGCTTCTCTCCGTCGTACTCTTCTGGCTTGGCCCCACTCTCTTTCCAGCCAAGTTACCAAAAACACCTCATCTTAACGTGAAACGGAAAAAACAGTTTCCCTTGGAATAAGACAGCTTTAAGGAAACAATTCGTGGATAAGATACAGGGGAGAAACGAGGGCTGAAAGGAGAGAGGATATTTCGTGTTTGGAATTTGTTGGTAATTGCACTATTACGAGCTGTCTCTCAAAATGTTCTGCCACATCCCAGGAGAGAAGTCTATATACTAGAGAGAACACATGTAGGTACATGATGTAGCTTTTATGTATAGATTTAAGAATTTTACGTTTTAAAGTTCTGGCACGGTAAGGGAAAATAAAGGGTAAGTTGCTGGTTAACAAGAGTGTTCAGTATATTTGTTACCTTTACAAGTCTCACAACTTGTTTCTGATGATTATTATTGCTTAAATATTCGTTCTTTGCACGGAAAGAATTGTTTTATGGAAAATATTTGAACTTCCCTCTTTAGGATGTGTATTGAAAAAGAAATGAAATTACAAAAAACAAGATTTATATATATATACATATATATATATATATATATATATATATATATATATATATATATATATATATATATATATATAGGGTGTTTCAAAGCAACAACGACAACAGTTGGGAGGTGATTCCTGACATCAAGATAAGACAAAAAGTATAGACATGGGTGCACAAATGATTCCATTCGGTGTTATAGGCTGCCAAAAACATGAAAAATGAACTTTAAAGGTTCATACTCTAAAACTATCGGACCTACCATAGTAGGGTCTAGACTTCACTTAGGAACTAATATGTGCGCTATCCAAAAATACATTTTTCAGGATCCTAAGATAGTCACGCATCATCTTTTATAGAGGGAGTTTGAATACTGACATATAATTTGAAGTACCCACCAACTACCTCTGCAAAAACTGTTGCAGAAATACAGCAGGATTCTGAAACATAGATATTTTCCTTTTTCATTTTTTGTTTCACCGTTTTCTACTCAGTCGTTTCTGATTTATAAGTACTGGAAATTTTATTATAATTACCATTTTGGGGGGCCATCTTGAAAACGGGGTACCCCATATCAAAAATTGTTTTCTTCAAAAATTGTTCAATTTTCTAAGCCCTTTCGAACGAGGTATCACTTGACCTATGTTCCCATTTGAAAATTCCATGTACGCCCCTTCCCCTCAAAATGGGGTCGGTGGGAACCTCATGTTCGACTCATTTTTATGCCCCTATGTATTGTACATTGACTCTTAATATTTTTCTTACTTGATGTATAGTTCGCGAGATATTGGGTTGTAAAACTTATTTTGACCCACCCTATATATATATATATATATATATATATATATATATATATATATATATATATATATATATATATATATATATATATATATACCTGTATATATATATGTGTGTGTGTATGTGTGTGTGTGTGTGTGTATGAAATTTCCTCTCCTTAAGTACCACATTCCAATCAAAGTGTGAATAGAAAATATTTTAAGTGCTACCGATTTTAAAAATTGATTTTACGGGATTCAACCATTTTATTATTTTTTAACATTTTGTAACTACAAAACGAGATTAATTTTAAAAAAGAACGTGAAAATTATTCTCCTTCCTCTCCGTTAGAAGAGGAGGTTTTGAAAGCGCTGGAACATATATACAATTGAATCGTTCAGTTCGGAAACCGGTCATCTCCATCGTAGCTAATTTGAGAGGAGTCAGAAACAAAAGTAAATTAGTCCATATGCATCTGACATATAGGGCTGTTTGCACTTTCGGACAGTAGAACTGACATTTTTCTACTTTCCAAAAATGGAAATAACCCTATATGTCAGATACGTATTGATTAATTTAGTTTTGTTTGTAACCCCTCTCATATTAGCTTCTATGAAGATGACCGGTTTTCGAACTTAACGATTGAATTACTTTTAACTTTTTTTTTTTTTTTAATTTGGGATTTTAAAGGTAAATTTTAGACTTTCAGTCAAGAGCTAGTGCATCATCAATATTTATCCTACGATTTTGGTCCGTATCTCATTTTCTTTAGAGTAAAGTAACCTCCCAAATGCTACTATTTGCATGTGCATATCATATACCTGAAAAGGGTAATTCGAAAAATTGGATTTTTTCTGAAACACGTATGGTATATATATATATATATATATATATATATATATATATATATATATATATATATATATATATATATATATATATATATATACTGCAGAAAAGCTTATATACCGAGTTTCATCTGCCTAATTTGATACACTTGTGACATACTATATTTTTTACACAAAATTTGAACGCTTGTTTTCCCTTTGGATACTCGTTTTAAAAATTCTAAATAGCTTCCGATATCTTCCCTACAATTATCTGGAGATATGCCAAACAATTGTATGATGGAAAAACATACAAAGAAACACATAAGCATTCGGATTTAATAGGATTACGTTAGTCGGACCTTAAAAGATTGTGATGTTAGTACAATTTGTCAGCTCATTACTCTACACAATAATTCTTTAACGAAAGCGAGTTTTTGAATCATGTTTTCTAGTAGCATACAACTAGAGCCATTATTTTCGCCAAATTCGTCGACGGACTCAATCTGTTAATAAGATATTCCAGAGTAACAGTGACTTGAACGGTGGATACTCGTTTCTCATTCATTCATCTAGGTGTTTCGCGTAACACTAATATGCAATCTTAGGGACACATATGTATGACGGTTTGCATAAGCATGTAGACGAGAATATTTTTTATAATCCTTATTATAAACACAAGCCTATTCATTCATAAATATACGTCTCAGGCGAGTCTTTTTGTTGTATTTTGTACAATTTATTTATAAGATTGTTACATTTACATTCAGCTTGCTTTTTTTCTTTATTGTTTTACTACTCTACTAGAATATTCTAATTTGCAGTATTGACGATAGTGTACACATCTTTAGCATTGATGAATACTCTAATTAGTTCACTTTGAACGTCATGAGAAAAATAAAATAATGTTCTTTGCCCTGCCTTTTTCGTGATTGTTCAATCTTAAATGTACTTTCGTGGTGGGATCAAATCTTATATGTACTTTTGTGGTCGGATCAAATCTTATATGTACTTTTGTGGTCGGATCAAATCTTATATGTACTTTCGTGATAGGATAAAATTTTGATAGAAACTTCATCGGAACTAAAAAGTTTCCGGATTTTAATTTTCAGTCAATCCCGATAAAGAGAAGGTTTCATTCTGCAAGTAATGGAAACATTAAGAAGATACGTTCCAGAAACTTCACCTTTTGGACGAGGACTTTCTTTTCTTTTTGTCTTTGCAGACTGTGAATTATCAGTTTGCATTTGTTTATGCAACACACTAGATCTTTCCATTCTCGAAACGCTGACCGACGGCTCGAGCTGCTTTCATGGTCCTGAACTCTCCGATTCAACTGTCTTCAATTTGGGAAAGCGTTAGTGCTACAAAAACAGCTTATTTTCATCTTGTTATCAAGGAATACGATGCAACAGAAACAATACAATGCTTGCTTCTGTGGAGAGTATCAGAACCAAGGTCTGGAAGCCTTTTGTCCATTTAGGATTTTTCTTTCGTACCGTCTTTTGAAAGGAAACGCTTGAACTATCTTTTGGAAAACTAAAATTTTTATTCTAGAGTTATCCTGAACAAGTTTCAAGCATTCATTGGCGAAATGTATCAGAAATCTGGAATTTTCAACATATTTACAATAACATGAAACGCAACATATAGAATGTGGTGGCTTCTGCTTTTGCGATGGCATAATTTCCAGGAGTTGCAGACTATCCCATCTCCATTGGTGGTAACTGCTTTCGTGTATGTTCCTTTAGAGAACCTGAGATCTCATCATCATTATTATTTCCATAACCACTAACTCTGACAAGACTTTTGTTATCATATGATGAACGGCTTATCTTTGATCTCATTTCTGGATCCGAAGGTACCGGAAGAGACTTTACACTGGCTAGAACACTATTTCCATAATTGTTATTGGGCATTTCTTTGGACATTTCTCTTCTCACCACCTCACCTCCTTTTAAAATCTGCTTCATGTCTTATCTACCATAGATATCTTGTTTCCGGAAGAGAGCCAGAGAGAAAAACAAAATCAGTGGACATTCTCATTTGCTTCATTGTTGAAAGTTATAGTAAAATCTGAGAGGTTTACAAAAACGATACACCGCAGATGTGATGCACAATGCCTTTAGTGCACAATGTCTTTAGAACATTACACTTGCGTTGAATAGAAGCATTGTTTCCAATTATTAATTCCAATTTATTATGGCAACATATATCTAGCGGCGTAATAAATTCTTACGATGCCCTCTTAAAAATGTTCACAGATTTCTTGGGGAAGAAGTTTGTAAAGCGTCCGTTTCTTTTCAAACATCTAATAATAATAATAGTAAATTCTGGAAATCAATTAATCTCAACAAGTTATTGGTGCTAAACAAATGAAATATTTGTTTACTTTCATTACTGCAATGTTAAAGTAAGCTCATTGCATGTTGCGTATGTTAGTATCTTAAAAATAGATGATAAGATTGTTTCGAGCCACCATTTTCTAATGTTTTATGTAAACAAATCCTAATTCGTAATTCTTTGTATTTACATTATTAATTATGAAATCGATTGGTCTTTATAAAAGTTAGTGTCAAATTGTATTTAGACTTGTTAGTCTTTGTAAGGGCTCTGAAAGCGAGCAGACCACCTTTGCTAACAAGGAACGTATGCGAACCGTGGCAGATAGGTATTTATGAAAATTGGTACCCTGACTTAATTGTGGATCGCTAATCAAAGTGGTCACTCGGTGCGAAAATGCCTTGTTTACCAGCTACGTATAATACATATACTAAACATGACCGAGTGAGGTTGTACCGAGTTATACCCCAAAAACGCCGGAAAAAGGATGAAAAATGTGTGCAGGTACTCTGATACCTACAGGAGGGGAACACGTGACCAAGAACACGGCAGTACTGTCACAAAAGTAGTGTTGTCATCCCAACACAAACTTATAGTTCTTCAAATAGAACGTACACCATTTCATGGCATTAAAACAATTGATAAAAAACGTAAAAGAAAATAAGCAAAAGATAACTTATCAGTGTTGCAAATAAGGGAGATATGAGGGTGTAAGGTTGAGAAATTATGGAGTTTGTACAATGAAACGAACAAATGTATAAAAACAACAAGACTGCAGAAGGAACGTGCAGTAGGGAGTAAACTACATGTACAGCATCCAGTGACTGACGCATTTGATACAGGATTCACCCAAAAAAGTCACATGTTAGAGTAGCCGTAGAAAGATGAAGTCCTATGTGACATAATGCAGAAATTTGAACAGCAAGTCTTCCTGTAGGTTCAGCAATTTCAATGGAATCGATATCGCGAACTGTTCCCGAGAGTTATAAAACAAAGTCTTGGGGTTGCAACACTACATAAAATGCTAAACCACAGGAACAATGGCGTAGTGTCTGAAAAGATTGCAGAAAATCTGTGGCACGAAAGGTAACAAATCTTTGGCATGAAAGTACGTCAGAATCGATTCGGAAAGATTAATGACCTGTGATAGGTGTCAGTCGAGAGTACAGGAAATGTTAGCATGTGAGACAACGATTAAGATAAAAACACACTGCATTCAAGTTACTAGTAATATACAGGTGCAAAATATTTTAACATAATACACCAGTACATACAACAGAAAAGCCATAGATAGTAAGAAAAAATACGTACTTTTCTAGCCCTAGCCATACACTCGATATGAAATATCAAGCCCGTTAGTTACTGGATGCTGTGGATGCTGTGGTTTACTCTCTACTGTACATCTGTTCCTTTTGCACTCTTGTTATTTTTGTATATTTGTTCGTTTCATTGTACGGACACCATAATTTCTCAACTTTACACCCTCATATCTCACTTATTTGCAACACTGAAAACTCACCTCGTGCTTATTTTCTTTCACGTTTTATGCCAATTGTTTTAATGCCATAAAATGGTATTTGAAAAACTTTAAGTTTGTGTTCGGATGGCAACACTGCTTGTGTGACAATACTGCCGTGTTCTTGGTTACGTGTCCTCCTCCTGTTGGTATCAGGTTACCTGCACCAACAGGAACAGTTTTTATTTTCTTCCGTTTCCCGGTTTTTTTGGTGTATTACTCGGCACAGCCTCACTCGGTCATGTTTAGTATCTGTATTATACGTAGCGGGTAAACAAGGCATTCCCGCACCGAGTGTCTATCACGACGATGATTAGCGATCCACAATTAAGTCAGGTACCAATTTTTCTGTCTGTCACAGTTCGCACATGTCCCTTGTAAGTAAGTCACGACGGTTTACGTTCGAAGCATCACGCAGATTTTTCAGTAGACCTGTGTAATTTGTCCCAGTCACCTATGATCGTAGGTTAGGTGACCAGAGAAAATTGTGCCGCGTTGTTTAATTCTTTTGTATTTTTGAAAGGGCCCAGTTCGACACTGTCAGTAATTACAAACATCTTGTATCTAGGAAGTCAACCTACTACGTAAATTTCATTTATGAGACACACCATACAAGTGCAATAATTGATTTATCGCTGCAAATATTTAATGTGCATACTTAAAGTATGTACAAATATTTTATTAGTTTGAAGTATTACGATGTAAGGCTTCGCAGATTGTTATTGTTAAACATTTAGGACCATTTTTTGTAGATCTCAGTAAAAGAGTGGATCAAGTCTGATGTGATACAAAATATAACATTCAAAATATTCACTATAGTACTATCTATAGGCAGAAACAAGACTCAAGCATATAAAGATCATAAGGAAATTAATGAGATATGCTATGATAAAGATATAGCCTATGCTATGAAAAAAGGAGTTCCAAAATGGTATCATTCCAAAAGACTGTAGGGCGTATGAGTCCCGCTAGAAGCGAAAGGGTTAAAATCATGAGGATTACAATGTCGGAAATTTTTGCGCTAACACAATTTACGCATCAGGCATATTGTGATCAACAGAGACAACAATTTATATATTAAAATTTCTACGAAGCTGCCCAATCAGCTATGGCCAGGAATAGCATAGACTACCGGATTATGTCTATTTGTGTCTGGCTTCGTAAACTGGAATCCTTCACCCTGATACCGGATTTACACTGGAAACTGGATTCCACCCACAGGGAATCGAATATAAAATCACATACGACTATTACATAGCATATATTCAGCATGTATTCAGTAGCATATATTCAAGACTTAATGCAATGAAAATTAAATCCTATGAGAACCGTTCTCATAATTCGAGAAGGACTGTAAAGTTACATCTCTACAGGATCCTTATCGCCACCATTGAATAAGACTATTAAAAGTAATGAATAATTTTAACGTATCAAATTATCTAATTAAATCATACTTTTCATTATGCAAAAGCCAAATAAATCCTTTGTTGGTAATATATTTTCGTATCACAAGCACACAACATATATGACTATTAACTGTCTCATATTCGTAGATCGGGAATTCATTCATTAACACGCAAGACATTTCAATTAACTTGTTTCGCTTGGGCATAATCATTAAAACGTCACAAAACGTTTAGCATTCAATATTCTTGTTTTGACGAAATAGGAGAACAGAAGAGAGCAAGAGAAAGAAAAATTGGAAGAGGAAGAAGAAGATGAGGAAGGATGAGGGGAAACTAAATAGAAGAGGGGAAGGGGATGGCTATAGTATAGTGAGAAAGAGAAATAGAAAGAGAGAAGTTATGCTGGCAAACATGGCCATCATTAGGTACGGTTTACTTTTTCTTCCCTTCCTTTTCTCTTTTTTAATGGCTTTGTCGCGTTCGCGGGAAATAAAACAAGGAGAAAGAAAGAGAAAGAGATAGCGAAGCGGAACGAAGATAGACATCCTGACTACGAAAACAGAACACAGCGGCCTGGGTAGAGGTCCATTAGCTTCGACCTAATTGGGTCAAAAGATCCGGTTGGGATGTCGGCAGGTCACGTGAACAAACGTGACAAATGCTATCTAAGCACGAACTATCTCCTCATCTCTCTCTCTCTCTTCTGAACACCACACATGCTTACTTTATAGATGTTATAAACATGGATCTATACTCAATTATATACACCATATGATATGATATGATAATCCATACCGAATTGAGAACTAGAATTAGCTAATTTCCGTTTATGAATCAATTTGACGTAATCCTCAACTCTATCAATTCATAAGAGAGCTTCATATTTCCAGAAGTATTTCCTACAGATACATGCATAGTAAAACTAGTATATTATAGCACGGCCAACAAGAGATGGTCTCTGACGTTTCATACCAGATGGAGTGGGACATTGCAGCCCCTACTTTGATACCAGTGTTACCAACCACGATCACTCTGTCTTATACCATTAATTAAATTGCCACTACAATTGCACCGAAAAAAACCTTGACACGCGAGTAGTGGCAATGTCACTGTGTGCTGTCAGAGACGTTCTCTTACTGGACGCACTATAGTACCAGCATATTTTATCTAAAAGACACCCATAAACAAGAGAAAATTTCTGTAGAACTAAATTATTTTAATGGAATATAATTCCAAAAGAAGTGCGTTATTTTTCACAACCTGAAACTACAGTACGAGGCTATTTCGGAAATACCGTGTCACCAGTAATAATCCGTTTATGGCATACAGTGCCATCTATGGGAGAAATATTTTATCAGTTTTAACTGCCTACCTGCGTCAATTCATTGAAGACAGTGATTTGAATAAGTCACTGAGCTCTGTTACTGCATGACAATGCACCAGTCCATATACTTGTTGCATTAAGGACTCTGGCTTCGAGGAATTCAACACCTATCCTACAGCCTAGATTTAGCACCACAGCCTTGGCGTATAATCTTTCACGCTCATACATAGACATGTGAAATATAGTGTGACAAAATACACCGCAGCACGCGTTATTCCGAACACGAACAACCGTATTGTGCGGTATATTTTCATACGAGCAACCGGTGAAAATACACTGTACATCGAAGCACTTGCGACTTCTCGCCGAAGCATTTCGTGTCCACTTGTTAAGACTTCTCTTTTCCTTAATTTGAACTTACCTTGAAATCAGACCATATCTGAAACTTCTGTTGAGAACATGCTTGGGTATTATACCCTGTAGGTAATCTCATGCACGTCCATTGAACATTGACGACTTATGCATTTTTGGATTGCGTATGTATGACTTCCTCTACGCTGATATGGACAGCGACTCCACGATTTTTCTAATTCTAAATAGCGCGTGTTGAAACCTTGCTTTTCCCCACAAGTTCATATGAACTTTTTCTTATATATTTTGATGTGAGATCTCACCTCTTACAGTTTGTCGGTATAGTTCATTAACACCCTGTATATGAAATGCAAAGGAGCTGTAAGACGCACGCGCAGCGCAGAAACGTGAAAATTATACCATTGAGGCAGTAATCTCTGATGTGTTTGTTATCAAATCAACCGCATTGTACTGTGTTTCTAATAGCGGGGGAAACGGAAGGGTATGCTACGTTGTAGCACCTTTGAGTGCATTCGGTACTTAAGTTATTCCAGCACAGTTAAACAGTGCAACAAACTAAAACCAAAAAAATGCTGTTGGATGTTTCACTTGATTTCTATAGTGCGACAATATGCAACACGTATGAAAATGTGTTACAACTAACGAGGATGGGTTTACGTAGATTTTAGAATCGAGGCTTGGATTACGGAGACTTTAGTATCGAGGATTGGATTACGTAGACTTTAGTATCGAGGATTGGATTACGTAGACTTTAGTATCAAGGATTGAATTACGTAGATTTTAGTATCAAGAATTGAATTACGTAGATTTTAGTATCAAGGATTGGATTACGTAGACTTTAGTATTGAGGATTGGATTACGTAGACTTTAGTATCGAGGATTGGATTACGTAGACTTTAGTATCAAGGATTGGATTACGTAGACTTTAGTATCAAGAATTGAATTACGTAGATTTTAGTATCGAGGATTGGATTACGTAGATTTTAGAATCAAGGATTGGATTACAAAGAATTTAAAATCGGGGATTGGTGTACGTAGAATTTAGGATTGGGGATTGAGTTAAATAGAATTTAAAATCGAAGATTGAAATAAGTAGAATTCAGAATCGAGGGTTGGATTATGTTGAATTCAGAATTAAGAGACAATTAAGTAAACGGAGTGGGTGGATAAAATTATGATTTTTTTTTTTTTTTTTTTTATTTATGAAAAAGATGATTAGTGTTCTTCCTTCGCAACGGGAGGTTTCGAATTTGAATCCGATGATTGGCCTTCCTGACAGCTTTTTCCAAGGTTTTACCTTAGTTCCACCATTAGAATGCTTTGATAACACATTTTAACATAGACCCTGGCCGATTTATTTCTACTTTCATGTTCATGCTGTTGTTTGATTATTAAAAAATCAATTTTTATGGAGTCTGCTTTACCAACCAACCTCATTCATATATTTACCAGGTCTATCCGTGTTTTTGCCCATCCAGAAGATACAAAATCTCAGGTACTACTGGATCATCATTAATTTTGACCAGGGTGTATAGGGAATCAAGTTTGTTGATGGAAGTAGTCCTTCTATCGGAAATCAACCATTTCCAGAAGATACAAAATCTCAGGTACTACTGGATCATCATTAATTTTGACCAGGGTGTATAGGGACTCAAGTTTGTTGATGGAAGTAGTCCTTCTATCGGAAATCAACCATTTCCAGAAGATACAAAATCTCAGGTACTACTGGATCATCATTAATTTTGACCAGGATGTATAGGGAATCAAGTTTTTTGATGGAAGTAGTCCTTCTATCGGAAATCAACCATTTCCAGAAGATACAAAATCTCAGGTACTACTGGATCATCATTAATTTTGACCAGGGTGTATAGGGACTCAAGTTTGTTGATGGAAGTAGTCCTTCTATCGGAAATCAACCATTTCCAGAAGATACAAAATCTCAGGTACTACTGGATCATCATTAATTTTGACCAGGGTGTATAGGGAATCAAGTTTGTTGATGGAAGTAGTCCTTCTATCGGAAATGATAGAAATCAACCATTTCCAGTTTTAACGTTGAACATTATAGAGCCAAAACTGTAGTAGATAGACAGAAGAGGGTTTCCTGCCATTAATTAGGCAACTCAAGAATACCTTTCATCTCTATCTTTAACTCGTTACTAATGCCAGAAGCACTTCCGGTTTCATTATTGATCGACATAGAGCGAAAACGATGAAATAAGGAGAAGTATTGTTTTCTGGAATTGATTTAACGTTGTAAGAAAAGGTAGAAATACCATATTAACACTCTTAACTCTATATTCAAACCGGAAGCGGTAGAAATCAACCACTTCCGGTTTTAATGTTGATGGCTAGAGAGTAAAAACGGTAATCGATAGTGAGAAGCTGTTTTTTGCGATCAATTAAGCGTCCGAGGAATATATATATCCCATCTCCAGTCTAATCTTTTTACTAAAATTGGAAGTGGTACAAGTCTATTACCACTTCCGGTTTCAATATTAAACGAGAAAATATCACGACATACCAACCAAACTTTTTCACGTAGCGGACCTGTTACTTGTTAATTATTCCAGTGTAAATTCGCCGTGCATTTAGAATCTGGATGTTGGTTAATCAATCAATAAATCAATTAAGTAAAACTCAGGGAAATGCAAGAGAAACATAAAGAACAACATTCAGGAAAAAGGCATACATCAGTGGCAGATCAAGAAGATAAAAACGGGGCGGTGGGGGGGGGGGGGTAGTGAGAACTCAGACTACGGTAGGTATATCAGAAGTTTACTATAAACTTTCTATTTAAATAATAGCTTAAACTGTTTTTGTCAGTCAAAATACTGGTGAGCCTATAGGCCCCAGGCTAGGTCCACCAGTAGAATACATATCAATGAAACATTAATGCAACTTTAAAAATCTACCTTCTTCAATATGAATGTTTTATCGACTTATTCTACGTCGTTAATATCGAGAAATAAAACCTCAATAAGAGTGAGCAGCACTCCTTGTTCTTTTGTGAGTATTGTACGCGTATAATACAATAAGACGAGTGAGTTTTTGAAGTAGGATTTCACGGAAGGTGACACAAACCATACTTTCAGTAAGAATCAGAAACATACCATTGTAAACGAGGGAGGAAATCAAACCGTCTGTAAGATCCGCTTACCAGAACAACAACTACAAGAAGAGATACCATCTTTGTAGTTCCAAATTCAACCACAATAGACAAGGAGAAGAAGGAAAGCGATCAGCTTCCAATGCACACGATTTTAGTTCTTGACGACAAATAATGGAAGAAAGAAATGCTTGCTATTAGCTTTTAAGAGGATTTAATTCTCAGTACATCAAGAATACAGATCGCTCAGTGCTTGAAAACCAAGTATTACTACTTGATCTGTCATATTTAAAAGAAAATTTGTTAAGACTCCTTCCACACAATCTTTCAATATGGTCTTTATTCGAAATTTTATCTTCTTTTGAGTATATAATCATAGTCAAGTAGTTCAGTATATCTAAATCTTAACTTAGAGTACATTGTTTCTTGGCTCAAATGTCATAGTAAACTTTCAGGAGCTGGCTAAAAGTTTAGCGTTCTCACCTTTGGTGGGAGTTGCTGGTGAGAAGAAAAATTATTCATAAAAGTTATTCATTATTCCTTCCTCACTGCTAGCGTACTTTTCGTGCACGAAGTACGGGGTTTGATTCCCAGTGCAAGACCCTTGAAATTTGAACTCATTACAGTGGTTAGGACAGACGCGGATTTAGAAGGTAAAAACTGGGGCGTTTCAACTAGACTGAGACTATGATAGATATATTATGAGTTTACTATGCACTTCCAAAAATATATAAATAATAGCTTAAATTATTTTTGTCACTCAAAAACTTGGGGCTAAAACACCCCGGCCGCACGGTAGATCCCCCACTGGGTTAGGATTCTACTTTAAACTGTAGGTCCACGCTTCATGTATCCTCGGTGCTGAAAGGTACACGAAACTACAATCCAACCAACAATCTATAAAAGCAGAGGTGATCATCACTACTTGGTACACGACTCTCTTCCTATAAATTTCATTGGCACGTTCTCTCAGAAAACACTTCCTGCTTTTTCAATGTATCTGACATTCAACTCCCCTCTGCCAAAGCCTGCATACAGCCCTTGACGAAAATACATTGTTACTCTATAAAAACACAACCTTTTATACATTTTCTTAAGTTCCTCATTAGTTTAAATTATTTTTTTTTTTTCACTTTCCACCTCAGTACTAATCACAAAAGGATATACAAAAATTAAAAAGAAAATCCTAATCACAAAAGGATATACAAAAATTAAAAAGAAAATCCTTCCTGTTCTATAAGCGAATAATAACTGAGCATCCGTAATTTATGGCAGTTGGAGGTTTGTTTACTTTTCTCTCAGTTGTACTCTCCACAGTAAATGAGTTTATCCATCAATACAAAATATCCTTGAAAATATGGTGCGTATTTTTAGAAAATAGTATTTAGTATACAACCAAAGAAATATTACCTTTAGTGTACCCACGTACCGTAGGCTATAACGCTCTCGCCTTCGGTGCGAGCCTTTCTGGGTTCGATTCCCGATGGGGGCACTCGGTCGAAAAAATGTAAAAAGCTTTTTCAGGCCAACAATCCTGAATGAGATTTTTCTGGGTTTTTCTCATTCCCACCAGGCAAATGCCGGGGTGGTACCTAACATATAGGTCCCAGGCTGCTTCCTTCCTTCCCCAATCCTTTCTTCTTTCCCTTTCCCCGGATAGGGTGCTCGCCGAGGGACATCATCCCTTATACGTGAGGAGCTAACATGGCCAAAAGATGCCGAAAGCACAGAAATCCAAAATCCTAAATCCTAAATAATTATCTGTATGAACCATTTTAAAAGTTAATGTTTTTACCATGCTTTAATACACGTATGCTCTTAAACAGTGTATTAAACATGTCGTCACATTCCTTGGTAAATTTGCTAAGTAAAAAAAAGGCCTTGAGAGATTCTAATTTTTTTTGGACATGTTATGTTTCTTAAGATCTTATTTAGCCATGATGCTTAAAAAAAGGGGAAAAATGAACTCAAATCAACCAATAAATTAATCAATTCACCGGTTATCTTAAGATATAGGGAAGAGTTACTTAGTTTGGACCAGTTTCACTTATTTGTTGTATATGCCCAAAACGGCATGTTGAACTGAGAAAATAATTACTGAAATAAGAAAGTTATTATATTAACATTTATGATGCATCCTTATTTAGCTAAAGAATCAAGCATAAATTTACATTACAGAAAAACAAAACTAATGCTGTCTGTCCATTGAAGGAAACTAGTTTCTTAAGCTGGACCTCACGTTCCTTAGGATGAATGATTTTTCAAATCAAATAAAACGCGTGATATATTACTTTTAAGTCCAAATCAAGCTGAAAAAGGCTATTAGGAATTTATTTTCAGTCCATTTTGATCTGGATGCTGAATCATCTGGAGCTGAAACTAAATGGTAACACGTTTTCAGTATGGTTTTGGCCAAACAGGATACAACATAATTTATTTCATGATAGTCATACAACGTTCAAGAAATCATTATGAAACGATTGGCTTCAATAGAACGGTCTAATGCAGGAAAAACGCAAAAGTCCGAATTACGCAACTGGCAGGTTGAGACCAAAGGAAATGTTTCTAATTTTAACGTTATACTACAATCTTCAAATGCACACATTATATTGTAGCCAAAATAATATATTTGATGAGAAAATATATTTAAAATGAGGTACTTCATAGTTAGTGATGCACAGTGGAAACCGAAAAAAGTTTTCTAAGGGGGCCAATCACCATGGTTGCTATATAACGTCTGGTATATCTGGTATTTAATATACATAGCTTGTAATATTACGTATACGTTTTCGTGAGTCAGGGAGGCCCGGGTCCCCTGCCCCAACCCACCCCTTCGGGCGTCCATGGCTGATGCATACTCACTTCCAGTAGCACAACAAAAGGTTTCACTAATCCATAAATTAGCTCTTTTCAATTGTACTGCGTACATGCCACGAGACAAGGGCGCCGATTTCTCTGTAAATTGGGGGGGGGGGGCATTCCGATGCAGAAGGTATATATATGAAGATTTTAAGAGAAATTGAACTCAAATTATGCCAAATATTTTTACTCATAATTACAATAGGGGGGCCCACATGAGCTTTGGGAGCCCCCGGGCCCCCTCGCTTTCCCGGGATCGGCGCCCTTGCCACGAAAGACTGTTCTTGAAACATTCCTTTACAGTTTTGCAGGTAATGTACTCAACTCGTATACCTTACTTTCAAAACTATTTTTTCTCAAAATATTAAGCAATCCAATCCAGAAATCGGTCCATACTAGACACTCTCAGCTAAAACAAAAGCGCTGTTTTCATTCTTGTATAATTCACTCCTTCCTAAAATGTTAATGACGCACTCTTGTCACTCCTATAATAAATAGTATTAACAAAATTTGGTATTTGCAACATCGTAAAGTTTGTTTATTTATTTATTAAGGCTTAAAGTCTTTGTCTAGAGCTATCTCCTGATTAAAATACAATAATAGACCCAGTTAAACTCTTTTTTAACAAAACTTTTATTAGGTTGTTTTTGTGTTTGTTTCAGAGCCAAATCCTGCAACTCAAATTTCATGCACTTTCATACCAATTGGGTCTCTAAAATCTTGTACAAATAGGTAAACGCGATTAAAATAGTGCAATATTTTCACATAATTATCGCTCTAACTTGTCGTTTTGCAGTAAACCTTATTATATTATTATAAATTAATTTAAATTGCATACATGTGTAGGCAACGCCAGATAAATAAGCATTACATCAAAAGGTGGCAGAGGTTCAGCGCTCGTTCAAGACCTTTAAATGGCGCCTCTAACGGAAAAGTTAGGAACTATAAGAACTGATTACAGGATATTGAATAAAGACTAAAACGTAAATACGTCCAAAAAATTTAAAAACTGAATCTTTTATAAATACACTTAAAGAAAAAAATGGTGGATAAACGGTAAAGAAATGGGACTAAGCTTAAAAGCATTGGCACGATTTAATGTTAAAGTGATTTTTTTTTTGTTCTTTTTATTAATGACAATTATCTCTAATATCCATATAATATTTAGTCCTTAGCCTTACAAAATTCGCCCAATGCTTTTATTTTTTATCAGACTTCTTTATTTTATCGCCCGAAACATCATTTTAGTGTTTCTTTTTTAAAAAAAGATCATTGTTTTTAAGTCTTTTACTGTCATTTATTATAATCCTCCGGTCTTAGAAACTTTTCTTCTATAATTTTTTAGTATGCCGCACAACAATATTCTAACACAAGAACTATTTCTTTGTTTTTTTACTTGTATGTATTGGTAGAATATCAAGATTTGAACTTTTTTTTAAAGACTAACAGTCATTTCGACCTTTTTACGAGTTCATATTGCTTTATACTCCGATCCTTACTTAGTATTTTCTTCAGATAGAAACCTTAATAAGTTTCTGCTTCAATGGGTCAACCTATTACAAACAGGTCACTAGCAAAGAAGGTAGTCTAAATAATGTCAATTTAGGAACCGCAGTTACCATTGCTTCACAAAGCAACAATTTATGTGTGAAATCGTATACATTGTTATTCTTCTCCTACAATGGAAATTCTACATGCTGAACAGTAGTGTCATTTCAGATTTTGAAAGGCCTGGGGGCAAAATGGTCTACCAACATAACAGTTTCACAATTTTTTATTAGTATGTTAGTGTATAATTTATTAAAAACATATGTTTCTCAGACTCAGGGAGGACAATTGCCCCTTTGCTCCTCCCCAAATGATGCCCCTTGGTGTCGAATATTCATGTTCCCACTCATACACACAAGTCATACACAAAACGTTTCAAAATTGGACAAAATTGTACAGACTCCGCACATTATTGATTTTCTCAATGTACAAGATAACAAATCAAAAGACTTTGTAGTTTGGTAACTACAGAAAATCTTGTGCTCAATTCATACTCATTCATTATTGATTTATTGTACCTACAGAGGCGGGTGAAGAAAATTTTCTTGGGGACATCTCCATGGTTACTATATTACATCTGGCATTTCTGGTATTTAATATACGTGATTTGCTATATTACGTAAACATTTTCGTGAGCTGGGGGGGGGGGGACGGGCGCCCATGTATACTACCATACACTCCCTTCTGATTTATTATAGAAATTCTCCTATTACGTTTGATCGAATACTAGTCAATGTTAACTTCTAGTTAGATATTTGAAGTGTTCTTACGGGATCAAATGTTATTTACTTCAGAAGATTTTACTTATTTATAAAAACTCAGTGGTAGAGCGTTCACCTCTGGTGCATGGGGTCCTGGGTTCAAACCCTGCTCCCGCCAAGTGAACTTTGTGGTGGACAAACACCGTGTGCGTGGGTTTTCTCGAGGTTCTCCCGTTTCCTCCCACTTTCTTCATTCCACCATTTCATTCATTTCTCATAATCACCGTCTCCTTTAGCCTAACTGGCATAAGCGTGGGACGTAAAACTCAAAGATTTCATTTCATTTTATTTATAAAAACTTTATATAATGAATATTGCAATTTTAGATTGTTATAAGGGAAAAAATTGGTAACAAATGAATATCTACTAATTATTACTAAGGAAAGATAAAGGAATACTATACGATACATACGTATAAAACAAGACAGAAGCTCGCTGAACACGGAGTACCCTGAGAAAACTCACGGACACGATGTTGTCCACCACAAACTTAGTTGGCCTGGGATCGAACTAGGGGCACCAGAGGTAAGCGCTCTACTACTGAGCCCTCGTGCCCTTAAAACACGTAATAATGAATATTGGGAGAAAACTATTACTGACAGAAACGTAGAAACTTCTCAAAAAGGCAAATGCTTCACACAAATAGTGTGGAACAGATTTTGTAACACGAATGCCTGATATGAACTATATAATATCAATTTCTAATATAAGCTGTAGGTGAAGTACATCTAGTATAGATTACAGGACAAGAATATCTAATGTAAGCTACAGGACAATGATATTCAACATAGACTTGGGAATAGAGATTGGTAATGCAGACTACGGTTTAGCTGAATCTGGTTTGATTTTGAGTTTAATGCTCCTTTTCATAAGCAAGTCTATACGAGAACAACATGAATTTCCATCGGGAATCGAACCCTGATCTTTTATGTCGAAGACGTGAACGTTAACCTTTAACCACGAGAGAGGAAGACTATCCACCTTTTCCAAAAGACCCTTCTGAATCCCCTATTCCTGGGCGGTCGTAGATTCAGTCAACCCTTCCAGTGAAGAAGATTAAGGAGGTCTACAGCTGCTTTGTGTTGTAGTGTAGTTTTATAGTAAATTGTGAAAATATACCCAATATACTCGTATGCTGTAGAATTTTTCGTAATTCTTTATTAAGAAACTAGGGTTCGTCTTGAACTCAGAAACATACTAGACAATTAACTTCTAGTGAGATATTTGTGGTGTTCTTAGCGGATCAAATGTTATTTACTTAAGGAGAGTTTATCTATTTATATCATAAAGTTTTATAAGGAATATTGCAATTTTACATTGTATAGTAGTTATAAGATAGGGGAAAATTGGTGAATACAGTAAAAGATTTACAGAATTATATAGATTAAGGATTATCATATTAATACCCAGGCCACAAATAACGAATATAGGCTGCAGGGCATGAATATCTAATATAGCCTAGAGAACAGGATGTCTATTGGAAACCATTGAAAAGGGTATAATAAATATAGACTACAGATGGAGTTAGAAATGTTTATGAATAGTATTGCTGTGCCATGAATAATACTGTGTACAATGAATAATATAATGAATAATAATAATCAATACTGTATTTTCCTTAATCAAATAACATAAGGTTGGAGAGGTAATGGGTATTGCAACGATTGTTGATTTAAGTGATTACTTTTTCACTATAGAAAAATATAATTTAAAATATTATCAATTGTGCTTTTTAATTCCATTATAATTTCATGTATGTGTCGTCTAATGTTGAAATTAATTCACTTATTGACCATCTGAAGCAACTTGTGTGGAGACGGATAGTCTGGCATTGATTTACTGTAAAACTTTTATAGAAATCTTTATCATTCCCTGTTGCAATATCCAGATACAGGAAAAAAAAAAAAAAAAAGACAACGAAATCTACCGATTGCTTGTCTGTAGGTAGTTATATTCGCCTGAGAAATTGTAATCATATATCGAGTGAAATGGGACTAAAATGAGAAGCAAAAAAAGACCAGTTTGTGAGAGATATTTTCCTTTTAAGTGCACTGTGGCACGCAAAATATTACCTTTGAGACACGATTCTTTTTTAAAACAGCGTTGCTAACTACATATATATTCAACATTGAACAATAATAATAGAGAGGAATATTTCGTAGAAATGGGTTATTATTATTATTGGAAGGAAAAAGCATGTCAAATTCTCGTTTTGACTACGTTTGTACAGTAGAAGGAAAGTATGTATTTTCTTTTGAAAATGGTAAAGAGTTAGTTCAATAACAAGTTAATTTCGATTCGAAATGTAAAACTACAGTAGACTCACAAACTGCAGGGGTCCAATATTCTAACCGGAAGTGATATATTTATTAGTTCTATGTTTAGCAGGCGGATACGGAGGAAGATGAACTTACTTTTTGAATGATTATATATATATATATATATATATATATATATATATATATATATATATATATATATATATATATTGTGAATATGTGTGTGTATGTCTCAGCATAACTCAGGAACCCCTGAAGCAGTTTCAACCAATACTTACAGTCTGGAATATAGTCTTGTTGGGATGAGAATCCCCCTCGCACACCTAAAGGAGGAGAGGGAGTGAGAGACAAAAATGAAAATAAATGACTGATCTTAGTGTCGAGTCCATAATTTTCGGGTTAACTTAGGTAAATAGCGACACTTCTGATGGCGTTTAAGTCCGATTAAAGCCCCCCATTAGCATCTCGGGAGTGAAGTGGTGGCGTAAAAATAACGAAAACGCGCGATATTAGTGTCGCATCATTAGGTGTCAGTCGCTAAATTAATTGGTGGCAGTCCTGATGCCGTTTAAATCCAAGTTTAGCCCCTAGTAAGGGCAAGACCCCCTTAACACTTCTAGGGGAAGTGGGAGGGCAGACAAGAATGACAATAAACTAGCGATATTAATCTCCAATCTACAGTTTTCTGGGTCGCTTACATAAACAGTGACACTCCAGACGTCATTTACGTTCAAGTTCAGCCCCATTAGCACTCTGTGAGAGGGATGGGGGAATTGTGACATGAAAAAAAAAAAAAAAAAACAAGATTACATTTAATACCAAGTTTAGGCATCAAAAGGCATATCAGCTGGATTGGGAATTTACAAGTGCAACGTCAAAGGCGTTGATCGCATATCTCTATATGTTTCTATGCCTGTTTATGAAGAATTTATATTCCAACACAAATCCGAAGCGTCAATTTTAACTAAACTTAGTAGATAAATGACTTTCAATCTGGAAAAAATGCTGTGTGAATAAGACTTTCCCAAGAAGGGGGAGTTAGAAGGAGTGACATGTAAAAATAATGCAAAGCAAGTAATAGCGTGCAATCCTTAGTTTTCGGAGTCGCTGTAACTGTTTAAAAGTCCAAGGTGAAACATATTGTTACGGTATTGAATCCGCATCAAAAATCTACCCATCACTATATATTTCCGTTTTATCTATTAGGTGGTCAATGTTGTAATCGAAAATTGTAGATTTGCAACATTTCCGGTTTGAGCGGATTGATAGAATTCAGACAAAACGCATTCCACGCTTTAAGATATTTATTACAGTTTTGTTGTATATAAATAAGAATTGAATCCGGTAGCACTACTAATTTTGAACTACTCCGGTTTTGGTAGAATGTTGAGGGTGGTAATGAAATGTTCCCTTGACATGCTGAGTCGATTGCCAGATTTTTTTTATCTCTTACCGTTTTGTTCTACGGCGATCAACGTTACCGCTTCTCGATATCTCTTACCGTTTTAGCTCTATGGAAATCAATATTGAAACCGGAAGTACTTAGGGGAAGGTCGGATAGTATCGGACAGCGTATAGTATCGGACAGTGTATAGTTCACTATTTTCGGAACAGGATGGCGACACTCTTTAGCCACGTGTTAGTAGTTCTTTGTGAGGGAAGCGTGGCGCCAACATTCGGAGATAGTACGTTGAAAGGTATACATGTGGTGCGGCGATTTGTAGTTTTTGTGCTTTTTGTGGCTGCACGCATTCAACTTTGTCGGCTAATTACAGAAATAAAGGTAAGTGAAATATGAATTTAAGTAGTTTTACATTTTTGTTGTAGCTTTATATCCTGATTGTCAATGTATCATTGGCTTCATTGCAAGACAAACTATTTCAACACTCTTTATTATCATGCATGTTGATCGGGTAGTATCGGACAGGGTGTTGGCGGGCAATATCTGACAGCAATATTCGAAGTTTCGATGCGAAGTCTTATAGTTCTCTCATGTTTTTCAGGTAAAAATGGACAAAAAGAGAGATAAATTGTCAGAGGAAAATATGAAAAGTTCAATTGATAAAGTGATAAGTGGTGGGATGAGTACAAGAGAAGCAAGTAAAGAGTTTTCCGTCCCGAAAAGCACTTTAGGTGACAGGGTAAGATTTCTTTCTTTGGGAAAAGAAATTCAAGTAAAACCGCCAATGTGTAAATTTCAGAACACTTTTACGGAAGAACAGGATGAGTTACTGTATAATCTTGTCAAAGATCTGGACAGCCAGCTGATGCTCCTCAACATGAAATAATTTTTGAAACTAGCATTTCAGTTCGACAAAAGAAGCAAACTGTAACAATTGTGAAAGGAGCAAAGGGACAGAATCAGAAATCAGCAAGGAAGTCTGAATTTAGACGGTGAAACAAAGACTAATTGCATAATTTGTGGGAAAGACTTTGATGAGGACTGGATACAGTGTAGTTCGTGCAAAGGTTGGGCACATTAAGACTGTGCAAGTCTTGAAGGAGATGCATTTTATTATAAATGTGATATTTGCAATTCAACATAACAATCTGTAGCTAGCAAGGTATGTAAGAAGACATGTAAGGAATGTAAGAAGGTAATAACCGATCTGTCCGATATAACCCGCCAATTTTTCATATCTTGAAAAACTAGACTTTTACATTTTTTCCAGTTTCTCAAAATTTTTTTGTAAAAGTGAAATATGGTTTATATAGTGTTATAAAGATATGTATAAGGATTGCATATATGAGTTTTTTTTATTTAATTTCTGATTATCATAAAGTTGTTACATCACATGTTCCTTAAGTGTCCGATACTACCCGACATTCCCCTATATGTTTCGATATCTGTAGTATTACAAGTGTTGATGATATGTTCTCTTAAGATGCTGAATCGATTACAAAACAGCTCCTTGCCGCTATTTATTGGTGTTTATATTCTATGGCGATTAACGTTGAAACCAGAAATGGTTCATTTCTACCATTTCCGGTTTGAGTAGAGGGTTAACACAGGAAATGAAACCTATTCTTGGAAACCTGACTCAATTACAAAACAGAAAAAAAAGAAAAAAGAAAAAAAACATCTTTTCGATATCTTACCGTTTTTGTTTCGATACCTGTCGACAGGCGGACAAAAGGACTTACAAAGTCGTTCGATAAGACTTCCAACATTTATGGATAACAGAATTTGTAAGTCTAATAACATTTTTAAATAATATCTCTTATTTAAACTTGAATACATAAATACTTTTAATCAGGGGGGTAAAAGTGAGGAGGAACGCGGGTAGATGCCGCCCCCCACCTCGAAAAAATATGTACGGCGTCCCTTAGTTTCTAAAATATTACAATGGGCAAAGATAGGCAGGGGGAACGGCGTGACGTCATGCCGCTGCCTACCGTCCCCCTACCTTTTCAGATCCACTTTTATCCCTGCTTTTAATAATAATAATAATAGTAATACTGTATTTGAAATTCTCTATGATAAATATCGAATACAATTATTATCGACAACTGTTGTAGGTAACGCGTGGGAGGACGAAGGGTTCATCCCAGTCCCTAATCAAGACAAATAGTGTGAGTAATTGGAAGTATTGTGTGTGTAGATTTACTCCGAATAAAATAATAAAAGAAAGACAAAACTTTAAAGAATGTTAATGTTTAAAGTTTAATATTTAATGTTTAATACCAATTTATTAACTTTAATTCTTAGTTATGAAAAATATTTATGTATTTCAGCTCTAATGTTATATTTTGGCTACCCGTAGCGGATAACTCCTTTGGTCAACTACTATAGCAGTTTTCGATAATACAGTTATATCATTCTTGATCTCGGTGTATTAACATAACAAAAAATCTATGGTTCACTAATATATTTGCAGCAAATGATCCTAGAAGTACATGATTTTTAACCCTTCCATGACGATTGGAATTGTAGGCAAGGAGATTTTTTTAAAAATATTTTTAGCCTAAAACTGACATGTAGATTCATAAGATTGTCATCCCAAGTTAGTCACCTAAACGGTTATCTAAGGCCAATATATCCCTACGGTACATACGGGATCTTTTCGTTAACAAACAATTATAAGTAGTTCTATACATGATAATTTTTAACTTTTACTTTATTCTTCTTCATAGTGTTAGCAATTATATTTTTTCTATCAATATTAATTACTTTAAATCCATAAGTTACTGGTAAAATATTTTATAAAACCAGTGGCTTTCAAAACTATTATAGAGTAATTTATATTAATTTATATTCAAGCTTATTTAGGTAGTTCCTATATCTGTAACATACTACACACGGAAATTGAAGCATTTTAAATGATTCAGTACAATTTTAAGGAAAGTTTAAAGAAATTTTAACAAATTTTCCCTTGTTCATGAATATGTTAAAGGAAGTGGACATATCAGAATGTAATAGAAGTAGGCATTGTTCTAATTTCTGTCTCCGGAAAGAATTCATTCTTATACTATATGAAAATTTCTGATATCCTCGAAGAACGTTCAAAGTTACCCGAACTTCCAAAATACTAAAGCAAGATACTCAAGATATACTAGGAAGCTCTTAAGAGGAGATCCTTCGATAATATGTTCATGTGGTCTAAAATTTGAATAGCAAACTGGGATGTAGGGATCTTACAACAAAACAAAACAAAATATATTCTTTAAACCCTTAAGGGATCCGGTTTTTTGGGGTATTTTTTAGACTTTCAGTCAAGCAGCTACTGTATCGTCACTATTTATTCTAGGATCATGGTTCATACCTCATTCTCTTCAGAATAGAGCTGGCTTTCAAATGGTACCACTTGCATGCTCATACCATATACCAGAAACGGGAAAAGTGATGTCAAAGAGAAAATTTCGGAGGGAAATTTTTTCTCGCACTTTGAGCCCCTCTGGAGCGGCCCTGTGTGAACGTAGCCATCTAAAGAAAATCTGATAAATAGTACTTTGTATACTGAATGTGTGTGCCAAATTTCAAGTTTCTATCTTGAACACTAAGGGCGGGAGAAATTTTATCAGGAATTCCCACCATGCCGCAAATTACCGTGAAACACCATGATCTCAGGTAAAAAATTTCCTGAGACATCCGTAATTACCCTAGGGTCATGTTTCGTCCATCATTCTCTTCAGCTTAGAACTGCCTTTCAGGCGGTATGACTCACGTGTCTCCATCATGTATCTAAGGCGGGAAAATTCCGAAAAAAGGTATTTTTGGGTCTAAATATCCTTTTTTCAACTTTTAGCCCCTCTGGACCCCCCTGTTTTAACGTAGAGATCTGAAAAAATCAGATAAATGCTACTAAATGGGCAGAATGTTTATGCACAATTCCAATTTTCCAGATGCAAAAGTAAGCCCGCAAAAAAACCGAAAATGTCCAAAATTCCCCTATACAGAAGTATATTTTGATAAAAATTCCCTGAGACATCCCTAATTACCCTAGGGTCATGTTTCGCCCATCATTCTCTTCAGAATAAAACTACCTTTCAGACGGTATGACTCACGTGTCTCCATCATGTATCTAAGGCGGGAAAATCGCGAAGAAAGAGATTTTTTGGTAAAAATATCCCTTCTTTCAACGTTTTGCCCCTCTGGATCCCCCATGTTTTAACGCAGAAATCTGAAAAAATCTGATAAATACTACTCGGTAAACTAAATGTTTGTGCAAAATTTCTATCTTCCACGTGCAAAAATAAGCCCGCCAAAAAATAATGAACATAGACCGGCCCCTCAATATTAAAAGAAAATATATATTTTAGAATTATGACGTCATCACCTCCTATGTCTCGATGCAGGAAGGTGTGAAACCATACGTAAGGTCTTCTACAGTGCCTCTGGACTTGAAAAACAAAAAAAAAAAAAAAAAAAAAAAAAAAAAACACGGACGAAAAAGTTCAAATAGGAGAGTTATAATGCAATGTACCATGAAACACCCCGTATGGTACAAATTGTACCATAAGATCCCCAAAGGGTTAAAAGGTTCATACAATTTCTCTTTAACAAATTTGAGCTTTTGAACAATGATCTGGAACAAAATACTAGAAATTATAAGAATTAAGATCAGAGAAAATAATTACGCACCTCAATGAACATTATCTCTCGCATTTCCAAGATGGGATAAGTTTTTCAGGAATTTTTAAATTGTTTTAATCCTGGAGAAAGTGTAACAAGTAATGAATTAATGTATCAATAAAGTGCAACAGAAGCTGACAGATGAAAAGACTAATTTCTTAACCTCGGATAGAAAAATACCTCTTCCTCAATAGTCTTACAACTTATTGAAATATGTAAAATACGGGGATAAATGTAAGTTCTCTGAGTCGAAACGAGATAATGACAATATGCATGTTTATAATAAATATGATCCAGCAGGCACACATTCTTGCGGTTTGTACAAGACAGTTACAGGTGAGCACATCAGCACAATAAGGCTCATTTTGACTTACCAGATAAAATTATGAATGAAAGATAAAATCATAAAAGTGGAAAATTGTGCTAAACCTAAAAGTAATGTTTAGTTCAAAATAAAACAATGCTAGAATACAGTAAAGTGTATCAACAAATCGTTACGATTGTAATTTATGTAAAATATTATATTTCTGAAAACTGTTCAATGCTATCGCTTGTATGTGAAAGAAAATCACTGCATGCTTCAATATTATGAAGTAATAACAGTAAAAATATATCCATATCCATATCCATTTTTCTACCCAGAAAAAAAATATCCACCTTTGGAAAGAAATACTCAATTTGAAAGCACATTACTTTATGTACAAAATACGGAAAAGTATAGAAAATAAATGTGCTATTATTTATTTATTTTTTCCGTGATAGAAAAATACTGTGCAGCTAAGTATTATAACCACATAATAACAAATGATAAAGTAAATAAATCAATAATAAGTAAGTAAGTAAGTTAGGGCTAATTTTAAAATAAAATCAGTTTATGTCCAGAAATGTGATAGTTTCCCATCCCCCTTCTTTCTTGTTCTCTTTATTCTTATTATTACTATTATACTAAGCAAGTAAGTCTTAAATAATCACGATGTATAGACAGTAAATGAACCACAGAAAGTTATGGGCAAAAATGACTCACTGCAGGCATTCCAGGAAGGAACAGGATAGCCATCCTAGTAGTGCTATCATATCAATAGTTTAAAAAGAATTTCCAACTAGTTTAGTAGCTGCCGTTGGCAATAGCCGAGTGCTCTTCAGATCACGAGACCCAATTCATCCTGGGTTCGAGTGTCACTGAAGAGCATACGGATTTTTAACTGTCGTCGACGTTTAGTGTTCTTGTCACTAATATATGCCGTATCCAAATATCCAAGTTTCATAGTCCTGCGGTACTTTCACAACAATTTTTATAGAGGTAATTGGTGAGTACTTCAAATTATATATCCATAACCAAACTCCTTCTATAAAAATTGTTGCGTGAGTACCGCAGGATTCTGAAACATGTATTTTTGGATAGCGAACATATTAGTTCCTAAGTGAAGTCTTGATCCGACTGTGGTAGGTCCCGTAGTTTGAGAGCTATGGATCTTTAAAGTCCATTTTTTAATGTTTTCTGCAGCCTATAATTAGGAATGAAAACATTTGTGCACCCAGGTTGGTCTATATTTTTTGTCTTATCTTGGTGCCAGGAATCACCTCCCAAACGTTGTCGCTGTTATTTTGAAACACTATAGATATATATCTCAGGTGTTTCAAAACAACACCGACAACGTTTGGGAGGTAATTCTTGACGTCAAGATAAGTCAAAATGCATATATGTAAAATGCGTCTCTTGATACATCGTGGTCCCAGATTCCATTTACGATGGAAAATCCTTGAAATTTTAGTGCATCATGGTAGATCGAATTCCACCTATATTTATAGGTCTACGTCCCATATGGCATCGGTGATGGAAAAGAACACTCAACGTTAATAAATAAACAAAAAAGGATAGTTCAATTTTTAAAATCTGATCCAGAAACTACTTGATTACTATTTCCCTTATAAAACTAAAGGATTTGTCACTACTACATAAGCATAAGCATTATTCTCCTTTACATAATTTTCTATTTTCGCCCCCTTTATATATATATATATATCCAAGTCAGAAGGAGGAAACATTAGTTTCTAAGAGTATACACTGTTGGCATTTAACGTATTTTCCTTATACCTTCTCTTTTTAAACTTTTCTTCTTTCACGTGACCATTCTGAAGTAATTCCATTTTTCATTCTCGTTTCCTTTTTCAAGATAAATTCTTTCCCCTTTCTTCCTTTTTTCTCACTCTTGTTCTTCATTGTGCTTTACTCGTTGTTCAATTTTCTTCTCCTCCTCCTTGCTTCCTTCCGTTTTCTTACGTATACGTCTTGTCTCTCTATCTCTCTCTCTCTTGTTTCTTTTTTTCTTTTCTTTCAATTTTTTATGCATCCCACAGTTACCTCTGCTTCTTTTCCTCTTGCGTTTCTTTTGCGTTAGCGATGTTATTTTGTTCTTTTTTTCATCGTCTGTTCCTTTGGGACATTCTCTCTTTCTCCTATGGCTGCCGCACAATCCCCGTCAAACCTGCTTTTTCTCTTTTCTGCGACCCCTTCCCATGGATGTCGTCCGCGGTACTTGGCCCCGAAACTGGTAAATTGCTCTTTTGGTCCCAACGCGTCTGTCTTGTCGAGTAGACTCTCCTTTCTGTTTTGTCCCCGCTTTTCACCCACTCCTTTTTTCATTCTTTGTGCTTTTTTTTTTTTTTTTTTTTTGGCAGAGGTATTTCCCCTCTATTTTCTCCTGTTCTTGGTTAGTACTGTCTTTTACTTCTGTCTTTTTTTCGCAAAAAAAAAAGGAAAAAGAAAGTTTCTTCCCACTTTTGTATGCAGCATCACAACATAGTGTGTGACTGCATCTCTAATACCAATAGTAGACTGCTTGGCGTTACCCGCATACCAGACTAAAGGAAATTTGCTAGAGCTTTAATTTCGCTTTTCCTATCTACTACTATGTACACTTGGAACGTTTTTTTTTTATTTTCTTTATTTCTACTTTTCTTTTTACGTTTATTTGCCTTCTTCTTGACTTTTCTTAGCTGTGTGGGATGAAAGCAAAGAAAAAAAAAACCTGGAGTAGTTGTAAGGAAGAATGTTGTTAATTTTTTTGCCTGTTATTATTGTTGCTGATGTGCCCCACTGCTGGGCGTCATTACCTTATAGTAACTTAAGTAAGGGATTTTTCATGAAATTTAGCGTCCCCCTCCGGTTCTGTTGAGTACAGGTTAACAGTACAAATAGCTAGATGTAAATCTCGAAAAATACGCATATTTTGGAAAGCCCTAAAGTTTAAGCAGTAATAAAATATGCATTTACAAGTGGGATGTCAAAGCAAGAAATACCCCTTACAAATTTTATTGTGATATACAATTCAGAAACAAAAGCATTACTGTCATTTAGCATTGTGAAAACAAAGTAGATTTCCAAACAATAGGAATTCAATGTCACATACGTTTGAATAGTGGGTGAGGTGGAATCTATTCTTGATACATTGCGTCCATTTTACAAACCAATCCTGCATATCTTCGGGCATTTTTGCTTTATGACAAATATATCCCAATCCTAACTATATGTTAGAATAAAAATACATGAACTGACTGACATAAAATAAAGTGGCACTTCCGGTTGACGTGGAAAATTGAAATTTGGCATGATTTTAGCCTTGGAACTAACCAATAGAAAAATTGCCAAAAGTGAATAGTTTTAAGTTTTAGAGGGTTTAAAGGGGGGATGAAAAAATCCCCATGTTATTTAAAAGGGTGGTTTGTTTGGACCTATAATCTCATCTTTTAGGTACTTAGAATTGGAATAACATCTTGAAATCAGGTATCCTTGTACGTTTTTGTTATCATTACCTAAGTAAATCACCAAAAATAAAAATTTTGCACTTTAGAGTGGTCTTATGAGAAACTGAAAAATCTTTCCTTTGTTATATATATGTGACATTTCTACACCCGAAAATATTTAGGCACTTCCAGCAGGATTAAAATGCTGAAATTTGGCATGATTGTAGCCTTCCGGGACTAATCCACAGAAAAATTTCCAAAAGTAAATATTTTTAGTTTCAAAGGGGCCTACAGAGGGGATGAAGAAAATCCCATGTTATTTAAATGGGTGTTCTCTTGGGATACAAAGTCTTACCTTTTAGATAATTGAAATACTAAAACAAACTTGAAATTCCGTAGAATTGTGAGTTTAAGAAGTACGAGGCCGTAGGTGGAGCAAACACTGGGGGTCTGGGTTCGGAGCTCCCAACTAGCCAAACGCTACTCTAACATTAAAATCGGAAGTAGTTTAGTATACTGATTTTGGTTTTAATAGCGAGATAATCCCGTGAAATGAAACTACTCTTTGGACATTGAATTCTTATTTAAAGAAAACACTTTATCGCTGTCTCTTACCATTCTAGTTCTATAGGAAAATCCGATTTAATACTCAAATCAAAAATAGTAGACTTTAAGACTTTCGGTTTTAATAGACGGATTAGAACGACAATTTATTCTGTTTTTAGGGAGATAAATCTATACAAATACAGTGTATATTATTTGCTCTCTCTCTACCATTTTGCTCTGATACCTGTAAATGAATGGTCGAACTAACGAATGAAGAAATTCTGAAGGAAATCCCATTACGTACCTATTAATGATATTGTTTGGAAGTAAAAAGCAATATATATGTACAGTATAATAAAAGTAAGTGTGGTGTGTCCGTTCGTGCCACAAAAGCTCCGAAACTAAGACCCGGAGCCCCATGGGAGTTATATGGTATTGTAGCCCTGTATCTATGAAGAAGCTTTCGGTTTGAACCAGCAGGGACCAACAGGGAGAAAACGCCCTAGCGACGGTGTTACTGTGCTTAAAAAAAAAAAAAAAAAAAAAAAAAGGTTAAATTTTTAACGACAATGTGTGCATTTCTTTATTTTCAATTTCAATGTTGCATTTCTTTCTACACAAATCATTATTGATCGAATATTCCAGAATGTTCTAGAATTATCAACAATCTTGGAAAATGTTATAGACTGTTATAGAAGTTTCCCAAAGATTCTAGAATGTTCTAGAATTTTCAGGATGCTCTAGAATCTTCTAGAATGATCCAAGATGTTCTAGAATGTTCCAGAATGTTCGAAATTATTGTAGAATGTGCCAGCATGTTATATTATTTTCCTATAGGTTCGAAAATGTTCTAGAATGTGCACCACTAAGAAGATACATATTAAGAATACGGGGTCATTTTTATTAAAGTTTACAGGTATCATTATCATTATGCTTAGGTTCTTCTCAACCTATTTATAATGTTTTGAAAGGAAAATGGTGGGGTTATGTCTAGATGATGGGAGCCAGACAACAGAACCTACCTTAACCTACCCTAACCGAATCCAAGATACTGCTACTATTTGTACTACTACTAGCACTACTTACTACTACCACCAACTACCACTACTACTGTTTGTACTACTACTAGCACTACTTACTACTACCACTACTATTTGTTCTACTATTACTACTGCTACCACTATTACTACCAACTACTACTATTACTATTTGTACTTCTACTACTACTTCTACTAAAGGCTACCTCCCATATCTAAACACAATTATCTCTGTGGCGCCTGAAGTTTACCTGTTCCAGGTTGAGTATAGCCATGCGCCAACTAAAGAAGGGTCTATACAGAGTAGTGACACTATTTCCACAAAGAAACGTGTTTCAGAGTTACGGTAAGAATTACTTATTCAGAAGCATAATTAACTAAAATTATAGATTACTGAGAAACAACTTGGATATAGTATGCGTAAGACCGTCAGAGTTCCAGAAGGAGCTGGACGCTAAAACTTTTAGGGATTATTCATTGAGTATCTACGAACTTAGAAAGGAGGTAACAAACCAACTTTCATTTACTTACCGACTGATATGAAAATAAAAAAGAACGTACTTGTCTTACACTTTGTTGTTCTTCTTGAGTTCTGTTTACCTTCACGACTGCTGATGTGCAAATGTTTGAGGTGTATCGAGTAGTACCAGGTCAAGCGCGATTGCTTTGCGGTGTTTCCAGACTTAAAGGAAGGCTTGGGGGTCATTCCGTACAGGTTTTCGTGCAGAGAACGTAACGCGAAGTTCGCTTTTTTATGTTTATTGAGGAAAATTCCTCGCTGATCGTATTAAATCTTGGAACTCTAAGCAGAGGTGTGTTCTCCGTGCAGATTGCCATTCCTAGTGATGGATCTACGCACATTGATGTAAGCAGCGGTACGTTTTCTTCCGGTAGGTGGTAGCACGGTATGAGAAAGGACTGATCAACATGGCGGGAGGGATTGTGATGATCATGCCATGCTGCGAGAACTGCTCGTTAAGTGAATATAGTAGAGTTAACGATAAAGGAAAAAGTGAGGAAGCAGTTCGTATCTTAGAAGAACATAAGCTACTGCCAGTGGGTAAGTTATGTGCTGCATCTGGTACGGATGCTGTTTTTTTTTTTTTTTTTTTTTTTTGTAGGGAAAGGAACGTGTTTCGCTGTCGGAAAACACGTTTCATTGGAAATTCGAGGAGGAAGACGAGGTGCAGTGTGTAGTGCCCTTGTACTTTATCTATGACTGTGTATGTGGGGGGGGGAAAGTTTTCACGCATATCGCATGTCTTGTGCTCCTTCTGCTCCTTATTGTCTTTTTACTTTCATTCCTCACATTTGCCCTTTTACTTTATAATATCTGCATGTGTAGTGCCCTTGTTCTTTATAAATGTTTGTGGGGGGGGAGGAATTAACGCATATCGCATGTCTTGTGCTACAGGATACTTCTTACTCTTGCATTACGTAGGGAAATGGTATTTCATGTCGAAGTGGTAATAGAACACAGAAGAAACGCAGATCACGGTGTATTCACACTTTATACTGGAGTGTGAATACAACATGATCTGGGTTTCCTCTGTGTTCTGTTACCACTTTCACATGAAATAACATCATTTCCCTACGTAATGCAAGAGTAAGAAGTATCCTTGAGCACCGAAAACAAGGGCGGTCTCATGTATACTATTACCAACAACTTTTCTGGGAGGTACATTGACAAAAAGTTAAATACATTTCAGTTTCATCTTGAAATTACTTAATGCTCTTTGGCACCAGTGTGCTCAAATAGCACCAAAGAAAGTTTACAGGCTACGATGGACCGGAGTCTGAGCAATTACATTTGTTTACAAGTTTGTTTAAAAAAAGAAGATATAATGTCTACAGACATCGTTGAAAATACAATAATGGTTTCAGAATTATCACAAATTACCTAAAATGCCCATTCTTCGCATAAGGAAAATACTTCATAGGAAATGAATTACTCTCTATAAATTGGAAATTAGATATATGCCAGGGAAACTTTTAAAATATAAGATCGGATCAAGGAAAAGTGAAATTGCCAGACAGTTAATTCTATGCCAGTGATTTGTTTTAAACGTAACAAGTGAAACTAAATTGCTAAAGGTTAAACTTAGTGAATAGTGTATTAAATGAAATTATTCCGGAGTTTCTGGAGTCATGTAATAAAAGAATTCTGGGGGAGGCATCTCCAATGGTGTTAGTCGAATTTTTCCATTCTTGCAAAACATTCCTGGTGATTCTCTATTGAATTTCTTGCCACAACAGAACATACAGACTTGATCCATTTTACCAATGACAACGTGAGTGTGTTTGTGTTATACTCTTTAGTGGGATCATAACGGAATGCCTCATCTGACAAATTATAATCTCTACTTTTCTGCTTATCACGTCTGGTATAGAAATAAATAAAAATGTAAATCAATTTATATGGCTCAAACTCTTGGCAAAAGGACGGCTGAATCATTCTCACTCCACTTTTATATATTCCAGGAACCCATTCTTCCCGTGAGGAGAACGAACATTTCAACTAGTAATTAGAGAAAAGAAAGTGTTTAAGTATATTTTGTCTTGGATTTGAGTTCATACTTTTAAGATACGTCTCATACTCAGGGAATATTAATAGAACTCACGGAATATTATGAGTAACAAAACTATACCTTTTCTCAGTTTTTGAATACTTAGTATATCTACCTGTAGCTTGACATATTGTTACATTTCAGCTTCATAATATCAAATTTTACTATCCATCACCAAACTTGTGATGTTTTAAGAAATTGAATTCATCATCTTACCTCTGCCTTACTGTTTCAATGGGTACAATCTAGTTAGGTAGGAGGTACGCAGATGTCATAGATACAGAAGTGGGAAATATGCGGTCTTCGGAGTCATAAATTGCGGTCTTCTGGTCCTATTGTGAAAAATGTTAAATTATAAGGGAAATACAAGGAGAAATATATTTTTGAAATTACTGTATGTACTAATATAGTGTTATATAACATAAATTTAAGCATTTTATGTATATTATTAATGTAACTAATAACTGTAAAATAATCACAAAAATTAGATCTATTCAAAACTTTCATATACGGTCTTCTAGGGGAAATAGGTATTGTCAATGTGGCATTTCCCTAGTATTGAACCTTGCTTCGGGCAAAACATTCATACAAGCTACAAATTAATATTCTATTAGGAATATGGTTAATTGTTTAGATCTAGTATGTAGTTTCAGTAGCACACTTCGATGCTTGGAATCCTATAATTATGGGCTAAAATAAACTCATGTGAAACGTAGAAACGAACTAACTTAAATGTACTTAAAGTTTCTGGGAGTAAGTTTGTAAATGTTCATCTTATTCCTAATTTTGGTGAACAACAGATCAGAATTTCTTAAGGTTTGGTGTGATAGTAAATAATATTAACTCTACTGATTTTTTAGACACAATGTTCGGAGAGCACTTGCCAATAGTCCTCATGTTCGAGACGAGACCATGTGAAATTATTATGGATGATACAATGTTCATATATTCTTTTGTTCTTTGTTATCTTCATTCTGCCATGTCTGTTTCATCATTCAGAATCGTTTTTAATTATTTTCTTTAGGAGAATGAGCTTACAAAATGTGATATCTTAAGTTGAAACTTTCATGTGACTTAAAAGAAATGTTATTTATACTTTTTAATGTAGACTATACAGAATTAAATGTGCAACCGAGTAATCCAAATAAAGAAAAAAACTCATTCTACTGTTTAAGAGAATAATACAAAATACTACTTGTAAATACTTACTAAAAATAATACAAGATTTACCATTTTTCTTTTGTTTGTTTATTCATAAGTGAAAGGAGATAATGAAATGCAACTTACCACAATCATAGACAATTTGCTTCTACAATAGAAAATATGCACCTGAAGAATTTTCAGTGTTGCCATCCATAGAAATTACAGTGTTACCAGAATAACAAGTCCCTAAAATCTAAGTTAAGACAGCGACTAGATGTGCAATCTCAACTTCATTTGGTTACGTATCATGTTGTTTTGGTTTCCTGTAAACTACTTTTTAAATAATATTATTATTTAGTTTTAATAACTATGTTAAAACTATTTTGTTTGTTACAAACTAAATGCAACTATTAATTAAAAGTTTTAATAACTGCATGTTAAAACTATTTTGTTTATTACAAACTAAATACAAGTATTTTTAAAAAGTAGTTCAGAGGAAACCAAAACAACATGATACGTAACCAAATGCAATTGAGTTCGTTCCTCTAATCGCTGCCTTAACTTAGATTTCAGGGGCGTTGTTAGTTTGGCAACACTGTAATTTCTATGGATAGCAACACAGAACATTCTTCACATTCATATTTTCTGTTGTAGAATAACATCATCTAACTTGCATTTCATTCTCTCCTTTTACTTATGAATAAACAAGCAAAAGAAAACTGGTAAATTTTGTATTATATTTAGTAAGGCAGGCAGCAGCTGCCATCTTTGGTAATTATTGGATTTTTCTTATATATCTTATCCTAAGCTACACCAAAAGCGCTGATTCCTTTGGGGGGGAAGACGTTCTGGTATATAACAGATAACCAAGGACAAATATTCAAAATCTTAGGAGGTTGGGCCTTATTTCCCTTCTTCCCCCTGCAGTGGGAGATCTAGAAGGTAAAAACTGAATGGTCAGACAGAACCAGGAGCCTAGGCCCCTCAACCCCGGACTAAATCCGCAACTGCCTCCCCCCCCAGGATCGAAGCCATGAGTAGTAAATTTCTTATTACGGGAAACAAGTCGTCCCTTATTGATTTTAGCAGGTTGTTATGTAAGTGCACCATGCGTTTACAACATATTTAGTTAATGAAATCTTTAATCATTTTTCTTCTTCTTGCTCAAAAATTAATATCTTTTGTTATAAATAGCAATTAGTGATTTTATTTCGAAAATTTCACTAAAGCCAAACTCCAACATTGATGACGTATGATTTGAGAACCAAAAATGTTTAAAAATAAATATTTCACATTCGCACTAAGCAGCCCAAGTTCTACCTCGATGCAGGGCAGAATTAACACACTCTGGCGCCCTAGGCTATGCTTCTAGAATTACCACCTACCTTGGCCCTAAAAACGTATTTCTGTTATTGTTGTTGTACAATACAGTCGCGACTACAGAAAAAATCTCATTGTTATATGCACTTTAACACGACATGATCAGTTGAAAACGGAAACGTAGGCTTATCTTATAATCTGTAATGCAAAAACTCACATATACCAATTTATTCTATAATATGTATGGCGGGAGAGAGGGAGCTAAATATGCCGCTCCTAAGCTGTATGCCATTCTAGGTTCCAGATTACTTAGCCCAGGCGCTAATGCCAAGTAGGTCAAGACCTGATAAATTCTGTTGATCGCTTACGATGCGATATATATATATATTTCAATTTTCGGAATAAAAATCTGACATTCCCAACTGACAGTTACTTCGTTGTAAATTTTCAGTTTTATTTATATCCAAAGGATCACTGTTTAAAAAAAAATCAGAACTTTAACGGTGAAAAATTTGACAATACTTTTGCTGGAAATTTTAAGACATTTTCTGAAAAAAGAATATGAATAAATAGGAGATGTATTTATTTCTTATAAAGACAATATATAATTTTAGTGTCTTCAGTATTTAGTTTCCAATTTCAACTAAAATTGTTAAGCATGATCGCAGAGAAATGATTACACTTCCAGAAATTTAGGTACTTTCCATTTTGAGAAAGAACATTTCGTCTTAATGCTGTAAGCACTGATAATTAACACAACAATGTGGATTTTCATTCACCTTTAAGTTCAGATGATCTACGTTACTCCTTGACTGTAAATGAATTTGTCAAGCAATCTATAACTTCATCGTAACAGACTACTATGTCAAATATTTTTCAATATGTGCTATCATTTAGCAGCTCGTGAAATACGTTCCATAACCAGATATTCACGAAATTTTTAAGATACTTATGTGCATCATATAGTAGTAAACCAGTCGAATTTTGCAACCTATGTAGGTGATAAAGCTCCTTTTGAAATCTTTGGCCTCAAGGCAAAGTTGTCAGCCTTGACTCCGTCAATACACAAAACACCTTCTTTGCCTCACCAGCGAAGTGGAACCATATCTCACGGAACTACATCAAGAAGACCTTCCTAGCATCCGGATTGGAGCAATCAAGATACAACATATCTCAACTGGGTTCTTACCTATCAAACACAATTGATCGTTCACCTTCTATCAAAGGATGTATATATTGGCGATAGTACTAGTTGCAACCTTCTCTTATAGCATCCCCTATACCATTACGTTGCTAGGGATGTCAACAGTATAATTTCATCTAATTCGCAAACATCGTTAAGTGTGGTTGCTGTTCCCTAGAACATCAAACTAAGAATTGCCCTAAGCAAAAGGCCTCTCCGCAATTCAGCATTAGTTCAGAGTAAAAGTCAACATATGGTTACCATTGTAAAGTCAAACCGCAAGCAGAACCCTCAAAACTCGAACTTGTAGCACCAATCTGTTCAATTGACCCTCCCACTATACCAGCTATCTCTTTGTTACATACAGTCACCGTTGAAGATTTACTCAGATTTTTGACAATGGCATTGCAGGATATCAATCCATTTTTTGAAACCATATTTTAGTTCGAATAATTCATGCAGCTAAAAATATTTCCAACCTCCAACTTCACACCACTTACTCAGGACGCACATTTCATTTTCAAAGTCTAATCATTCAAAATCTATGTGTAGTATGGTTTTCATCTCCAATTTCTTCACATTTTCATTATGGCTAACAACTTACTGTTTCTTAATTTCCGTTCTTTACTGCCACATCAAGTACACTTCATTCAGTTTCTTAAGTAAGAGAACATCTCGGCCTTTGAACTGAACGAAACTTATCTTGCTCAATATCTACATTGTTATATATAAAAAAATATAACCTGCGTCGTCACAATGCTCCATCAGGATCTTGTCTTTATGGCGGTGCTGCTATTGGTATCAACAATTGTCTTCCACACCGCACCATTACCGTCCCTCATGGGCAACAACTTTGAGAGCAACTAGCACTACTATATACTTTCGAGGCAGCACCGTAATTTTTGCTACAATTTGTCTTCGACCAGGCAATTTTATTATTCATAACATTTGCACTTTATCAATACGAAGTCTAGGGATTACATCCTAATGGCAGATCTCAATTTCCCTATCCGAACAATTAGTTGCAAAAGTTTCTTGAGTTTCTTCAAACTGAAACTTTTTCTGGATAGCTCTTTACTTTATCCAGTCATACGAAATCAGTTAACACAGCTCTTGAAAGCAAATTATTCGATGCCTCCACTCTTATCGATCACAACAAAATATAATTCGATCACATCAGACTGGTTTCAGTCCAACTTTTAGTATAAATGACCAATTACTTCGTCTGTCTATTACTACTATCAATCAATTTATTACGAAATTTTCATCTTCTCTGGTTCTCTTCGACTTACGAAAGCATCGATAAGGTATGGTATGCAGCTCTCATACACAAACTTGTCCGTCTTAAATTTCTGGTTCCGTACATCAGATTTGTACATAATTTTCCCCATAACCGTCTTATCTATGTAACACTTAGCGAGATCCTTTCATTTCTGACATTCATTTTATCTGGAATACCTTATGGATCTGCCTTATTATCTTTACTTTACTGGTATCTGCTTCTCGTACCAGATATTCGAACATTACCGCCCTACACGCTATCTTTTAATATCCCGATGATACTGCTTCCTGACCTTAGGCCGCACTATTTATCACATAAATACTGAAATAAATTCAGAAAATAATATCTGAACTAACAAACTAACCATCAAAGAATCAGACTAGGATGAAGATTTCTAATTAAAAAAATTCTGTTTAACAGTTCTTCACTTGAGCAAGTGGTTAGCGTACCGAAAGCATTTTGCAATCTATGCGTCGAAACTGTAGCAATTAATCTCCTGAAATAATATTCAAATTTGGAATATTATTGCGTGTTAGATATATATTTTCTTTACTATTGTCTAGTCATATTTATATACATAATAAAATTGCGTACTATCATTTGAAAACATAAAAGACATAACGAATTGACAAAACTTAATTACTTACCGCAATGATAATAATGCTTATAGATAACCTCTAAACTATGTATAGTGTTACTAAAATTTCTTATAGATTGTTCAAGTAGATTTAAGGATGTCTGAATTCATCTTAAAATGTAACACTGTCTGAATCCATGTTTCTCAAATGTTTATTGTGCCATAACTTCTTTATTTATGCACATTAGCAGCCAAAAATTAGGAATATGTTACATCTCCGAAGAAACTTTTTACATCTGTTTTCAGATTATTCAAAACCCATTTTATAGTGGAGAAGCATCTCAGGTAAGATCAACTTCTATAGATACCTCCCTGGCAGTACAGCGAGCCTTAGTTGCAAGGAGATTTACCAATAATTCCATCTGCTCCTCGGTAGCGAAGCCCGCTAAGGGCCTAGTCTGCTGAGTTCTCTTGTTTCAACGAACACCTTGTCCTATCGTGCAACATTCCGATATAGCAGTGTATAGTTGCCACATGCTTGCAATACCGTATCTTCAAGTCACTGAGAGAGCTGTAAAAACCGGCGATACAAAACATCGGGGTCCCTAGACAAAAGGACCCCCGCATTCGCTATTTGAAGCTCATATTATTCATTACTGAATACTTAAATTACCATGTTATCATTTTGTGTATGTAAGATTTGCACATGTTACAATTTCCATTTAGTAGCAAACTTGACTTAATCTTCCCCCATCGTTAAAATGCAAGTACTAGTCAAATATTAAATCTATTAAAACAGTTCCCATTGTGTATATAACATCTGACAAAAAAAAAAGCTTAGGCGGGGCAGAATACGAAAACAGTCACTGCAATTGTTGCGAAACCGATCATCAATATAACATTATTATAGTATGTGATGAAATCAAAAGACTTATCTATGCTGACTTGTTTTGTTTTAGTGGTACTATCTACTTATAGTCCTCCAGGACGAGAGAACGAGCCATTTTTGCAGCAAGAGGACAAGAAGAGAGTAGAGATTGCAGAACCAATCACAGAACTATATATGTATGCTCTCCTGTAACGAGGCCCCAAAGAAATTTGTTACGGTACTGGTCACGGACATGCATTATTACCACGAAACACTTGGATGTATAATCGAAGAACACCATTAAGCTTTATAAGCATGTTTCAGAGCACTTAACATAACAGTGACTACTTGAAGCACGCACAGTGCCATTTAACTACTCGCTGTTTTAGATACTGCATACTTCAAAAATGGATCGGATTAACAGTTTTCAGACACTTCTCGTATACAATCATGAGCGTGCTCACTTCCCAACAGTGATGTTGATACTTTATTTACAACACATTTAAATAAACAACCTTCTTCAGCATTATAGAAAAAAACTACCAAATATTATTGGCAACTACCGGCACACATTTCAGCTCAATAACATTTTACTTTTCTCAATATATATATAAGAGAAAATTACCATCGAACATGCTAGTTTGTTCAGCTCATTGTTATTTATTGATTAGTATAGAAATATTACAGGAGTTCTCTACAATGTTGATCCGAAGGACTAATAAGTCCTTTAATACAGTGTTGAGTTACGGTAGCATGATATAGGAGATTCTCAGAATCAAGTGCAGCCAAAAGAAAGGTTAAGTGAGTCTCATGGCCCAAAGCAGCTAAGAGAGTGACAGGAGGTACTCAGGGCCTAGAACAGCCAAAAGAAAAGATTAGTAAATCTCAAGGCCCAGTGCAACCAAAAGAGGTAAAGGAGGTTCTCCGAGCCAGAAGCAGCCAAGAGATAGATATAGGTAGTTCTCAGGGATCAATGTACCCTAGAGAGGGGAGTTAGATCAATCTAGGGACACTAATACCGTCCACTTTCATTGGCGGTTTATGTTGTTCCGAAGTTCCAGGCTAGTGCCCTTACCTCCATTTTTTGTTTGTTTGTTTGTTCGTTTTGTTTTGTCTTGGGTTTAGTGCGAACGTATTTGATGTTTAGGGACCAGAGTATGTCACTTGTCTCTTTTCCTCAGCTCGTGCTGGGGTTCCTTAGTAGGGCGTGGTTTGTTCGAGTTTCTATTGCGGTTTTGCATTCTGTACAGCTGTTTTCTTGGTTGTAATGTTCCAATGGATGTAATGACGCTGATTGGAATTGTGGAGTTTCGTCCAGAATGTGGCTGCTCTGCTCTGTTTTACTTCCTGGGATTTACAGATCTTCGTGGAGTTGGAGAATTCTGCCATCTTTTGAGTGGCGGGTGATGGCCTAGCTGCTCTGTTCTGAAGTGTCTGTAGTGGTTTCAAATGAGATTTGGTTGCATGCTGTCAAGCTGGGTGTGCGTATAGAAGGATAGGTCTGATGCTCATAAGGTAAATGTGCCTCTTGGTTTGGAGTGTGAGGGAGAGGATTAGGAGAAGTGGAAGGAGTGCTCGTTCGCGGCAGGTCGTTTTCTCCACTATGGTTTGCAGGTGTTGAGCAAAAGTTAGCTTCCTGTCTAGATAGACTCCAAGATATTTGGTTCCTTCAGTGACTGAAAGAACTGTTCCATTCATGGTGAGACGAAGGTCCCTTAGTTTTCTATTCTTGGTGAAGTCCACCACTGCGGTCTTCTGTTTGTTCACCTTCACTCTCCAGTTAGTGTCCCAATTCTCGAGTAAGAGTATGTGGCGTTGCAGGCAGAGTGTTCCATATCTGAAGTTACCGTGACTGGCGAAGATCGCTGTGTCGTCTGTGGACGTAGTGAGGATAGTGTTAGGATGGTTCGGATGTCTGAATTTTATAGGCTGTATAGTAGCGGGAAGATACAGGACCCTTGCCGCACTCCAGCTTGGATTTGTCGTGAGTTCGTGACATGACCATTGTGTGCAACTCGGAATGTCATGTTCTTCAGGAAGGAGCGAATCAGTCTTTGCTAGTAGTGTGGGATGCCTGTTGAAGTAGTTTGTGCATGAGTCCCTCATGCCACACCTTGTCAAAGGCATTTTCTATGTCAAGGAATTGGCCTAGGGTGTGTCCTCGTTCGTTGAAGCGGTAATTTATTAGTTCCACTACTCGAACTAGCTGTGCTTCTGCACTATGGCCGGATCGGAACCGAAACCGACGATTTGGTAGCAGTTTGTGTTCCTGAACGTGCTGTAGTAGCCAGCGCTAGAGTATTCTCTCGAACACTTTACTTATGTGTGAGAGGAGGCTGATCGGCCTATAATTGTTCGGGTTACTCCTCGTGGTGCTAGGTTTTAGGAGCATGAAGATCCTTGCTTCCTTCCGTTCTGCTGGGAAATGACCTGTTCGTAGTTCCATTGACTATCTTACAGAGCAGTACCAGGACCTTGCTTGATGCGTTTCGTAGAACCGTTGGTGGTATTGTGTCCGGACCAGGGGCCTTGCGTGGGTTAATATTCTTAACGGTGAGCTGAACGTCTCTGGGAATGATGAGGGCGACCGGTAGGGAGGGATCTTCTGTTGGAGTCTCGTGCATACTGCGATGAACTGCATCTTAGATGTCTGCTGCTGTTGCCATGTTTGGTTTCATGGTGTTAGCTAATGTGTTAGTTGTGTTCGAAAACAGTTCTGCCTGGTACTTCGCGTCGTGAATTAGGTCATTCGGTTCTGGTAGTGGGTAGTCTCTGGAGTCACTAGTAGATTTGAATATGTTGCTGACCAACCATCAAAAGTCCTTGCTGGGGGTCTCTAGTTACTGGTGCCAACTGGTACAGCTGTTTAGTTTAGCCCGAGGCAGTCGTTTTCTTGCTCGAATTGACAGTTTGTTCCACAATGCCTTGTACACCGGGTGCCTTGTGCATTGCCAATGTTTCCTTGCCCAGGTTTCAATTGGACTAAGGCGGTGGTTAGAATGTTTTCTTGGTTCTCCGTCCCTGCTATAGTAATTGTTGTGGAGGCTTGATGCAAAGCCTTTACCATCTGCATGGTGATGACTTGGGCTGCTCTTTCTATTTCGTTTACCGTGCCTACCGGTAGCCTGGAATCCACGTGTTGGTTGAGGTACTGCCGGTACTCCATCCAATCTGTGTTTGTAAGCCTAGGAAACTGGTTGGTCGGTAGATGATGTCTGACTGCAACTGTGTGAAGCATTGGGACATGATCTGGTTGGAGGGCTGTAATTGATTGTAGGCCATTCAGAAGGGCAACGTTGGCTGTGAGCGCCATGTCCCCGGGAGACCTCGGTTCCTAGGAAGGTGAGTAGGGTTGACTGGAGCCTCGGGGCTGAAATTGGTGTTATTCAGTGCCTGATGAAAAATGTTTCCGTTGTGATTCGATACTCTTGAATTCCAGGTTGGATGTTTGCAATTAAGGTCTCCCGCAATTAGGACTCGGTGACCTAGTTGCCGTATCGCTTATAGATCTTGTGGGTCAAGCTGTATTACTGGGGATCGATATGCACTGATGATTTGGATTGCTCCGTCAGGTGAATGGATCGTGATTCCTGTAGCATCAGGGATTGGGGTTGGGGGAGTGGAAGAGGATCATGGGGAATGACAGTTTTAATGATGATGCTGTTCCGCCCATCTTGGTAGGTCGGTCGTTGTGGTTGTTGAGTCGGAAGGAGTGTCGGGCTTTCAGGTGGGTTTCTGTGATTAGAGCGATGTCAATTCGCTCTCGTCGAGGGAAGTCCTCGAAGGTAACCTTTTGTTCTGGGATGTCATCCGCATTCCAGGGGATGAGTCTTAGGTAACTGCATCTTCTTTTATACCAAAACTTAGTGTGCCCTAGATCTTCTTCGTGAGTGGCGCTGTTGTTGTCCTCCTTTGAGTCACGTGTCTGGTATCGGCACTGCTTAATGTTGTTTATCTTCAGCACATGGACAGGATACACAATATAAATAAACATTTTTCTTGATTTGCTCAAAAACTACATATGAAAAATTTACTCTCTCCCACATCATTACGAAGGATAATATTTTATACCGCTAAAAGGTATGTCGTTGATTTTCAGTGATAATTGTTTGTTTTTATTCTACCGGTACATATTGTTTATTTATTTAGTACTTCCTATGTAAACTAAATACACTTTTAAGTAGGATGATGTATTTATTATTATTTCTTGTCTCTTATCGATGATGCATATTGTTCCAACAGTGACACAGTAACATGGTTCTAATAGTGACATATACATATATACTGCTAACAACGACACAATATTTCTAACAATAGCGTAAATATTACTTCTAATTATATGAATTGAGAGCCAGAATAAGTGGCCTAACGTTATTCAAATTTATTCAGCATTGTTTACAGAAATAACAAATTGAAAGATTTATCAGCATTGTTTACAGAATATTAAATTGAGATTTATCAGAATTGTTTACAGAAGTAATAAATTGGGAGGTTTGAAAAAATGAAATCTTTAAGTTTTACGTCCCACGCTATGCCAGTTAGGCTAAAGGAGACGGTGATGATGAGTGATGAATGAAATGGTGGAATGAAGAAAGTGGGAGGAAACGGGAGAACCCCGGGAAAACCCACGCACACGATGTTTGTCCACCACAAAGTTCACTTGGCGGGGGCTGGGATTGAACCGTTGACCCCAAGCACCAGAGGTGAACGCTCTACCACTGAGCCACCGCGGCCCAAAATGGGAGGTTTATCAGCGTTGTTTGCAGAAATAATAAATTGAGACATTTGTCAGCATTGTTTACAGGAATAATAAATTGAGAGATTTATCAGCATTGTTTACAGAAATAATGAATTGAGGGTAACCGTTCATAAACAAAAATGCACTTTGTGTTACAGAAGCCATTCCGCTTTTGGCGAATAGCTCGAAAACATTTCAGCTCGAAGAGATATACAGAATCTTCCAAAAGTCCTGCATAAAAGTAAAAAGCTGTAACTTTGAAAGTACTACTTACAATTTTGTATTTTGTTTGTAATGTTTAGTGGAAATGTTAAAATTTTTGTGGGCAACAATCAGAGGATGTAAACGTTGACGTCATAACCACAAATCACGTGACAAAGATGGCGTCTACTCAAGAGAAAGCGCAGTGTGTGGCGTGGTTTTGGGAATTAAAATCTAGTGTTTTGGTGAGAAAAAAAAATCCGACAAAAATATCAGAAACAACCACCTGCAGGTTCAAGTATCAAGAGATGGTACGATAAGTTCCTAGCTACCGGAAGTGTCTTGGACTTGGCACGTAGCAGAAGGCCAACAACCAGTGTTGTGATTCAGTCCGTGCAGGAAAGCGTGTTGCGAAGTCCAAAGAAATAGTTGAAACGCAGATCCTTGGAGCTGCGAGTGCCAATGACAACGCTACACAATATTGTTCGTAAGAAAATAAAGAACCTTACAAGTTGAAAGTTGTACAGGAATTGACGGAAGAAGACTGTGACATAAGAAGTGAGTTTTGTGAAATAATGCTGCACGGTTGAACAGTGATCCAGGGCGTCTTTCAAAGTTACTGTTCTCAGATGAATCCACGTTTATGCGTCTGGTAAGGTAAACCGACACAACTGTAGAATCTGGGAAATTGAGAATCCACACGAATTCGAGACACATATTCGTGATTTTCCAAAGTTAAATGTGTGGTGTGCCGTTTCAATGAACGTTGAAATGCCATTCTTGTATTCCCGAAAAGACTTCAGCAATATTTGGACGTAAAAGGGGCTCAGCTGGAAGTTTGGCGTTTAAAAAATACTTGGAAACAAAATTTCAGACTTCCTTACAAGTCCAGTAAAAGTTTTGTACAAATACAATAAATGCTTACAAAGCTACAGCTTTTTACTTTTTTGCAAGACTTTTGGAAGACCATGTATCAGCATTGTTTACAGAAATATTAAATTGAGACATTTATCTACATTGTTTACAGAAATAATAAATTGAGGGTAACCGTTCATAAACAAAAATGCACTTTGTGTTACAGAAGCCATTCCGCTTTTGGCGAATAGCTCGAAAACATTTCATCATCAATGTTACTGAGAGCATTTTATTTATAACTGCGGAGAGCATAAGGATCCCTAACTTTTGCCATTGATTGCACATGCAGTAAGAATTTGCGAAAAGTTGGGAGTAAAAAAAAATCTCATATTATTTGATATGTTGATATCCTTTTCTTCCTTACTTGGCGAACTATCCTTCTTCCCTTTTGCGTTGTCTTGGTTGTCCTCCCTTCTCGTTTCATCCATCATTCTTTCTTTCTCACTTGGAATGTGCGTCCAGGAAAGACATCCAAAAGTTACTCTACCTGCACACATTGAATGGTTAAAAAAAAAGGAGAAAGGAAAAATAAGGTAAAGCAACTCGAAACCCCTTTGAATACGAAAAGACCATTCGACAAAAATAAAAGGAAAGAAATATCATAAAAATTTAAAGAAAGAAAGTAAAAAAGATAGAAGAGTAAAGGAATTTTTGTTCTCTCTCTTTCTCTCTTCTGCAAGAGGGCAGACCAATATCTTTCCCTAACTCAATTTTTTCTAGGTAAGAAAAAAGGCAAAAAAGGCGGGAATACTAGAAGAAAACCAAATGCGAACGGTGCAGGAAGTTCGCACAGGAGGACGAAACTGTAGGGTGGGGGTTTCGCGAACAAGAACACTAAGTAGCAGGGTTGCCAAGTTTAGAAGTTAAAAAAAGCGAATACTTTATCTAAAAGATCTAAATCGTAGACATCGCTTGATCAAGGAAGAATAAACACCAGGGCCACTTTAAGTGGTTTATTGTTATTCAGATATTATTATCATCTTTGTTCACATAAAGAATCAATTGAGAGTCAGAGTAAATAGCTTACAGTTATTCATATTTATCAATATTGTTTACACAAAAAATAAATTGAAAATCACAATAGGTGGCTTTTATTCTGATTTATCAGCATTGTTTACAGCAATTATAATTTTAGAGTCTGAGTAAGCGACTTAACGTTATCCACATTTATTCATAATTGTTTACAAAAATAATAAATTGAGAGAGTTATCACCATTATTTACAGCAAAACAAATTGAGAGTCAGAGTAAATGGCTTATCGTTGTTCAGATTTATCAGCATTGATCACATAGAGTTGGCACCTTCAACAACAATAAAATTCATACTCTTTTGCTACATACTCTTTTGACATGTGTTTCACATGTAAAATTGACCTCTAGGTTATGTCATGCAAATATTTATTAAAATATGATCATAGAAATTACCGCCTAAGTGTTTGACTTGGTTTCGGTTTGTCTAGTGCATGAAATACTTTATTCTGGATCTTTCTTTTTCAAATATAAGACAAAACTAGTATTTAAAAATGTTAAAATTGAGATAGAATATACTATATCTGCTATTTTGTTGGAATCTAGTGTTCATTTTAATACCAAGATATTACACTTTAAGAAGGGAATATATTTTGTTGAATCTAGTGCCCATTTTAATACAAGATATTACACTTTAACATGGGAATTGAACTACACATAGGCACTTACTTTCATGAGGTAACAGTTTCACTTATTCAAAGTTGTACGGAAAACACTAAGAATTGATCTTACTAAATCAGAAAATACGAAGCCAATCGGTAAAGCAGAAGAGGAATGACATGAGGGTTCTTAGCCTACCGCCTTCTATACACCATATCATTCTGTAACAATACAGCTTTTGATAAATGAACAACTCGCTTTTGCTGTTAAAAGCAAGGGCGCCGATTTCTCTGTAAATTTGGGGGGGGGGCATTCAGATGCAGAAGGTTTATATATGAGGATTTTAAGACAAATTGCATTCGAATTATGCCAAATATTTTATATTCATAAATAAAATAGGGGGCCCTCATGAGCTTTGGGGGCCAGGGCCCCCCGCCCCTCAGGATCGGCACCCTTGGTTAAAAGCGTATTATCAAAATGTTGATATTTTAGTGTGGGTTTAACAATAGTTTCAGTGTTCCACGTAACCAACTTGTACTATCTAATCACGTGATAAGAACATGAATAATCAACTTCGAAAAAAGTGGATCAATAGCTGAGAAAAGAAATGTTTTACGTCCCACGATTATGCCGGTTAGGCTAAAGAAGAACTGAGGAAAGAGGTGGGAGTACAAAATCAGTGGGATCTCCAGAAAACAGAGAAAATTAGATAGGCATCATTTGCGAGAAACCTCACTGATCGTCCCGTTGACACGCTACTTCTATTGAAATAATTGCTGGTCTGTGCGAAGGATACTTCGCAACAATCTTCAGTTTGACTCCTAGAAGATCCAATTTGTTCAGGTTCTATACAATTGGGATTATAAGGCTGCACACACTTTTCTCAAGAAATACTGGTACTAAACCAGATAAATAATGCGAACATGTAGTGAATAACTTGTGGGTGAGTGATAAAACTCACTATTCCCTAAGAGGGTACGTCAATGGGCAAAAGTTTGTTATTTGTGTGATGTGAACCCTAGAACCCTTCACGAAAATCTTCTCCATTCTCAAAAAGTATTTTTATGGTGTGCAATATTCTCATTAGGGATAATAGAACACTAAGTTTATTAAAAAATAGACTGCTAATGCTGAGGTTATGTAGAAACTTCATAGATTGTTTCATTTCACAATTTACTCATTTTGCTGGTCTTGAAACTGGTTTATTCCATTAGGATGATGCTAAAAGCCACATGAAAAGAATCTCTATAAACAATGTGTATGTTTTTTTAAAAAAAACCGTGTCATTTGCATGAATGGAGTTACTCATATCCTCACCGCTCTTTCGACTCAACCAATTGCTATTTTTACTTTGTGAATACACGAACACAAAAGTTTTTTTTAAAATATTAATTCAGTAGTTATAAGCTTACTACTAAAACAACCAATTCAGGATAAAATTGTTGCAAATTCTTTGCAGGTGGTTCATGATATAATGAACAGTTTCAGGTTTCGTCTTCAAGAATGCTTGAGCTCAAATGAAGCCCTTTCTTGAGTTAACATTAAACAAAATGGCTATTATGTACACGTTTCCTTATCAATAAATCGAAAAACAATATGTCACTTATTTTCAAGACTAAAATCGTGATAGGATAAACTAAGTATTTCAATATACACTTATTACATCTAAAAGAGTTTGGCAATCAAAGATGAACTAAAAATATAGGTATTTTAATTTTAAAATAGCAACCACTAAAGCAAAACATTTTGCTGCTTTACTATACAAAAAAATAGTCATATTCTACTGACCGGCGTATTGCATCAGAGCAGATCTTTATGATCGGAGCCATAAGAGACTAAAATAAGAGAAATTAAATAGGAAAGGGAGCGAGAAAGAGAAGAATGTAAAGAATTGTTTGCAGGATAGAAGTAGCCGTGGATTCACGAGTGATATAAATTATTTTCAGAAAGCTATTAACTCCACTACCAATATTGTTGTTTATTTGTTAACACTGTCTCTGCCAATGTTATACTCCTCAGGTCGCTCCTTTTCTCTGTTCGCTTGGTTGACTTAGAATGGGAAAATCAAACTCCCTGGTAATGGAAGAGTTAAGCTGACAGAGAATGGGAGAATCAAGCCGATAAGATTGAGATAAACAAAGTGACAAAGTGGAAGAATAAAAGTGAATGAGAATGAGGAAATAAAATTAACTGAGGATGAAAGATTCAAACTGGCTGAGAATGGGAACATCAAAATGATTGAGAATATGAGAATCAAAGTGACTGAGAACGGGAGAATCAAAGTAGCTGATAATAAGGGAATTAAACTGACTGATATGTGGGAATCAATCTGACTGAGAATGGGAGAATCAAAGTGATTGATAATTTTAAAAACACTGACAGAAAATGAGAAAATCAAACTGATAGATAAAATGAGAACAAAACAGATTAAGAATAGCAGATAAAACCGACTAAAAATGGAAGAATCAAAGGAACTGAGGATAGTATAATTAAACTGGTAGAGAATGGAAGAATCAAACTGACTGAGAAGAGGAGAATTAAACTGAATAAGAATCGGAGAATCAGACTGACTGAGAATGGAATAATCGAACTATTACATTACAGAGCATCGATTTGGAAATGACTACTGTGTACGATATTGCGAAATACGAAGTCCAAGGAGAATGACAATTCAATTGTAAATATACAAGTAAATTGATCAGGAAAAAAGTAAGACAAATAAACAATCATACAAATAGAATTCCAGATCTCTACTCATAGTGTTACATGTTGAGTAAATCAGCAACTTGCAATAAGATGCCCAAACGATAAATTGTTTTCTATCATCCAAGAGTAAACAGTAGCTTTATGGTTGAGCATATCAACTGTAGAAGCAAGAGACATGAACACCAAACTATGCAATATTCGAATTCATACTTTCAATAATGCACACAAAGTAGGGCAGGAATTAACTCCTTATTGAAAACTGTTTATAACTTATATAAATATTTAACAAATTTTCATAAAAAAATATTCCTTACAAACATAGCATTCCACATAAACTTCCTTTTTGCTACTCTCAGAGAAAAAATTCGCGGAACGTTAGGTCAGAACTCTTTACTGGCCATTTAAAGAGGCCACGACGTCCCAACCAGCGACCTGGAAAATGAGTGTTGAACCTTGAGTCACGCACTGACAGGACGTCCGAAATAAGGCGGGGATTTATCTTGCATAAAATTTGTAATTGACGTTGTAACTTTCACGTATATACAATACCGTGAACACAATATTCAAGCATAACGCACATTCATGCAAGGCAACATTCTGCACTCATTATGTCCCAAATGAGGTACAATCCCACAACTTTAGGGGATGTCATGCCGCACCACAATGTGACCTTTGGGCGATATGGCTTTCTTCAACAACCATCCTTGGAACCTCTCGTCCGAATAATAGCAATTGTGCTCGTTAACAACCCCTCTGCATCAAACACTTCTTGAACTTACCACAGGATATTATCCAAAAAAAAAAAAAAAATCAGACCAGTCTTCATACCAAACTCATATCCTTATACTCCAACCGATTATAACAGTCATCTGGTGAAAATTCCTTGCAGTAATATGCTTTCCATGGACGAAAACTCATCTCTTTCTTTAGAACAGTTCTGATTGTGTGTCCGGTTAAAGATCTTTTGCGAGATGTTTGTTTTTGTGATTTCTGAGGACCTCGAGCGAATATTTCCTGAACCACTTACAATTTTCTTCCCTCATTGGTGTTGAAGGGCTACCGCGTCTCCTAATATCTCCTACAGAACCTGTGTTCATTAGCTTCGAATGGCATTGAATGTTTGTATTTCTTTATGAGATAAAGATTCTTCTGATCTTTGATTTTACCGAGACACGAAATCCTTTCGCACTTCGATATTATCTCTGTACTTGTTCCACGGGCTGCTAGACTTCATACCGTCGTACCAACTGATCCCACTCACGCAAAGTTTGACGTTGCACTATGGTCAGCCACTGATACCTGTAATGACATAAATGAGATATCCTGTAATATCTTTGCCATTTCAGTACGAGAATGAACGTTCTACTATATCTAACACATTCATGAACTTTTTGTAGATAAGTAAACACTTCAAAAATATTTACTGCCATGATAACGATGTCTAAGAATTCGAACCTAGGGACATGTGAGGGTTATTGAACTATTAGTCTAATATTGCTTGCAGGAAACATTTTTTTTCGAGTTCTGAACAGAAGATTGTATGGCGGAATAAATGAAAAGGTTGAGGCGGAGCAGTTCATGTTCAGGGGAGGTAAGGGCACAAGAGATGCAATTGGATTATTAAGGGTGATCGATGAAAGATTTATAGAAAATGAAAAAGAGGAGTATGTCGTATTTATTAATCTCGAGAAGGCTTCTAATTGTGTGAATTGGAAATTGTTGTTGGGGCTGATTATCAAGAAGCAGTACTGATTTTTATAAATAATAATAGAAAAAGATTTGCATATTGCAAAGTTTTCTGTCTTTTAGGGTAGACCTAAAAGATGGTGCACGGGAGTTTGGGTTTTCTCATCATCTATTTATTATAAAATTATAAAATTATCCTCTTGAATACAATATATTACAAATACTGTAGTACAAGTTTCTTCTAATGTTTTGGAGGTAAGTTGGTGAAGTTTGGAGAAGCCTAATGATCATGTGTCCTAGGTCGTGTAGGATAGGTGACTCTCAATAACCGGGCGTCTTAGAGAGTTGGTAATTAGGTGCCTCTCAATGACCGTGCGTCTTAGAGAGGAAGTAAACGTGCTCAATGACCATGTGTCTTAGGGCGTATACAAAGAGTATCTCTCAATGACCAGGCGATTCAGAAAGAAGGTTGCGGTGCTCTCAATACCAGGCGTTTTAGGGAGCTTGGCGGTTTGATCAACCGTGTGAAATTGATGATATCTGCGTCATGTAGTCTTCTTATATACAGAAATGTTGCTGATAGCTTGCCTCTGTACTTGTCGAATGTTGGTGATGGAGAACGACGATATTTTTATGGCTGTCATCTGAAGAGTGTTTATTTCAAACACGTGGTGTAGAAACATATGGTTACATTCAGCATGGTGTGAAAACACGTAGAATCTTACAATATACAGGATGGGTGAGAATTAACTCCCTATTGGAAATAGTTTATGTTTCTTTCCCTAATACTTAACCAATTTTCATGAAACAATAATCATTCTGTTTACGTTTGTGATTAACTAAGAGTTCATTTCCTCTTAGGTTATATCTTAATAGATATTTACCATTCCAATAAAAGTAGTTAGTACTACGATTATCTTAATAAATATTAAGACCTTTCGTATATTTGATTTTCTATCAGAGGCCACAAGGATTTCTTCTAGAAACATAAAAATGGAAGAAACACACAGGAGGCAGGTTACAATATTTAGAACCCTATGAATTAAATGAAAATGACATAGAAGCTTATATTGAAATATTTGGACAGTACTACCGCACGAATGACATTCCTGATAAGAAATGGGTATCTATATACTTTAATTTCAGTAAAGGTTCAAACAATATATAGTGCGATCAGACATCTGGTATTACCAAACAAGGTAGCCGATTTAAAGTATACAGAATTGGTGGATGTATTAAAAAACAATATGGACCATCTACAAATTATATGGTAGAAAGATTTAAATTCATTCCTTAAGACAGAGACATGACAAATCGGTTCAGGAATACTCACTGGAGCTAAAATCCCAAGCAAACAAATGTGCATTTGTTAAATGGTTACAGAAAGATATACAAAATCAATTATGTGTTTGGCAATTTCTCTGCAGTGATACAGAAAAGGTTATCAGAGGTACCACTATGGCCAATGTTTAATTGAAAGAGACAAGCCTTTTGTTTTCAAAAGAATGTTACAATTTCGATAATTTTTGTTAATATTAGGTTAGGTTAGTGTAGTTTAGGTTACGGCCAACTGCTTGCATTATTGTATTAGTATTAATTTACATGTGCTTCCGGTAAGTACATATGGTATATCAACAGAATTTCGGATTTCTCATTTCTACAAAATGTAATTCAATTTCATAGTAGTAATTGCACCAGCTGATCTCACTTTGGACTTTAACCCCTGAGCCTTTTGTAACGTCATAGGTCAAAGGCCAATGCCCTTGGCGCGGGGTCGATGATTAACGGGTACTTAGGATCCCTCCTCTACATTTTTTCAGGAGTAGCTTGGCCCATCCCTAATTTTTGGCAGGAGTATATAAGACCAACCTTCTTAAATTTTGGAAATTTCCAAATCTAAAAATTTGGATTGGTAGCCTAGGACAAGAGTATGTAACTCTATAAGTTTTGGGGTCCACCTTACTTCTGTTATATGTAAAAAATTGCCAGAAATTCAAATTTCGGAGGTTTTTGACCAAATGTATTCCCTTTGAGGAGACTTATTAAATTATATGGTTATATGAGCATCTATAGAGGTCCATTCTCTTTCATAAGATATGGGTACATTGGTGCACCCCTATGAAAATTTGGTTGAGTTGAGTTGATTTTGAGTTTATCGTCCCGTTCAGCAGCGAGGCTATATGAGACGTGGACCTACTGATTAAGTGGAATCCGAACAACATGAGCTCCCGCCGGGAATCAAACCCGGGTCTCCCGCGCTAAAGCCGCGTACGCTAACCGCTTAGCCACGGAGGAGCTCCCTTTGAAAATTTGGGAGGGGTACCTTGGCCCAATTGCCAAATATAAACATTTGATATAACAGTATAGAACCTTATCACTATAAAATTGGGTGGTCCATCTCGTTCCCTTTCATGGATAAAAAAAAAGCCAAAATATAAACGTAAGCAATAAGTTGTACCAAGTGTTCAGTTTTGACCCAATTTATATCCTTGGATGAGGCCCTATTACTTTATATGGTTATATGGGCATGTTAAGGGATCCAATTCCTTTCATTAGACATGGGTATATTCGTACATCCCTTTAAAAGTTTGGTTGATTTTGAGTTTAACGTCCCGTTCAGCAGCGAGGCTATATGAGACGTGGACCTACTGATTAACGTGGGATCCGAACCACATGAGCTCCCGCCGGAAATCGAACCCGGGTCTCCCACGCCAAAGGCGCGTACGCTAACCGCTTAGCCACGAAGGAGCTCCTTAAAAGTTTGGAAGGGGTACTTTGGCTCACCCTTTAAATTTCGGAAACAGACCAATATAAAAGTTTGATATAATAGTACAGGTTAATATATACCACTATAAATTCGGGTGGTCTATCTTGTTCCCTTTCATGGTTTAAAAATTGCCAAAATATAAACTTAAGCAATTCGTTGTACCACGTGGATTGACATAATTTTATCTTCTTTGATGAGGTCATATTATCTTATATATGGTTTATTTCCTTTCATAAGTCATGTGTGTTTCCTCGGGAGTGGTATCTAGAACCACCATGGGCATTGTCCAATAAATTTTGGTGTCAAATATAAGTATGGTCACTTGATCGATGATTTGATTTTTGATACGACTAGGGTACATTGTTGGGACCATCCCTGGTCATAAAACAATAATTCATCAATGCTCTCCAGGACATTTGTTATGAGTCAGACGGAAATTTTGAACAAGGTTCACGATCAGTGTTCTCAACGTATATTGCACATTTCTTTAGAAGAACAATACCTTGAATATGATAACGTTGTAACGTTCTTGTTTCATGTATCTTACTTTGAATGGAATGAAAAATAAAAGCACACAGATTTTATTTATTTTTCTGGTTTCTTCTTTTTGGTACATTAAGGTATTGACAATGTTTGTAGATATACATTTTTGTATATTGAGCTGAGTTTCTTCATTAGACCTCCTCCTTCTCTTCTTCTTCGTGATTGTGATTAATTGTTTCCATTTCATACAGCATAGCACTGGTTTCCAAAGCTTCGTATTGTGAGTTCAATAAAGAGAACGAGATGGACCACCCAAATTTATTGTGGTATATATTAAGAACCTGTACTATAATACCAAAATTTTAAATTGGGCAATTTCGGAAATTTAAAGGGTGGGCCAAAGTACCCCTCCCAAACATTTAAAGGGGTGCACTAATATACCAATGTCTAATGAAAGAGAATGGACCCCTCTACATACCCATATAACCATATAAGATAATAGAACCTCATCAAAAGGGATAAATTGGGTCAATAACCGAACACGTGGTTGTGCAAAAATTTGGCAATTTTGTGCCCATAAAAGCGTGGACCTCCCAAATATATAGTGGTACATATTAGGGTCCTATCCTATTATACCAAATGTTTGAATTCGGCAATTTCCAAAATTTAAGGAGAGGGTCAAGGTACCTTTCTCAAATTTTTAAAGGGATGCATCAAAGTACCTTCGTCTTATGAAAGGGAATGGAACCCTTAACATGCCCATATAGCCATATAAGGTAATGAGACCACATCAAAGGGGATAAATTAGGTCAAAAACCTCCGAAAATTGAATTTTTGGCAACTTTTTACCCATGAAAGGGAACAAGATGGACCATCCAAATTTACATTGATATTGATCAAGGTCCTATACTATTATACCAAATGTTTACATTTGGCAATTTCCAAATTTAAGGGGTGGACCAAATTACCCCTCCCAAATTTTCAAAGGGGCGCATCAATGTAAACCATGTCTTATGAAAGAGAATGGACCCCTGTACATGCTCATATAACCATATAAAGTAATAAGACCTCATCAAAGGGGATAAATTTGGTCAAAAACCTCCGAAATTAGAATTTTTGGCAAATTTTATAACGAAATACTTTAGTTTGTATAATATTTACCTGTACCGTGGGCAAAAAGTGCTCATAAATATGTAATATACTTAGTAGAATGTTCATTTTAAATTAACAGAAAAGAAGAATGTTTTTAATATATGTAAGAGATTATTATGGGATAGTTGTGGCTATGTACATGTTATGTGTTGACCTAGTCAAGTGAATTTATGTATTTCACGGTTTTAAGAAGGAATATTTAAGACATATCAAGCAATAAAGGTGAGACTAATGATCTTTGAATATCTGAGTTGATTCTTGCATAAAGAAAAGTTATTATCGCTTCGTAACTGATATTTTACCAGACGGACCAGGTTGACGACGCTTTTCTATAGAGTCGTTATAAAAATTTGGTTTACCAAACCCGGGATCTTTTGAAAATTCAGTTCCCGAAGAAGGAAAGTAGGGCTGAATTTACTTGGATATTACCATTTATGAATACGAACTTAACCGTATTACGAAGCGGTAAGGTCATCAAAAGAAAAATGGATAGGGAAATAGTGCAACAGGAATCTAATATCAATAATCCAGATGAAATTAGTGCAACACCAAGTATGTCATCTGAGGATCGACTTTTGTTAGCTGTGCAGCGACAAATTATGCAAATGACGACTGAGATAAAACAAACCATGGAACAGAAGCTCAATGAATCTAACACAAACATGGAACAGAAGTTCTATGAAGCTAACCAGACCATGGAACAGAAGTTCTATGAAGCTAACCAGACCATGGAAAAGAAGATAGAACTGAAATTTAACGAATCTAACAAGCAGTATGAAGAATTAAGTAAACGAATAGAACGGATAGAACTGAAATCAGACGATACGAAACAAACAATTGTCCAGGTGATGAACGACATATCCTCGCAGTTTGAAGAGAAGTTGAAAAGGTTAGCCGATGAGTGTCAAGAAAAGCACGATCATCAAAATCATGAAATCTGTGCTGTAAAAAAGGATTTAACGTTAATAGAATCTTCCGTTAAACATCAAAAGATCCAGTTGGCTACTATGCAGGAAGAAATTAAAACGCTACAGGCTAGAGACACCATTTATCGCAATAATCTGGGCAGTGATCGCTTCGAGTTTCCCCAATCACCGGATATAAATACGCCTTCGCCGGAATCTGAGGAGGATATTATATTAGAGGAAAATTGTCCGAAGATCACTGATGAACGAAATATAAATGGTATCATGACACAGCACGCTACGGACCGGAACAATCACACCACAAGAACAAGGAGTGAGAAAAGAAAGGTAAAGCTAAGTGTCAAGATGAGCGAAATCAAAGCCATGAGTAAATTTAGTGGTAAGTGCAATGAAAATGCTAGTTCTTTCTTAGAGAAGTTCCAAGACGAATGCAGTATAATGTCTATCGACCGATCACAATACATGAAATTAATACCCCATGTATTACTCCCACCTTGTTCCTTATGGTTTAAGGCAATACGTGATCACATTAGTACCTATGAGGAATTTAAAGCGGCATTGATCGCGAATTACGAAAATGACTTTTTGCTGGCCAACAGAGATGCCACTCTTAGAAATCAACATTTCAATCCTAGATTGCACAAATCTATTGTAGAGTTTGTTATAAATGTCTATAATGAATTAAAGGTTGTTAATCCCTTGCAATCGGAATCAAGAATAATTGCATCGATTCGCAATTTGCTTCCATTTAAATTACAGCAGATCTTATTTTCCACACAGTGTATGAGTTTCAGTCATTTATTAATGCTTGTACAATGCTACGAAACTCAATACCATGCTATGAATCTAACACAATCAGGAATGGGTAAAAGTAAGAATAATTCAGATCATTTGGTCCCTGTTCGGAATTTGAATATCCGAAGTGTGAATAATAATGAACCGAACCTAAGACGAGTATACTCTAGCAATCAAAATGAACAAAATAGACAAGGCTATGTAAGGAATCCGCCTAACCTAATCAACCGAAGTAGACACAAAAATAATAGAAATACATGTCGAAATCCTAGAGATGCTATCAATCCTATGTATAGACATAATCATTGTTCACGAGATGGTACTTCGTATCCAAATTCAAATCACGATGAAAGACATGTACAACCTAATGTAGAACCTAACCACGATTGTGCGGTACAATGCACTTTATTAGATTCATATGCCAGTGCGAATGTAACATGATTACCGTTAACGAAATTAGGTTAAACCCATGTTGGTTATAGATTCTTGTGAATTTTCGTTTTAAAGTTTGTGTTAATATTAATAATGAAAACGACGGTTATAAATATTTGAAATGCATCTAGTTAAAGAGTTAGTAGCACCCAACATTCTTGATCAAATAAATAAGAATGAAAAATAACAATAATAATGAAAAATGTGTTTATTTAATAACAAAAAGGTGTCTTTTGTTTCTGTAAAATAAATTTATTTACTTCCATTTGATTATTCAAACGTAGGTTATGTTTAATTTTTATTCTTTCTTATTAATGTGAAGAATCATAATTCAATTTATAATTAGTTAAAGGCAAAAAAATTACTTTATATCAGATTGATTTGTGTTTAATTGTCAAAGATTATGTTAAGAATAAAATCCATTCTATAAAATCCATTATTCAATTACTACCTTGAATGAAATTCTTCTTTATTTATGACATCTTAGTGCTACTATGTATACATTACAATTGCAACATCTAACTTATTTGTTATACAATGCGCCCGAAAAGAATAAATATTATTTGTCACATCATCGTTTGTAATAATGATCGAAACTAGTAATCTTGATAATTTGTGTTTCACCCTCGTTAATTATATTTCTAAGCGACGATGTTTTTAATGATAAAGAATAAATAATAATGTAATAAAAGAGAAATATTAATGAAATCAAAGATTTATTGTAAATGTATTTATGTGAATGATAATAACTAATATTTTATATATATATGAGGGTTAACAAAAAAAAAATAATGAAGATATATACGAGGTGTGATCACAATATAAAGAACATATGTAATGTACGAACATTAATCTAATCAGACCAGTGGTTCTTGAATATAAAAGCCAAGCCTACTCATGACTTTTAAATTCAGTCCCTTTATCGGGCGACATTTTCTATAACGAAATACTTTAGTTTGTATAATATTTACCTGTACCGTGGGCAAAAAGTGCTCATAAATATGTAATATACTTAGTAGAATGTTCATTTTAAATTAACAGAAAAGAAGAATGTTTTTAATATATGTAAGAGATTATTATGGGATAGTTGTGGCTATGTACATGTTATGTGTTGACCTAGTCAAGTGAATTTATGTATTTCACGGTTTTAAGAAGGAATATTTAAGACATATCAAGCAATAAAGGTGAGACTAATGATCTTTGAATATCTGAGTTGATTCTTGCATAAAGAAAAGTTATTATCGCTTCGTAACTGATATTTTACCAGACGGACCAGGTTGACGACGCTTTTCTATAGAGTCGTTATAATTTTTACTCTAAAAGTGAACGTGATGGACCCCAAAACTTATAGAGGTACATACCCTGGTCCTAGACTTCCGTGCCAAACTTTATATTTGACAATTTCCAAAATTTAAGGGTGTACCCCTGCCAAAAATTAGGGGGTGAACCAAGATATCCCTGCCAAAATGTAGAGGGGGTGATCCTAAGTACCCCTTAGTCATTGACCCCGGGCCAAGAGAATTGACTTTGACCTATGATGTTACAAATGGCACAGGGGGTCAAACTTCAAAGTGAGATCAGCTGGTGTAATTAATACTTCCATTCTTAAGTGATACACAAATCAATTACGTTTCCCTTACTTCAACTCATATCTCATGTAAATCTTATATTTTTTTTTAAACTCCTTTTGACCCCCTTCGTCTAAACATAGCTCATATCTGTCTCCACTGCAAAGGACGTAGCCCTGTAAATGAAACTATTAGAAAAATAAGTTCATATCTTTAATCATGTGAAACAAGAAAGAAAAGTCGAGAAAATGGAAACGTCACAAAAGCAGCACCTGAAACGACCTGACCTAAAAGTCAAGTGTGAGAAATTCTACATTTCTCATGATTTTACATTAATTTTCCGTTCCACATGTATGTGTTGCATAAACAAACATCCACCATTGCTATAACATAAGAAACAAAATGATTAAACCTATCAATGCAACCTGATTTGGTACAAATGCATCTAACTTCATCATTGTGAGGTAATCGTCCACTAGACCTGAAGAATAATAAATGAAACTTCTCTGGAACACGAATTCTATCCATTTACTTAAACGCGCATTCACATACATTACAAAGATAACATTATCAGCTGACATTCATTTGATAGCAGGATTATCTCATGTTATTTGTAATAAGATATTTAGAAACTTTTGGCTAGTAGTATCAATTTAAACACGCTCAATTACTTTCATATATGTGTTGTATGTTTGGACTATACAAAATTGGAACTCTTTCCTTTGTATTTTTTTTCATAACCTCAATTGAAGTTTCATATCTCCAGGTCCAGACCTAGGTCCGGGTCACCTATACACGTCCTAGCTTGAGAGTGATGAGGGGAGTTCAGATCACCTTTAATCCCTCCTAAAACTTTCAGTTGTTAGTTGATATGTATATACGAATTTAAAGTGAACTGAAGTCACCTCCGCGAAAATTATCTTAGTCTTTCCTGTCTCAGTGTTCTTGGTACAGGCTTGCACCTATATCACTTAAGTTTGTTACTAATAGTTATTTTGTGACATAGACAATTTAATATAAAATTTGTTGAAAATTATGGTGGATGAATCTTGGTCTCCATTTGTTTTGTATATTTCGGTTCTTTTTCAGGCTTACTGTACTTTTTTACCCACTTCTATAATCATGAAATCCGTTGCATCAATATGTATTCATCGTGAGAATTTAAATAAACGAAAATATTATCATAGATGTTATCGTTGACACCAAAATTTATTGGACAATGCCCATGGTGGTTCTAGATACGCCTCCCAAGGAAACACCCATGCCTTATGAAATGACCAAAATTACTGTAGAGACACAAAATCTTCACAATGTTTTCACTAGAAAACTATTTGTGTTAGCAACACTGATACATCAGTTCCTCCTCCTCTTCTTCTTCCTTGTCTTCTTCCGGAACTCAAGGTCGTTTTCCAGGGCGAGTAGAGAGGAAGGCCTCGCGCAGCCAAAGGGGAAGAAGGTTTGTGTGTAAAGGTACTGTATGGCTGGTGGAGGATAGTCAAGGATAAAAATGCGGAAACGGTGAGAGGTAAGAACAGAAGTCTTTCATTTGACAAGAAATTTACTTTCAAAAAGCAGGAAGGGAAGAGAAAAAATGGAATAGTAGAAAAGGAAAAAATAAAAATAAAATTGAAGCTGAAAAGCTAGACAGCAAAGGAAAGGAATAGAATTTGAACAGGTAGAAATGGTCCACTGAGCAAAAGTGCAACTTAAGCTATTGTGCAGGCAAAGACAAAAGCTATGGTAAACGAGGTTGATCAAAGTTACCAAGAAAGTTATGCGTATAATAAAACTAATATCAAATTAAAGGGGAAATAATATACACATATCAATAATAAAAAGCTTTAAAAGGATCTCTACTTAAACAGAAAATCAATCAAATTTAGATACTAATAGATTTGATCATTGAAAACATTTTTTTATGTTTAATGTAATTGTTATCCTTATCAGTATTGGCCAGTAACCAATTAGAGTCAATTACAATTAATCAATCAATTGAAAGTAATTGGATTGAAAATTAATTGAAATTAATTTCAATTTATCCGTTGTAATTCATATCAATTAACATTGAATTCAATCATAAAATTTGCAATTAAATTTAAGTCAATTGTTAATTGTTAATTGGTCACCAAGGAATTAAAACTTGTAACTCTTAATTGTTAATCGTAAAGCTGCAATTGAAACATATAATTGTTAATTGTAATGAAGCAATTGAAACTCGCGATTATTAATTGCAATTAAAATTAGCAATTAATAGTGAAAATAAGATGTGTGTATATTGTGTTGTCCACTTGTTGCTGGTGTTTTACATATTTGAAATAATGTATTTATATGAAATGTTGAATGAGGACCGTGTCCTCGCCCCCCTGGGGAAAAAATTGGAACGGGCAGTTGTTTGATATTATGTTTCTGGTTCTATCCTTCTCGGAAGGTTTTCTGGTTCTTTCCTATCAGGCACATAATTTAGGGAAAAAACATAGACTGCTAAAATAACGACCGAGTAAAACAGTGACTGCCGACCAAAGCAGTGATTAGCAAAACAGATACTATCAATATGGAAAGTCTCAAAATTAGGAGCTAATTTAATGTCCTCACCTTTTCAATGTTTTCGTCTGTGTGAGAGCTTGACAGCCTTCTAGGCGCCCTTCTCGAAAACGGCCGCACTACTCGTAAACACGCTTCAAGGACTCTCACAAAGCTGTACAGCTACATCAAAAGTATCTCCCCCCTAAATGTTCTAACTCCATTACTTGGGATCGAGATAATTTGTAAAACGCCTGAGCAGATGCAACCCAACTTACACGTAACTTTTCTCCGCACTGAGAGCGGTTGGTAGCACTGAGTCAGATGTTTTTCAAATAGAATTGTAAGTAGATGACGCACGAAATACTTCTCCATTTTGAGACGAATCTCTGTGGTTCAGAGCGTATTGTCCAATGAACACCATATATTAATCTCAATATTGATGTGTATGTAATGTATTATTTCATCATATACTGTATGTTCAAAGAAATAAAAACACTGAAAACGCATGAATCAGAAAATGCTTGAAAGTAGACGAAAACATCACATCTAGAACAACTGCTGGAAATAAGTTTGTAAATCAATGTTTCCATTGACAGACCTTCCGAATTCTCCTCATTCCAACATCTTTTTATTTCTGCAGAGGAGATCCTGCTTGAGTATGTATTGAAATTGAAATTGAAACATTTGAAAAATTTCAACCTGTTCGGGATTTCAACCCGATTCCGCCGAATAGAAGTTCAATGTGCTGACCACTTATCTACCGCGTCACTTCACATTTCAGTCAAACTTTTAGCTAGTTAAAATCGTTGCATGTACGACTATACACAAGATACTAACGATCATAGAAGGAGGCTTTCCTTAGGTGAGTGTCACAATGACTTACTCAAGATTTCCTTCTTTAACTCAAAAACAAGTTATACGAGGAAAATATCACGAAACGTTTTTCAAGTTGAGGCTACCTCATGGTTTTTAACGATGGTCCCGATTTATTTTACTATTCTTCCTCACTCTTAATTTTTTCTTCTAACTTCTGATTTCCAATGAAGAAAAGACGGCAAACATTATTTTATCATTCTTTGAATTGTATCAACACGTGTAGAAATAGAAAGTTCTGTTTGTATCTTTCGTAACTACTAGTTATTTTCTTGAGGGATTTGTGACAGATTACTGACAATTGTGAGGTGGGAGTTCGAATCACTCTGAAGAGCAAGGTCGAAGTTTGAACTGTCCTCGATATTTCTGTGTTCGTATTCCTGTCGTGTTTGGAATAAGTCGAAAGGACTTGAGGTGCCACTGACGAACAATACCATGGTTGGGGCGAATTTATAAAAAGTTTGGCAAAGCATGAAACCGTATAGCAGGGACTCGGGTTCGAATCCCTTTGTGGTAATTATCTTTTCTTTATTGAAAGATATTGTTTAAGTAATTGGTATTGTAAGTCTGTTATTTCTTTATTATTATTATTATTATTATTATTATTATTATTATTATTATTATTATTATTATTATTATTATTATTATTATTATTTTATTGGAAAGTCAAGACTTGGCTACATATTTTATATTATATGACGTTTTTGATTATTCAAGTCTTTTTGTTGATATGGAACGTATCTGAAATGATGAATTGCTTAAAACATTAATATTTCTAGCAGTAGTAGTAAATAAAGTAGTAGAAAGTTATGCAATTGTTGGGAAAAATAACCTTTGGATTTGATCAGTGGTATTTTTGACCCATACTAACGATATATCTTACGTATTTATCAATTGTTCGGTAAACACGTTACGTTCCCAGACAGTACAAATCAAGGTTGATACGGTTGACGTCATCTTGTAATTGTGTTTTGTTGGTCACTCTTCTATTGCGAGTGCACTGAAGAAATTCACCTCAAGACCAAGACCGAGAGAGATTGAACATTTTCCATGATATCCTACATTCAAATTTCCATTATAACGATTCCCGTTGGATGATTAAAGGTAATATTTAGCATTTTAATATTGACACTTCCAGTGTAAGATAACATGGAAATATTCACTTTCGCTCGGTCTTAGTGTTGAGATGACTCAGTGCATTCGCAATAGAAAAGTGAACTTCGAAACACAGCTATACGACGAGATCAGCCAAATCAACCTTGATTCATACTGTCTGGGAATGTAACGTATTCAGCGAACAATTGATGAATACTTAAGTCATATCGTTAGTATTGGTCAAAAATACGACTGGTAAAACACAAACGGTATTGTTTCCCAGCAGTTGTTTATAAGTTTCCCTGCAGTTTCCCAGCACTTGTGAACCAATAGTCATCGAATTTAGCATGGCGGTCTAGTAGGGATTGGCCACTAAACATTGATACATTCATTTATATTTATATGGAAAATTCTGCTCTGTTCTCCCTTACAACGTAAATTTTCAAAATTGTTGGAACATGAGTACCTTACTTTTAATTTCGAGATATACTAAGTTTCATATATCTAACTTGAAGGAAAATGAGATACTCTACTTTTGGCGTAAATGCTGGAATCACTATACCCGTCTTAAGATAAACCATTCCAGAAAACTAATGTAATAAAAATCCAAGTTTGGCCAACATTCATTCCTGTACCAAAAGTCATCAAAATTGATCCAGTGGTATAGGAGGAGTTAAACGTCAGTTTTACATTTCATGTATAATATTTGAGAACAGCTGTGCGATATAATATATTTACATATAGAGTGTTGGACATTAATCAATGGAAATGAATTACAATTAATCAATCAATTAAAAGTTATTTCTATGAAAATTAATTCAAATTGAATTAATTGCAAACTGTATTGAATTGCAATTGAATGTCTGAATTTAATTGCAATTATTTTCAACAGCAATTGCTTTTAGTTGATTGATTAATTGCTATTAATATAATTTATTAATGACAAACTACAATTAACAATTGATTCTTATTTATTTCAATTGTTAACTGCAACTAACAAATACACTTACACATTAATTGTTCATTGTTAATTCAATTAAAATTCTCCCAACACTGATTCTTACTAATATATTTGAGTGTTAGTCTGTCTGTGAGTGTCAACAAATTTTTGCAGAGAAAGGAGTCACCTAATAACACCTAATTTTGCATATATATATATCTTCATCAGACCTAATCGCGTACAAAGCTGTTTTTCGATTTTCGATTCGACGAAGGATTGGAGGATCAAACCTGGATATTCAAAAAGTATAGAGTAGCTCAAATATCCTTCAAGCTATACAACCCAAATTACACTATTGTCTAGCAGGTCGTATAATGTTCGTTCCGTGAGAAAATTTGTACTTCTACTAGTAGGTAATAAAAGGACTATTGCAATACATAGGACATACTTATCAACCAATATGTATCTTAGGAAAGGTATTTTCTAAATAATAAAACATCTTTTACAATTTGTTTTGTTAATAATGCTACTAAATATTTTTAAAATATCTTTTTTGAGCAAATGTCTTTTCTTCAATCCTGATTGTCTAACCAATACATCAGATTTGGTCAGTTCATTGGGTGAAAATTTGAGGTAAGGAAAATTCTCATTAGTTTCGTGTCACTAGAACCCGACTTGGCTCTCTTTGCTCTTATTACTCTGAGACAGAAATCATTAGTTATTAAGTTTCAGTGCTTTAGTTTTGGTGCTGTCTGTATAATTCGTAGTCTGTGCTAATGATTTCGTGCAATTCGTGTGCTACTCGTGTATCATCCATTGAATACGCGTCACCTCATCACCTCTTCTATGGAGTTTAATTTTTTAATTTCTTATTTTAAAACAATATGTCACGAATTAATCCGATTTGATCTTTAACTATTCTTAGAGCACTTTAAACACAAATAAGCATTTATAAAATAATTTCAAATCCAACTATTAGTAATGCTTGGGTTATATTGTAACTTTTGGGGCTATTTATGAGCGATAAACTTTTAATGATAGATTGAAAGTAGGTAAGGTTGTTAGAAACTAGATACATACTAGTTGAATTGCTGCATTCAATCTTCCATGACTCCAATTATACTAAATGGAAATAACTGTCACCTTAACAAGCAGTTGCTACGCTAGAATAAATATCTCCAGGAGCTCCCGAATATGGCAAAATAATCTGTGTAACTTGTTGACCCATAATGATCATAGGTAATTTTGTTGTATGAATTCAAATTGGGGGTATACAGTGTTGCAACCCTGTAGTAATATAGGAGTATATGGTCACGTAATAGAGTTTACTTCGGAAAGGGATTGTTCTTTGATGGTTAAGGGAAACTTCATGTCGTAGACCAGAATTTCCGCGATGAGAGATTGGGGACAAACCTACTCACCAGCTATAGACATTTCCGACCATCTACAGCCATGGTTCCCAACATGGAGCACACGTGTCATTTGGGGGAGAGGTGATTTCAGAAGTTTGTTACTTTAAACAACGTATAATTTTAAAAAAACAGAAGTTCGTTTTAAAATGATATAAAAGAATAAACATTTTTTTGTTTTTTCTTCACGAACACTTTTGTTTTTAATTTAAGGTCCTCCGATTGTGCACCGAGGCTAAGGTAGGTGATGATAATGATAGTGAATGAAAAATGGTGGAATGAAGAAAATGGAAGGAAATGGGACAACTCAGAGGAAACCAACGTACAAAGCGCGTCCACCACAAAGCATACTTGGATCAATCCAAGAATCACGCCCAACAAAATTGACTATTCTACCATTCCACAGCCTTTGAAGATACATTTATATATTTATATAAACATAGAAGGGATGATGATGAACCCTTAGATTTATCAATTATTTTTACTTATTCCCCTTTTTTATATTTTACCTCTTTTAAAACAATTTTTATTTATTACTTTTATCTAACATTTATTTGTTTCAATCACAAATCCTTTAAATAAAATTAATAGTTAAAGCAAGAAAAATGTTCACTGCAAAGGAGGTCATATCACACTTTGGGGAACATCTTGGTTTTACAGAGGCTGATGTGGGAACATGGTCACAAAAATGTTGTGAACCATTGATTTGCAGCAAATAGAGAAAATGAAGGAAACGAGCAACTGAATCATAAAGAAGTGATCAAGCACTACAAAGAGTAGCAATAACCTATTGGTTCGTAAACACCTATTGAATGGTGTTATGATGCGAGAAGAGAGGAATGTATTTTGTTTAACTATCGCAAGTGATTGTTTAACACTGTTTCGAAATTGGTGATACTTGCAAAAGACTTGAAAAACGACGCTGATACACCATGAGGTTTTGTTATTATTGTTGAAAATAGCACTGAGAGTACAATATCTTCTCTTTAGTATGACCATTACCGTTGTATGTGCTGTCCAAAACTATCAAAATGTATAGGCCGTTCGAAGAAGAAATTATCTTTGAGAAATTGAAAAAGCTTCTAGCCTTATAAAATAATGCTGAATTTCACTTTACAAGTTACAAAACAAAATTTAAAATGAAATCTTTGAGTTTAACGTCTTACGATTATGTCCTTGGGGCTAAGGGAGACGATGATTAGAGTAAGTGAATGATGGTGGGAGAATTGGTGGAATGAGAAAGTGAGAGGAAACGGGAATATCCCCAAGAAAACCTACGAACACGATGTTTTCCACCACAAAGTTACCTGATTGGGAATTGAACCAGGGACCCCACATACCAGAGGTAAGTGCTCTATCACTGAGCCACCGTGCCCCCAAAAGGTACAAAAGAGATGCTGAGCAATCTGAAAGTTAAATGCTGTTGTACCTTTCAAGTTCCCTTGACTAAATACAACACCCTTCATTTTCCCCTGACTTTCACCTAATTTTTTATGCACCCAAGCCAGTTCCTACAGTTACATTGTGTTCAGAAAACATGAATGATAATGTCCAGGATACGTTACTGAACTTTGTTACATCATGGATATGTGATTTATTTCGCTGGAAGATTGAGAACGTCGTATATCCTATACAAATACGTGCCAACAGAGATCATTTAAAAGTAAGCAAGTGCGTGTTCTCCATTGCAAACCTCAGGCAGTAGGGGTTACTTAATGAGCTACATATATGACCTAATAATGTTAATAAATAGGACAAATTTGTAGTAAATCGCATTTTCTACATTAATTTACGTCAATTCCTAATTATCGTATCTTTCTTCCATCAAAAGTTTCAAAATTTTCGACCAGTAAGTGTAATAATAAAATTAACCTGTACTGAAATGAAGTAATTTGTGTGAAGATAGCACCTAATTTCGGATTAGGTTCATTCAATAAATAAGTGGTCATTATACCCCTTCATGATAGAGAACCCTTTTAGCTTTACTTCATGACAGGTCGGTAAGCGTTCAGGATAATAATAATCCAAGTACGTTCTTGTTTGCAGATACTTAATAATTCAGTGTCTTATACGCTAGAATATATTTATTACCTTAGATGTTTATCACTCAAGCATTTTAATGCTACATAACTCACCTAATTATACTGTATTACAAATCGGTATAAGACTTTAAAATACAATCACCTGACCTACAGTTAATCTTGGATGTTACATTTATCTATTCAAACCAAGACTGAAATATTAAATGTCCCTTACGTGCTAGAAAATCTCGTAGATACGCACAGGGTATGATTTCATGGAAACATTGAACGGGAGGTTTCTCACCCTGGAGATCGAGATTCCCAGGAGGGTCACGAGAGGACTGTGTGGAGTCGCGAATGAATGTGAAACGACTAGTGTAATTGAGATCTTGTATCTGAAGAATATTGTTGTAATGATTTTCAAAGTCTTATATTTTATTATCATTAGTATTGCCAAATATAGCTGATTACAAAATTATATAGTCGAAAACAAGCTTATTGAACCAAAAAAAGCTTATTGCAAATGAATGTGGCAAAAGGCGGGTGTCGTGATGCGAAATGGATTGAGAAGGCTTGACTGAATACATGTGAACAGGCGGTAAGTATAACGTAGTTCATGGTGTGGGTATGACTGTAAGGAGCTGACGGACCGTGACCGAGGTCGCATAATTACGCGTTAGGAGTGTAGTAGAAATTAGAACCCATCATTACTGTGTTACGTGTAACATTATCAACTATTAACAAGATTGTAGTGTAGTCCATTGGGACGAAAACATATCGCAGACCCAAAATCTGGTTAATCGGGATCAACAGTACACCAGTCCAGAGCAACGTTCTTCATCGTGACGGGGACATATAGCCTCGTTGCTAACGCCACCATTACTCCCCCCTAATACTCATACTCAACAGTACATCTGAAACGTGCGGTCCAAGTTTGCCAACGACATTGCATTCAATGTTGCCAGCTTAGCATGAACATCAAGTGATATTTGAATAGTGTAGGAATGTACTGACGCATCGTGAAAACAAAGCCTCTGCTTACAGTACCACAAATGAAACGGAGACAAATTTATCTTCCTTCAGTAAATATGTTGCATTGTCCGTTGAAAACCAATTTCTACCAATTCTGTAACACTGGTTGTCATTGTGTTGTGAAAACGTTCGACTAACTTTGATATACTATAAATCAATCATCTTACTGTAAAATACGATGACATAAGTGTTAGTAGGGAATGAAATTTGGAAATTTCGTCGTTTTTTGGCATACCAATGCTTCAAAATATACGAGTATCTATGAAGACATTACAAGATAAATTTCTATCCTTCTTTGAGACAGGCAAATTTTCATGGAACGCCATGCAATTCATGCAAAACGGGGCACAATGTTATTGGGTAAAGCTGCCCACCTGCTAGGAAAGGTAAGAAACTCTGCCGGAATCTACAAGCTCGGAATTCGAAAGAAAAAAAAAGTTTGGCATCTCCTACAAACAAACAGCGACAAAAATCCTCAAACAAGTATAAGTTACTTCAAGTACTATGTGACAAATGGCGATATCATCACTGATTTATTGGGCACTATGTCATTTAGGGTTGAAGTTGTTATACATGCTGTCAAACAGGACAACATAAATTACTAACTCTAGCATCTAAGTGATAAAGTGCACAAGAGCAGGACAGGAAGAGGCAAACGTATGGCTAGATGTAAAGAAAATCGAAGACGTTAAGGCGTTCCCCTATTTAGGAAGTCTAATATCCTTAGACGAAAGAAGTGGAAAGACGTAAGTTCCAGAATAGCACAGGCTAAACAAGCATTCAATATGACAAAAGGACATCAAGAAATGTGTCGTTGGACGTTCTTAAACGATTTCTTAAGACAATAGTATGGAGCGTGGCGCTTTACAAATCAGAGACGTGGACATTGAGAAAAGCTGGAATATCCAAGCTGGAAATATTTGAAATGTGGTGTTGGTGCAGAATGCTGCGCATATCATGAATCGAAAGGAAAAGGAATGAAGACGTACTAAAAGAAGCTAATGAAGGACGACAGATCATGAAGATAAGAGAAAAAGAAGAAACAGAATGCTTGGCCATCTTACTCGGCACTGCGATTGGAATAAAATGCTGGTAGAGGGAAAAGCAGAAGTAAAACCAGAAAGAGGAAGTCCAAGGATAGAATATCTAGATACAGTTACGAAAACGAGGGCTTAACAAAGTATAAAACAGCTCTCCCAAGCGAGAGAAAAGTTTAAAATTTCCATGTCACCCACCAACCTATGGTTGTGGTGAACAAGAATAAGTGTCTGTGTATTGGTGTGTAAGACTAGCATCTAATTCTTTCTGTGCATTTTCACTTAATAATACCCAAAAAGGACCTTTTTTGGGTGTTTATCTACTTGTGTCAGATTAATGTAATAAAAATTTGAGTCCAAACTAGTATATAATACTTGTATTATCTTTCTCTTAGGCCTGTCTCTTAGGCCTGAAGCCCTTAGGCTAAGCCGAAGCAGTGGAAGACAGAAGAGGATACAGAGAGACCGGTTTAAATGCATTGATTGTACGTTTTAATCACAACATCAGAGAAACCTTTGTCTAGCATATGCTAGAGTGAATATCTGGTGCGAGGGTTTATCGTACTGCTCACACTACTGGACTTCGGCCTGGCTGTTCTGTTCCCTGTTCAATGTCCGGCCGGCCTTATTGAAGAAATTTAAAAAATAATTTTACCATTTGCCGAACAAGTGTATACACGCTTTTGCATTACGAAAGACTACTAAATTTCATTTTTCACAAATGAAGACATGAATCTGTCGTGATTGAAGTTTACAATTGATATAACCTTTGCATATTATTATGATACGTATTTTCTTGAAAGACCTCGGACTAAGGGAAACTAATTAAGAACTGCAGTGGATATATATATATATGTATATATATATGCACGCTAGCATGAAAAATGAGATTGTTCTCCCCCTAACGTCACCCTTACACAAACATTCATGTGTTTGCTGTCGTACATTTTCTCCCCCTCCCCCCTTCTCTATTGCCCTTTCGTCTCGGAAAGAGAGAAAGAGAAGAGAGAATGGTGTGCGTGTGCAAAATTAAAACGCCACACAAGAATCGTGGTTCTTGGTCTGTAACGGTCGCAAACATTGTGGCTTCACCAATTACCGCAGACACGGATAATGAAAAGTTTGCGTTTTCCTATAAACCTATCACTTTACAAAGTCAATATCATATCACTTTCCTTCTGTATGTTGGTGTGTTTTTATCTTAAAAAGAAAAAAAGGAAGAAAACTTGGTTTCTGTTTATTCATTGAGGACAAATTGTCGCTGCTTCGGATATTACCGAGGCTTTAACGTATGTATATAATTTATGTTCTGTATGGAGGAGAATTCTCAAATAAATTTAAGAGTTTATTTACGTTTATGTGAAACCTTTATTTTCATTTAACATATGTCGGTTATTTACTTTTTGAATGTTTTTCAGTGTAGGCGTATACTACTATTTGACCTGTATATTAGTAAGCATATACTACACTTTAATACACATTTACTTTGTCTCAAACAGTGTTTGTTTTAAGTTTTCACCAACAGAGTATGTATTTTTAATATACGCATACACAAAATTCATCACTTACCACTCTCCCCTTTCACCACATGAATACTCATGTAGTTTAAGCTACAATTGATACAATGTGGATTAACTGGATAGTTTTCTTACATACATACATACATACATATATATATATATATATACAGAGTGATTCTTTTAAAACTCACCGCCAAGTGAACTTTGTGGTGGACAAACACCGTGTGCGTGGGTTTTCTCGGGGTTCTCCCGTTTCCTCCCACTTTCTTCATTCCACCATTTCATTCATTACTCATTATCACCGTCTCCTTTAGCCTAACCGGCATAACCGTGGGACGTAAAACTCAAAATTTCATTTCATTTTCATTTCTTTTAAAACTCACGAATTTCATTTTCATCTAGAATTTCTAACTGAAATCCGATTTTCCTGCTGTTTGTGGCAAATGATCAAGTAAGGATGGAAGATTTATGGAAATATGTTTACCGGTACCAGCAAAACCAACGCACCGTTAGTACTTAAAGGAGTATCCCTACACTTCAACTTCCTTTTTACAGTTCGTTTCGCGGATAACGGAGGATGGTAAAACATGGATATTTAGATAGAACACATACTAGTTCCTCTGTAATTCCTTAAACTGCTTGAGATAGGTCCTATAGTTTCTAAATCAGGGTGTTTTGAAACGTGATTTTTCGAATATACGGCGTTTCATAACTCTGAAAGGAGACGTTTTTCGACCAATGTTTATAAGAGCTTTTTCCTTCCATTTCATACAAGGAATCACCTCCGAAAGTTTTTCGTCGGAGTTACCTACCACCCTGTATATATATATATATATACTGGATATCGGGTGTTCTAAAATTGTTCTTCAGGCCAAAATAAAGCTCAAATACTACGGTATACCCTCCGAGGCCTCTTTCAGTAGCTAAAGGAAATCAAAATTTCACTAAGTGATAATTCGCTACATAGAGCAATACTAGGGGTTGCAAGTTCGCAGATTAACTTGGAACCCTCAGTGTTGCTCCATGAATCAATCAAGCAGTTACATCATTTGTTACGCTAATAAATGGCACTACTGTCGTTAGATATTGACGGAAAGAACTAAGGTAACTATTTGATGGATTGGCAGGAACCATGGGCCCCATTTTTAGAACCCGGTGTGTGTTTCAAAACAACTTCGTCAATGTTTGGGAGATGATTCCTGACACCAAGATAAGACAAAAAGTATAGACCAATTTGGGTGCACAAATGCTTCCTTTCGAAGTTATAGGCTGCCGAAAACATGGAAAAATGAATTTTAAAGGTCCATGGCTCCAATACTATGGGACCTACAGTAATCGGGTCAAGACTTCATTTAGGAACTAATATGTGCCCTATTTAGAAATCCATGTTCCACAATCCTGTGATACTTTTGCAACAATTTTTATAGATGTATTTGGTGACTACTTCAAATTATATTCCCGCCGCCAAACTCCCTCTATAAAAATTGTTGCGTGAGTACCGTAGGATTCTGAAACATGTATTTTTGGATAGTGCATATATTAGTTCCTAAGTGAAGTCCTGATCCGACTAGGTAGGTCCCATAGTTTTGGAGTTATGGACTTCAAAGTTCATTTTTCATGTTTTCGGCATGCTATAACTCCAAAAGGAAGCATTTTTGCACCCAGGTCGATTTAAACTTTTCGTCTTATCTTGGTGTCACGAATCACCTCTCAAATGTTGTCCGTATTGTTTTGAAACAAACTATATATATATGAAATCTTTAAGTTTTACATCCCTTGGTTATGCCTGATAGCCTAAAGGAGACGGTGATGATGAGAAATGAACAAAATGGTGGAATGAAGAAATGGGAGGAAACGGGAGATACCCAAGAAAACCCATGAAGACAGTGTTCACCACAAAGCTCACTTGGCGCGAGCTGGAATCGAACCAAAGACCCCAAGTACCAGAGGTGAACACTCTACCACTGAGACACCGCGGTCCCCTACACACACACGCACGCACACACACACACACACACACACACACACATATATATATATATATATATATATATATATATATATATATATATATATATATATATATATATATATAAAATTCCATTCTATCAAATATATCAAGTACATGCAAGTTAATTGATCAAACAAATGTAAGATACATTTTAATATCAATTTGCATACATGTACACCCCACATAAATAACCATACTTGTATATCAGAACTGAAAAGTATATAGAGTCACAATATTACTTTTTTAGTGACTGTGAAATAATTTGTTGAAAATGTTTTGGAGGACATTGTTTCGCGTACTCTGTGATATCATAAGGTTAACAGTGTTTCCAACCGATCATAAAGTTGCATTTTTTCAAGTAGCACTACGTTATATAATTACGAATTTCAAATACACATATACAAAGAAAACTCATAATATCACACTTGTTATAGTGTTGGAAACTACGGACACTAGAGTATTACAAACATCGAAAAGCAACCTAATTTTGTAGGATTGTACAACAGTAATAACGCAAGTGAGAGTGGCAAGGTAATGTATAACCAATGTACCTTACTATCGAATACTATGGCCATCATATGATGTATTTCGAACATGTACAAACAAGGTTACAAAAAATTGAAGGTCGGACTTTTATTCAGAGGCCTTTATTTTGAATATGTGTAAAGTAAGTAAGTAGATTTCGAAGTAAATAAATTACATCAAATTCCTTACATCGTTTTCAATAAACAAAAAGATCACAATGCTGTTTGCAGTAATTTTATATCATCGGAGGCTATTATGCTAACCTATTAAGACACCTGAATGAGTCAATTAGGAAGAAAACTTACGGAAAGTAGTCCAAAGTGATTGTCATTTTCCATTTGTCTAACTCACACATTTTACATTTTGGTTACCAAAGTAAGCACCCTAAAATCCCAAACTTGAAGAATCTGTAGGGACATTATTTTGAGGACATTCCTGACGTCCAATGAGCTGAGGAAACCTGTTGTCAGGCCTAATCAAAGGAACTTTATTCGAAAATGTTAGAAAACCTGAAACAGAGCCTCAATCTCAGAGGGAATTCATAACAGTGTAATTTCATTCATCTAACTCTTCTCTTTCTGGGCAATACCAGAAACTTTTCAGCACCCTCCGGTAAGCGTTGCATTCTTTTTAGTTTTAACCTATACGGAAACGATCAGAACAATATATTAAAATCGTATTGAATCTCAGGGGTGACTGCAAAGAGGGCCATTACGTTATTGAAATTTTGTATTAAATGTCGATTAGAAATCACTTTAGTTCAAACATTTTAGGGTCAATAATCTAACATTTGTATAGAAAAGTTATAATTTACACATTTTAACGATTGTCATATTGAAGGTCAAACTACTGAGTTGGTTTAAAACTAGTAATGCTCTTTTAGAGTGACATTTCGTACAATATTTCATGATGATCATCAAGATCATGGAAGAATAGTTACTTTGTGGGATCTTAACTTCCAATTCATTTATTTCATTGAATCAAAAATGAGGAGATAAATGGATCATTAGTTTAACGGGATGTGAATTTCAACTGCCAGTAATGCCATTGGAGACAGTATTCGGGATTAAGAGCACAAGAGACACATGCGCTTGCTACTAACCTCAGACTATCGCATAAATTCTCTGCATCCCTTAAATGTTAGATGACCCATTTTTCTTTAGTGTATGGCTGGTTAGTATAACGAGGCAGGATATTTCGGTAAGCACGGCAGATTATATTTGACATGCTTACTTGGAAAACAATATTTGGCACTCCTTTAGATATTCGCAAACGAAATATAAATCGTAAATAACATCAGATTTCTATTCAATTTCAAAGATAAAATAAGAAAGATTGAGAAAGACTATAAAGGCTTAAACATCAGTTTTTTCGCGGAGTAAAATTCCTTTTTTTAAATATATGTTTTGAAAATTTCCTTTTTTTTTTCTCAGGCCACGGTGGCTCAGTGGTAGAGCGATCACCTCTGTGCATGGGGATCCTGGTTCCATCCCAGCCCGCGCCAAGCGAACTTTGCGGTTGACAAACACCGTGTGCGTGGGTTTACTTAAACTCTTCAGTTTCCTCCTACTTTATTCATCCCATCATTTCATTCATTTCTCATCATCTCCGTCTCCTTTAACCTAGCCGACATAACTGTGGTAAGTAAAACTGAAAGATTTGTCTTTTGTTTTTCTTGGAAAGCACCTTACATCTTCTTAAATATTCTTTAAATTAGCATCATTCAAATGCCAGGCACACAGTCTCGGATTTGATTCCCAGTGATAGCATAGAAATTATGGTGTTGGTTCATGATTATGAGAGTATCACTAAATTAGTTGAATATTAAGTGACTTAGAACTCACTCCGGTCCGTTCTTTGAATTCGAGTTTAATGTCCCTCCGACGCTGACTTCCAATTTCAGGTGGAATCACGACCACAGCGTAATGCGTTCATATTTCGAGGCTTTTTTTTTTTTTTCACCAGCAAGACTAGAATTTACGTCTATAAAACCGGGAATAGCAGCTACGGAAACATATGTGATGACCTTCCTCCATCCAAGCAAAAAATATGTAGCTAATCGTTAATGTTGTGTACGAAACGAAGGCTGTCATGTTTCTCATTTCGTCTCAAATTTGAAAATGTACTTATCGCTCTTGCCTCGTTTTCTAGACGAGAAGGTTCTCGAGTCTCGTGAGAACCACTAGTTCATCCAAGTATTAGGTCTCAAACACTATTTACTGTTACGGTACATGATTCAAAGCATAAAAATTATAAATTTGATAAGGTTATTGCATCAACATGATGAAGAGTATTTATCAACGTTTAAACATACGTAAGTCACTACACTATACTATATGGTTTAAATGTTGTTATATCACACTCTTCGTGAACCTCAGGTTACGCGAAAGGATTTTGATAACTTCTAAATGAAATTGATGAGGGAAACTTTATGTACGTAAATATACAAAACGAAACCAGAACAATTTCGAGACGAGTAAACCTTATTTCTCTACTAACCATATATATTTATGGTTGTACCGTCAGCGAATTTTCCTTCGTTCAACTGGAGCTTAGCTTTGAAGCTGAAGAAGGGTCACGGTGTCTCAATGATAGAGTTCTCACCTTTGGCGCGAAGGATACTTGGTTCAATCCTTGCTCTTACTAAGTGAACTTTGTGGTGAACAAACACCATGTGCATGGCTTTTCTCAGGGTTCTCACCGCCCACGTTTAACATTCAATCATTATCAGCCATCTCATCATCATCACACTGTCTCCCTTAGCATCAGTGCATAATTGTGAAACGTTAAACTAAGAAAAAAAAATAGTTAAATATATCTGATTATGTTAGAGCATCAAAGAGTCATTGTTAGAAAGCATTTAGATACTTAAGTATTGTTTATACTTGAACCGCCTAGTAGTTATTAACAATTCGTTTTCCTTGTAAAAATAAAATCTAATATTTAACACATAATCGTGCATTTTTGAACGACATACTTTTTGCAACACTGTCGTAGTCCCGTTCTCTTCGTCCATGTAAATAATGGTTTAATAAATCTGAAGAGAGCAACCTTTTCTATTATATCTTTTTTCTTTTATCTTTTTTTCCTTTTTCCCTTTTTTAAATGGCTTGATCCAAGTTTTCAGTGGACACACACACACACACACAAAGTACGCGAGACTGTAACGTTCGTCTTCCTGTTCTGTGGATGGTTCCTGTCCGTCTAGCCAAGAGACAGTCGGCAAATATTCCAGGCGAACTTCGTTCATTTGATATCCTCGATTGCTTGGGTGTGGTTTCACTTCAATTCAGCCTCGTTCACTTTTCTTTTTTTTCTTTTTTTTTATCGCAACTCCATCCCGGCACTATCACTAAGCGTTCTTCGCTTGTAACATTTAAAATGAGACAGAAAGGTCAGGTACAATCGCTAGTAAAAATGGATACCTGCTAATAATAAATTTCTGAAAAAGCTTGAAAGTAAGTGCAATGATTCGAGTATAATTTCCTCTAACTTAAGAAAAAGTAATCTCTTTTTTGATACTACAGAAATATTTACTAAAATAATTATTGAAAGAAGAAATTATATAAGCATGTAACAATATTTTTACAGTTGACTGTATAATTATTTTAAATATTATTTCGTTATGGAAAATCTTTTCTATGATAATCAAAACTTTCATCAGCAGAAATTCACTCTGAATTTTGTTGAATCAGAAAATGAAATTCCATTAACTAATAGTGTTCTAAGAAGAAATTTTATTTAATTATTTTGAGCATGATGCACCATGATTGTGCTTTGAAACTAAGAGACAAGGTGGATGATATTAAACGAGATAGTGGAATGAAGGAAGTGGAAGAAATTGAGAAAACTCCGAGAAAATCCATGTATAGAGCTTTTGTACGTTACAAAGTCAACTTGATGAAACCAATTTTATTTATGATAAGGTGTGATAAATATTAATGAGGTTTAGCTAATGGCGCTGTTTAGCGACGGACAGACCGTCATAAATATACCACATGTATATAAAACCGGAAAGGTTCTCTTAATTAAATCTGATGCAGCCATTACCCGAACATCTTTTAACTAGGTTTCTGGTGTTGTCAATGGGATACATTAAAAATGGACGGACAACTGAGGGTGTTAATCCCAAGTTTGAAGCCTGTTTATACTCAGTATTTTTGGTTCTTGTCGAAACTCCCCAAAATAAATTCCTATGGTAACCACTGATAAATGGGTACAAACTTAAAATATATGTATCAATTAAAGGAAAATCGCTGATTCAGGTTTCTGACTATCGTTAGTTGACAGCTACTTTTGTTCTCGATCAGTTAAAGTATGTACCCGCTCAAAAAAATCCCACCCCATTGAGAGATATACATTAAAACAGACTGGTAAATTAAAGCTGCTGATGGCCCGCGGTGGCTCAGTGGTAGAGCGTTCATCTCTTGTGTGTGGGGTCGCTCGTTCGATTCCAGCTCACGCCAAGTGAACTTTGTAGTAAACAAACACCGTATGCGTGAGTTTTCTCAGGGTTCTCCTGTTTCCTCCCACTTTCTTCATTTCACCAGTTCATGAAGACCATGCGTGGGTTTTCTCATCATTCAGCGTCTCTGTTAGCCTAGCTGGCATAACCATGGGATGTAAAGCTCAAAGATTTCATTTCATCCCATTTCTAAGGATGCTGACTCCAAAAATAAGAACTGTTCATTAACTCTTTTCGTTTTCGTAAAGGGGCACAGTCAATACCCTTGTCCCCCCAGTACACAATTCTAGCGACGCCATTGACAAATAGTTAATAACATTGGAAACGAATTGGGTAAATCGAAAGTGTTAATTTTGAAGTCTGAAGACCGTCTGTACATACCTCTTTTCAGACTAGGGTTATATATATATATATATATATATATATATATATATATATATATATATATATATATATATGTGTGTGTGTGTGTGTGTGTGTGTGAGTGTGTCAATATAGACACCCAAGACGGGTATGTGAAGTGAGTGTTATAGCAACTTTTTATACGTAATCCCTGAAAAGTCGAATATTTCCTATTGAGTAATCTTCCCATAGGAAACCAAGTGATCAAAAGTGTAGTAATTACATCAGAGGTGACACTCTTCCAATATAGATGGCATGTATGTCGGGATCAACACAATGATTTTGTGATTTTTATGACGAAATAAATTTGTCCACTCCCATTTTCTATCCCTCCATAAGCTACAAAGGTTTCGTTAGAACGTTATTCTAATTAGTATAACGGAATAAAGCTGATAGCTTTCAAATGTATATCTATTCTGTTCTTTATTCTCATTAAAACTTGGTGCTACATTCTAAAGGTTGTTAACAATTTTACTCTGGTTCACATATTTTTATGGCGAAATATCGCGAAGACCTTATGCTAATCTCAACAGGTTTACAACTGAATATCAGTTTAATTTGAACACATTACTGTGTGATAAGACAAAACTTATGTCGATGCAAATAAGATTGACGGTGCAATAAACAATGAACTTATCGACACTGATAAAATATTCATTGTAAGTTTTCTTCTCTCTCTCTCTCTCTCTCTCTCTCTCAGAGATAGTTTTAACATTGGTGGCATAATCAATTACATCCTACCAACCAAACTGCCTGGGTTCAATTCCCAGTGTAAGATAGAATCATTCCCATTCTGCCCGCATCTACAGGGATTCAATAATCCTTGCACATACATACCTGGAGGAACCTGGGATAGAACGGTGTCTAGTGTGCTGATGACTACACCTAATAGTGACGTACGTATAATTTCGACAAAGATGTTTAAAGAACTCAATCTCACATCCTTTTTAATATATACAGTATATCTTAATATAGTGAATATTTATTTTCAACGAACTTTAAAAAAAATCGTTACTGAGTTCTTTATGTCTGTCTGTCTGTCTCTCTGTGTGTGTGTTTGTGTCTGTGTCTGTTATTTGCGATTATTTTCAATTTTAAACTCTCCATTCGATGGAACATCAAAAACTATCATATAAAAGTGATGGAATTTTTCTCAATACTCTTACCGTTCCCGAGATATTGGCCAAAAAAAAGTTCTGATTTCAGGAGAGCTCTCTCTATGACTTACAGTGTCCGAGAGCCATATCTCGGGGACTGTAAGTCATAGAGATGTGATACTGGTGTTATTATTCAATTCTGAGCTCTCCATTCGATAGTCAAAAACTATTTGAAAAAAGTGGTGAAATTCTTCGCGTCGCTCTTACCGTTCCCGAGACGTTGGCCAAAAAAGTTCCGATTTAGGGAGATTTAAATATTATTACATTTTTCATTCAATTAATTGCCTACAATTTGTATTATAATTTTCTAATTATTTTATTACAAAAATTTATTCAAATAAATTTGATATACAATTTCATATAAATTGTTTGAAAAATATATTTTTTTTAAAGTTCGTTCTGGCAATCCTCTTCGAACATTCTCAATTGGTTTATACTGTATTATATTGTTCAAGGAGCGTTTAAGTCTTACCTTCACTTATCATAAATCTACAGTCAAAGTATGCTTTATTATGATAAAAAGGCCTTGTGTCCATCTTAAACACAAATTAAATACAACTTTCTTACAAGACTGTCTATAATGTTTATTATAAATTAATTAGAAATGTTACAGTTTCGGAAGTAAATCACTTCCTTCTTCAGACTACTATTCCAACTGAATTCATAAATAATATTACATCATTTGTTATCTCAACCAATCAGGAATTTAAAGAAAAGTGATCCCTCATAGGTCTGTTAAGAATTTAAATATCACGACAATGGATATATACGAGTATATTGAATTTAAAGAAAGTGATTCCTGATTGGTAGAGATAACAAATGATGCAATATTATTTATGATTTCAGTTGGAATAGTAGTCTGAAGAAGGAAGTGATATACTTCCGAAACTGTTACATTTCTAATTAATTTATAATAAAGATTATAGACAACCTTGTGAGAGAGTTGTATTTAGTTTGTGAGCATGCTTTAATTTGTAACATGCAAAAAAGCAAATATATAGTGTTCAAATATGAATTAGATCAGCTTGATTCTTTCCTATACTATAGAACATCGTCCTAATAGTTCGAACTCCACTTTAAGCTGGAACTCTGTGTCTCATGGGAAGATACAATAAACAAACCTATATTTAACTATATTATGATAAATTGCTGTGAATGTCCTTGTGGCTAAATATTTACTGCCTTAAGTGCATAAGTCTCCGGTTCAATTGACAGTAGCGGTGTATATGTCTAGCATTTCGTAGCTCAACGTCTAATATGGTTTCTGTTCTAAAACGGACATTGAATTCAAACACAATCTAACTCTTCACCACAGTATTTTTCAAAATTATGAAGGTGCAAATGAGGATGACGAACTTGCTTTAACTTCAATAGCATGTTAGAAAGATTCAAATTAATAAGCCATAGAATGAACGAGAATCACAGAAGATAGTTTCATTGCAAGGCAGTACTTTGTTAGAAAAGTTTTTATAAGATGTATTTTTCTCAAAACAGGATTTTAGACTAGATCATCTCTCGATAATTATGCTAGGAGTTTGGTTTAAGGAGGCACTTCACTTAATAAAGTTTTACAAAACGATAGTTCACTAAAAATTGTTTTATAAGATGTACTTTACTTTCAAGTATTTAAGGAGTATTTTCCTTAAGAATGTTTTACAGGGATTTAATTTGTTAGAAAAAAATTAAGTGTCGTAATATGGCACTCCGCTTATAAAAGGCAGCGGAATTCAACATTTAGTTCAAATCAAAATAATTTCGAAAGCACCTAATTCACTCAAAATTTTTGTTTAATTCTTTCCACACCTGTTTCATAGATAATTCTTTGATTATCACCTCTTTCATTTCTCATTTCTTCTTCCTCCTTTTCCTTTGCTTTCATTTTCCTTTTTCAGAGATGACTTTGTATATAAAGCTGAATCTGTTCTGGAGCAACAGTATTCTTCGCTGAGGTAGTATGCATCTTAGTAAAACATGGCATATTGTTGCTACCAGGATCATTCAATGATGTCTTTGTGGTGTTTCTTTGAAATAGCTCTACCCAAATTCCTAAGCTGCAGCTTTTACTTTTCCGTATTATGAACTGTTGGCAGCTTATTCAGAAGCTTTATTATCTAGAAGTCTATCTGTGGATAATCTTCTCCCAGAGCCCCAGAATCCGAGTAGATACGATTAACACAAACACTTTTTATAGCCCCATTTAAATGACTTTCTGGAATAGTGAGATCTAATGGATTTCAATGCATTTATAAACACTACAAAATCTACAAAGTTAACATTCAGGATTCTTTTACTTAGTGGCATTATAGCTCTGAAAGAAAGGGACAAAGTTGTAAGGCTCTGGTTTGACTATTCTAGTAGTGAAAGATGACACAAGGTACAGGATGGTGTTGTGGCTCAAAGTACACGACTCTCCATTCATTTCACAAATAACGAAATCTATATCCTTCACAATTAGTTATCATAGTAAAATACTCACCATTCTATTAACACTTTAAAGAGAAACTAAATGACTATGGACTGCAAACTTTCGAAGTCTTTGTTGAATCAAGATACAAACTCAACTCATGACGAACAATTTTACTTTTTGCTTGCTCTTACAATCACAATATAAACACAATAGACGCGAAACTCTCACTAATGGTTCTCCCCTTCAAAAAGAATGAAATAAGTTTTGGCGGTATCGCTAAGGATGATAATGTGTAATATATCCTAATTGGCATTAGGTACATTGTTAACAAGGTACAACACTATCTTCTAGAATTTGATCGAATCAAATCTCCTCTGTTTCATTTCAGGCGAAAATTTCCGACAAAATGGTTTGTCTCTAAAATGGACGAAGTGAGGAAGGGGATGCAAAAAAGATGTTTTCTTTTTAAAGCTTCATCATAAGGAAACTGAAACTTCAAGATCAAAATTTTAGAGGCACAATGTGAGAGAGAGATGAAGATGGAAAATAGTCAGAATAGGGGAAAGGAAGAAACGGGGAGAGAGAAAGAGAGAGAGAGAGAGAAGGAAACAAAAGAATACAGAAATAGCTGGAAGACAAAAGTAAGAAAACAATGTTAAACAGAAGTGAAGTATTTTTTCTCTCTCGATCAAGTAAAGTTTTTTTCAAAAACTTCTCTAAAACACCCCGACAGGATTTTCTAACATCTGTCTTTTGTGTGAGAAAGGTGGAAGATAATAGGATGAGAATATTGGAAAATTGAGACAAATCTGTGAGTCGGTTTATATACGAGGTGAAATCAGAAAATAAGGTTTTCTGTTGAATGTATTTCAGGTAGGAAGTGACTACTTGAAACAGTCGAAGATCAAACGTTGACTGCTGTAACATATAAATAAAAATTACGTAAAATGTGCCCTATACTCTCTGTGTGAACACTAAAAGTGCGATTTGTTTTCAGCTTTTGGGGACAAAAGGAACAGAACCGGTTCAAATTCATAAGGAATTGCAACAAGCAATTATGACGACAGTGTATCATGTACGTAAATGGTCTCTGAATGCAGTGGTGGTGTCGTAACTATACGAGATGCAGGGGCAGATGTCGTAACATGACATAACACCTTCTCCCTGCAATTGAAGAGAGTGTAAGGGAGAATCGCCGAGTGCCACTAGTAGAGTTGGAAGTACAGTTTAACCACATGACACAGGTGAGGTATTATCCACGAAAGTTTAGGATACAGAAAAGTGTGAAGCAGATGAATTTCACAAGAACTGACAAACGGCTACCAGGAAATTATAATTGGTGTACTTCTGTCAGGTCTCCTTTAACGTGAATGAGGAGAATCTCTTCAGCGAAATCATTACTGAGGAGTAAACGTAGGTGTACCAGTGCTTCACAAAATCAAAAAAGTAATCAATGTAATAGAAACATCCAGGATCTCGAACAATCAAACAGTTCTAGACATCATCCAGCGCTGGTAAACTGATGGCAACTGTCTTTTGGGAAATCTATGCTGTGCTCCCGGTGAATTTTTGTGTCCCTAATCAGAAACGAACTTCTCTGTTTAATCAGACAACACTCCGGAAAGTGAGGAGATCTGTTTCAATTGTTAGGCAAAAAGTTTCAACTGTTAAGCAAGACAGTTTACCTGCTCTACGACAATGTGCTCCCGCGTAAATTCAGTCAACTATAGGTCTGGGAAATGTTTTGTATCCACCGTACATTCGCGATCTAGCCCCATCCAATTTCTATATTTTCCTCAAAAATAAAAAAAAAACCACCAGCCATTCACATCATATGTGGTCGAAACATGAGCCTAAGCATTGCTTTGTTGTCAAAATCCCATCTTCTATCGCCAGAGTTTTGACAAATGGATTTTCCGCCTAGATAAGTGCCTTAACAGAGAAGACGAATACGTCAAAAATTAGTGGAAAGACTGCGATATAATAAAAAGTATAAATATACGTGTTGCAGTCTACTATTTCTGATGGATACAACTTCTAAATTACTGGCTTATAAAATTTTAATCACATCAAATAAAGGTAATATTATTCAGAGCAGATCTCTACAGCTCCAATAACCATAAACATTTTAACCTTATTTTTAAATGTCTAGGGTTGAATTCTGTATATGTTAGTGTTTCTTATAATAGTAAATGAAAGCTTTGAGGCTTTTGGGCAGAGATTAACATTTTATTTACAGAATAAATATGTGTAGTTAGTGTAGGAATTTTTTTAGACTAGTAGTTTGCAGAACCTAACGTACGCGTAGGTTGTAGCTTCCCCATCACTTTGCCGGATCACACCTATAGACCTCATCGGTTTCCTGTAGACTAAGATTTCTGATTGACCCGGACATCGCTGAATGTGTTGCCAAGTTCCCTGGTCGTGGTCCGTCGTTTTGTAGAAGCATTATGAACTTTGTAGTATGTAAGACCCACAAATCTGCTTGGGATATCAGCCATTAGATGACCAACATGACATTAAGACGATAATTCAAGATAAAGACGAGTGAATACGAGGTACCGTTTTCTCTGCCACTTGCTCCTTGTATGCCCCTTTCCGTATGGACATTACAATCATGTTATCATTCTGAAACGTTTAATGAAGTTCATGTTAATTTTATTGAAGATTTGTTCTCGATCTAGTTACAGAAGCTGCGTAAATGTTACTTGGAATATGGTCCGAGCCATAACAAAATCATTACTTACGGAAGAAGAAAAGTATCTCACAATCTCTAAACAATGATCATCAACTGTTTTGAATGAAGTTGACTAATTTTAACCAAAAAATATTATATTGAAAAACACTTTTGAGCTTTGAACATAATATTAATACTAAACCAAGAATAAGTGACTTTTAGATTTTAACAACAGTGCAAACATAAGTATTTTTAATAGTATTTACGTAAGAACTTACTGTGATATAATCGTGTATATTATTCTGTTAATTTCATGGCGGAGAGAAAGGAGTAGCTGATTATGTGTCTGTAAAAGTATGTTTAGGGGCTCCCCCTTTCTCTAATAATCCGGGACAACGACAAAACACCAAATTCATGTAACATTTTATATTTACAAGGGTCGTTCAAGGTTGACCGGAATTTTCATTCGTAAATAATCGATGAATAGCCGGATCATGATGAAACTTGCGGGTGACGTAATGTATTCATTCTTGATGTAACTTGCACCCAGCATGACGTATTTGGCGCATGCGCAGCAGATGCAGCGAACATGGCTGCAAGAAGTGTGTCTGTGGCTGTGGAGCAGCGGTGTGTAATCAAATATCTTGTGAATTTAAACCAGCTGAGATTGCAAGCACAGCATGGTGAACAAACAATGTCACGGACTAGAGTGTACGAATGGTGTGGACGGTTTCGCGAAGGACGGGAGCTGGTGACAAGTGAAGCGCATGGACACATTCGCCCTACTGCAGTCACACCAGTGAATATCGCACGTGTTGAGCAAATGATTCTTGAGAACCGATGAGTAACAGTGAGAGATATTGCTTCCGAGGTGAATATAAGTGTCGGGAGTGTTGAGTCAATCATTCACGACCACTTACGCTTCCGCAAAATATGTGCAAGGCGAGCTCCCCGCCAGCTGACATTTGATCAGAAGTGGATACGCATGACGGTCTGTGAACAGCTGGGAAGTTCTGCCCATCCCCTACAGTCCAGATTTAGCCCCCAGTGATTATCATTTGTTTGCACTTCTTAAAGACCATCTGTGGGGAAAGAAATTCACGACAGATGAAGTACTGCGGAACGATGTCCTCCAGTAGCTACGACAACAACCAAGTTCTTTCTACGCCAAAGGAATCAGCGAGTTGCCACAACGATGGCAACGGTGTCTCGACGCGCACGGAGAATACTTTGAAAAGCTGACATAGTTTGGTGCTTCTTGTCCTATCTGTTTCCTCAGAAGAAATTAAAGTCCCGGTCAACCTTGAACGATCTTGTACATTTAAATTTAAAAATTAACGGTAACTTCAAGTAAACGGATTATTTTGCTGTCTTTCCATTTCATGGTTAAACCTCATACTTCTCGTACAATAAGAAAATGTATTCTAATACATAATATAATAACATTTCACACAGCAACGGTAAATGGTGCGTTCATTCACCATTCCTGGTTCAAAAATGCACTGTTGATATTTTTCGCGATTAGACACGCGGAATTTCGAAATTTGAGCCCTTAAAGGAAAACACCTGCTATTGCATGTTCTCCTAGGTACACTGTTACACAACCCTGTTCAAGAATACACTGCTTCGTGACTGACTGTGTATTCCAGCCTGTTTTCTGAACATATAAAGAGCGTGTAATAATTTACATGGAACCTCGACTTATCCATTGGTTGCGTTACAGACAGCTATTTCATACCAGACGTATAAAGTCGGACATGCAGCTATTATATTATACATCCAACCCAATAGAGCTATACAAGGTGGTACGATAATGCACCGACAAATTGAACGGGGTGAAGGTAGACATTAAATTAAACAAAAAGTGTTTGATAAACATGAGTCCAAAGTGGCACCATTTCCAAGTAGGAAGTTTTAGAAAAGAAGCAAAGAAGCTGACATAATGCCGAATATCTCACTAAAATATCGCTGTCAGTCCAAAACACTACACAGAAAGTCGCACTTGACAAATGCAATGACAAACAGATGGAAGAAATGGAAGAGAAATGTTCGGTGCGCAATAGGAATGCCCAGAAACAGGTGGGGAATCTCCAACGAAAAGCAGGTATTACAAAAAATAGTGCAGATAAAAAGCGATAGAAACCGTAATGAAATCCACAAACAAGAGCTCTCAACACACGTACAAAGTGCCCAGAACCAACGTAAAATCAACTTGAGACAGAGAGATCGGTCATGTTACTGAGACACGAGATGTTAACGTTCCCGATAAACCTTTACAAGCCACAGGAGCAATATAACACTAGCATGGTGCGAGGAGCGTCTATTTAGTATATCTGCGTCACTGAAAAATATTTAGCAGACTGTATCTATTGTTATTTTTTTCTAACAGTTACATACGAAGGTGGGTTCGAAAATAAGTTTTCCCTCTCGTTTTCCCCAGGAAACCGAACAGCAATGGTCGTGGTCTTCGCGGAATTTTCTTGTATTGAAATGTAAGTTTAAATGTGTTATATTTTTAAAATATAAACTCTGTATGTACTAATAGTTTGATTTCTTTTCTTTGCATGTTTTTATTTTGTTTATACCCTTTCCCTTTTCTTTCTTGTATTTGAGAACCCCGTTTCTCGCTTCTGAAAAAGACATTTCTTATTTTTTTTTCTAGAAATGTGTTTCTCAAACTTGGGGTTATATGTCTCATTTCCTCAAATGTTACTTCCTCAATTTTAAGAATAAAAAATACATTTTTCCTCAAATTTGAGCAAGTATTTGCACCCTCAGATATGAGACATAATTCCTCGCATTTGAGTCATTATTTCTCAAAATTATTTGAGAAAATCGAAATCGAAATCTCACTTCTAAGAATGTATTACTCGGTGCACAAGTAAGAAACAAAAACGATGAAATTTTTCTCGAATTTAAGAAACCACTTTTAACAGTGCACAGAGCGAAATCTTTCAGTTTAACGTCTCAGGATTAGGCTAAGGGAGACGGATGATTAAAACAAGTGAATGATAATGGAACAATGGGTGGAATAGTAATGTTAAAATAAACACACGGACAAGATGTTGTTCACCACTAACTTACTTGGTCGGGGATCGAACCATTGGCCCCACACACTAGAAGTAAGTGCTATATCATTGAGTCAACACAGTGCGAAATAAGCAATATATAAAGTTTGCTGAAATTGAAGGATAGAACCTCTTTCCAAAGAAAACTTCAATTGTTCCATTTATATTACATTTCTAACATTTAAAAAAATATTCATTTTGTCTACCATCTGATCATTAATTATTATTTCTACTATTGCTACCATTATTATTATTATTATTATTATTATTATTATTATTATTATTATTATTATTATTATTATTATTATTATTATTGTTTTCAGACTGAAAAATTTGTCTGTGAAGTTTGAAAAACTCCCCCGGTATATGTAAACTGGGATGACAGTGCCAATTTTTCCTTCTTTTACCGGGCAAGCAGATAATTCATTGTATTGTTCATCTCCCTTTTTTCTCCTCTTAATTCTTCCACATTTCCAACTTATAGTCTGATTTTTTTCCCTCTTTCTTTGTCTGCCGTCCTATTTCTTTATATAATTTTTTTTATTATTATTATTCTGGCAGAAGAAGCAATTGCGAAAGTTTAATGAAATCACCGCTGCACTTATTAACTTTGGACGCTTGAGGAACAAGTGATTTATTAAGGCCTCCCTTCTTCATCGTTCCCGTTTAATTATGGAGGGTAATGACTCATGATAAAAGCCTCTTCTTTTCTTTCCTTTTCTTTACCGCTATTTTCATTTTTTTTTTAAAAGAAACCTCTTATTTGTTTCTGTTTATCACCCTCTTTTTATAAAAAGAATTTTAATAATTTCTTTACTTACGTTAGATATTATATTGTATTTTCATTACAATTCCGTATTTTTCTCTCAAACTATACATATATTTACTTATTTCTACTATTTGTGTTGTTAATTACAGAGATTAGGTCAGCATTTTGAAATTTCTGAACAATAGCGGCTCTTAAGGGAGATCACGACTGCAAAAATTATATACGTTTATCACAACAAACTTTGAGAAGACAACTGTTTTAATTTTCTAATTCTTGTATATTCTAATTCTTGTATTCTAACCTGCTCTGATTGCAAATGTTTATCTTACACAGAACTGAAGAATATATATCGGGTAGCATATTGCAATCTATTTGCGAATAGGGCTTCTCAGAAGGCGAGATGAATACGAGACAAAGCTCTTCGAACAAAAACACATATGCAATTTTTCAAGGCGACATCTATTCAAGACGAGGCAAAGTCTCAACTTTTGTTTTTTAAAGCCATCCTAATTACGGAATCAACTCTAGATTATAAGACATACTTTATCATCGGCTACTATGCTTGACTTTACGGGAACTGCAAACCCGCTATAATGGAACAACCAGCTCCGATCAACTTCTGTTCTCAAAATCTGCCAATTTGTGTACGGAGAGATGATAACTTTACGTTCTAATATTGCAATGAACCCTTTAATTTTGATGGTACTCTATCTGGAAAAGTACCAAAAGCAAGAAATTAAGATTTGAATTTTCAAGTCAATATTGAGACTTGCTAACTATGTATGACATCCTTACTTTTTCTAATTGATTCATATGCAGAATAATTTTTTCCCTGTTCTCTTTAACACTAGAAATTCGCTAGGGGTTCTTTTTTTTAACCCCAACATGATAGATTTTATAATATTTCTTACACTTTTACTTGTATTAAATATTGATAATTATATGGGTTATGCACATGGTTTCCGAACAGAAACCGTACTATTATTTAAAATGTTTAATTAACTCGAAATCAGTGAAATAAATAAATTGCCAAACGTAATTGCTGCTAAGATAAGTGTGGAGTCGAATTTGACCCCACGCGGACTTAATGTTACAATATTCAATGTGGACTTGTAATGTTAAAATAAACGTAAATTTTAAATATATGATTTTTTCTTATTTCTTCTTCAATTCAAGTTAAATGTCTTTTTTTTTAAAAAAAAATAATAATTTGCATATATATTGTAAGGTTGCATACCCTCACGTATAAGTAACTACTATTAACACATGTTTCAGTTACGAACACATGTTATTGTGTTCAAAGTATAATTACTAGCAAACGATGGAAGAAGGATACCAAAAGACACGAAGCTGGGTCAGAAGGAAACCGAATATGGTTGACCCGTTCCTTACGGATCTCCCCTTCAGAGGACATCCGTAAAAGGGGAACAGAAGCATCAGATCCAATGCTGATCGCTAACCTTCCTAAACTATCTCCCAAGACCGCCTTGGGTTACGGAGATTTCCTTAAATTCCAACACCTGAAGCCAACATGGTCAAAGTGGTGTTCCTGTAACTATCTACTCTGGACGCTACAATGAGTAATAATCCTTAATTACATTATCTCCCGAAACTGAGGTGAGTAAGGAATATATACTTTTAATCACTGTCCAATGCCACTGTGGGCTAGGACATTTCACATTTTGAATCTAAAGCCATTTTTGTGTGCTGAAGTTTAGTCTCCGTACTGGAAAACATTTTATAAACTTTGTATTATTTACAAGAACTTTATAAATTTTATAAGACACTATTTTTATAATAAAAACGGTGAAGGGTTTCTAGACTTTTATTAGACTCTACCCAGCAAAATATTACAATAAAAATTCAATATTACTTAAACTAATTTTTACTATTAAATATGAAAATTATATAAAATGAAATACAAGTTGGCCAAAAGTAGGTATACAGACCAGCATCGATCAAGTATGACATTTTAATTTATTAAGGAAATGAATTTATTTGCTTTGGAAATAAATTAATAACAGATAAGGAAGAAACTAAGTTAATACCTGTGTGGATAATAAGTAAATGATATAAAATGCCATGAGCCGATCAGTACGGGATTGTATATCTACTTTTGGGTCACCCTGTATAATTTTCACTAAATAAGGTACATTTAAATAGATTTAAGACTAAAGACGAAATTATTAGAAATGAAATTAACTAACATTTCGGATCGCTTCTAAGAAACCTGAAAAATAATTTCTCAAATAAATCATTGTTTTTTTTTTAAAAAAATCTATTTATTACAAATAAAATCAACCATGAATAACCGGTCTAGCCCATACATTATTCTATCCTTATTTTTCCTGTTGGATATGGTAAAATTAACTATACAGCTTTTTCGAAAAAATGAATTCTAGTTTCATTGAGTTTTTCGTGGTTTACCCTCTCAATTCACAAAATTATTTCTTTCCTTCTCTTTCCCTTCTTTGTTTCTCCCTTGACCTATTCGTTTTCTTTCTCATGACTTTCCACCATCTTCTTTTGTTTTTTTGCGTTCACTTCACACTTCAACGCATCGCGATTGTCCTCTGTTTTTTGTAATATCTCTCTCTCTCTCTCTCTTTATTCCTCTTTTTTTCCTAGCGGTAAAGCAAAAAAGAAGGTAGAGAAAAAAGGACGCTCAAGCTGTGGAAAATAAAGAGAGGGAATATGGTGGAAACGCAAAAAAGGGGAAAGATCTAGCATAGAAGGCAATGGTCAAGCCTTATATTGAATTCCTATGGCCTTGTGTATACGGCAGAAATCGTCGCAGAGAGAGAAAAAAATGTCCACCGTAATGCACGTTCAAGATAATTTTAACTTCTCCAACCAACGGAGATGTTATCCACAATTCTTTTTTTGTTTTATTTTTATCTCCCTTTTGTGTCTCTCTCTTCCCCTCCCCCCTCCTGTCTGTTTACCGCAGTCATTTCCACTTGGGAAAAATATTGGTGCGTCACTTCTAATGAATTAAGTTCCCTACTACACCGTTTTGTGTGTAAAAAGTTTTTGCATGATTTTTTTTTTAAATTTTTACCGTCGTTGTAATGTGAAAAATTAATCTTTAATATACGTACGAGTACTATGCGTTGGCGATATGAACAACATCCTTCTAAGAGGACGTTGAGGAGCTACGAGAGAAATCACTTATGACGTGTCGTCTGTTGCCTCTTTCTCTCTCTCTCTCTCTTTCTAACGCAGTTCCAACCAGTAGCGTAGGCAGACTTTTTATTCGGGTATACATTATTTTTTTTTCATATACATGAATATATACTTCAGTCTCCAGAATAATAGGTTCCAGCAAACGACAACGTTAAACAAAACCATCGTGTTGAGGTATTTTGTATTAGCAATGATAACAGAAAAATTAGACAAGAAGAAAAGATGGACAAAACTTCGAAAAAAGTCCAAACAAGCTTAAATTTTTGTGGAGATCTTTATTTTGATGTCTTTTGCATATCCTGAAAAGTATCCTTCATTTGAGCCGTGAGTATTTATCTTTAAGTTTTACGTCTCACGTATATGCCAGCTAGGCTAAAGGATACGGTGATGACGAGAATGAATGAAATGGTGGAGTGAAGAAGTGGGAGGAAACTGGAGAACACTAAAAAAACTCACGCACAGGGTGTTTGGCCATCACAAAGTTCACTTGGCTTCAGAGAGAATCCAACCAAGGACCCCATGCACCAGGGGTTAACGTTCTACCACTGAGCCACCGCTGTCCCGAGCCGTGGGTTTCTGTTTCCAAGAGAGAAAGGAAGAATTCTAGTTTGTTGCAATTCTTTTGAAAATTATCATTTTCTCGAAGACTGTAGTTGTAAGAAAAATTGTAGTTTATAAAATTCTACACAAAAAATGTCCTTACATTTTTTATAGAATCAACTATTTTTTGTAGAAGCTACTTATTTTTGCAGATGTAGACTGAATAATGTCTGAACAGAAACAGAGTGCGAACTTTAACTAGAGGCTGCAAAATATCTGGAAAAGTAAGAATCAGGTGAAAATAAAATCGTTTATAAAATTGAATGTTTTTTGTTTTTCCTGCATACAAATCTACACCTTGAACTTGACATACTTTAAAGTAATTTTATCAAAGAAGCCATAGTCTGAAAGAGAAAGTAGGCTCTATGCAACTGATTGGTTCGTATCCTAAGGGAGGAGGAGGAGGCTTAAATGGGGAAGGAGTGGTTTAATACCATTTGAAAAAAAATACTGTGGGGGTAGGATAACTCCAGGGAATGGGCAAGAGATGACATCTAAAAATTATCGGAAACAGTCGTGTGTCGAATCTATAGTTTTCGGGGTGGCTGAGGTGAATAAATGACACTTCCGATGGCATCTAACAGTAAGTCCTAGTTCAGCCCTATCCGCGAGGCGAGAAAGGAATCCCGTCCAACTCATCAAGTATTTGAATAAATTTTACATGTTTATGTTTTTGTAGCGTCCCTTGCCACAATTATTGTTATTATGGCAATATACGAGTAATTCATTGAGTCTGTTACAAATGAAGAAAACGTTATCCTATTTATAGACTATCATTTTTTCCTTGTTGATTTCGGATTTGACATCACTGCAGTATCGCCAGACCAGACGAAAATCGAAAAAAAAAGGAATATTATTTAATTTCTCCCCCAAAATACAAGGTTGTGACTTCAGCTGGTGGTGATTATTGTTCGAAATACAATGTGGACGTAATGCAGAAAAACTTGTTACCAAAAACCATGAATGCCATCTAACCGAGTCAGGGCAGGAGCGCAGCAGAGGGCCGAGTAGTAGGGAATGGGTGCGTCCGTAGGGAGCAGGCGCGTCAGCGGCGGTGGGTATACGCATAAACGAGGAGAGTGGAAAAGCACTTTATATGTTTCTATGTCATAAAATGCGTGGCTTATTTGTTGCACAGCTTTGGGGGAGACACTAAATGCCATTGAAAAAAAAGTAGCAAAATCTACTAAATTAGGTTAGAACACATTAGGTTTGGTTAGACGTTTCTCTTCTTTTCTGTAGTTTCAATTCGTTTCTGCACGTACGAGAAACTATTCGCCTGTTTAGTAGACCATGCCTATCACATAATTTTAAAAAAAATGACACACGTTATTTTTTTGTACAACTCGATAAAACTCTAACACGATGTAACAATCTTGTCATTTACGCACCATTTTCACACTGCCTTTACCATAAATCATAATTAGAGTATTTCTCCGCCAAATATTCCCTTCCGCCTCCACATATAGTGTCGCTTGCATCAAAATAATAATAATAATAATAATAATAATAATAATAATAATAATAATAATAATAATAATAATAATAATAATAATAATAATAATAATAATAATAAACTTCAACTATTCCCCTCACCTGACTTCGACTCGCTCGTACTCACAAACCAAAGTAAGTTCTCCGATTCATCTGGTAAATTTTCTAAAATTGGTCCGGCGATACAACAACTAATCCTCGGATTTTGTGGTTGTGGAATTATTTTTTGTTATGCACTATTTTGCATGTTGGTGTTTGCACTATTTTGCATGTTGAAACGAACATGTTAGTTTACATTACTACAATGGGAAAAATTAAACTATGAATTACTTACAAATAGAAACGATTGATCAGATTGATTACGAATTAGGCCCGTATCCACGGGGGGCAAGGGGGGCCGAGCCCCCCCTAAACTTTGTCTGGCCCCCATAAAATTTCATGGCAGGCTTGCAAATGAACTATAATATGGTGCTGAAGTATGATATGATTGGGTCGCCCCCCCCCTAACTTCTACCGGGCCCCCCTAAATTTTTGGGCTGGCTACGGGCTTGTTACGAATGATAATTTGGTCACCAAACTCTAACGTAGTAGTTTTAGGGAATGGATCCTTGTGTGCCTTTCATATTATCTGAAGAGTTCTCAGATAAATTAAAATCATATAGCTATATATCACAGCCTTAATACATGCAATACTTCAAATAAGAAATCTCTCAGTTTCCACCTATATTTTTATATTAACCTTTAAAACTCAAATAATTTGGTATGCAGCTTGGCTTGACATCTACCGAGCATATATGTAATTACAAAATAGTATTCAATTGATATTTTTTGTCAATAAACCTTCTATTGATGACTTAAGAAGTAAAATATTTTATTCGAGTCAATGCTTTACTCAGAAAAAATTATCGGGGTTGGTATTTCTGAAAGAAACAAGAATCCTTATGAGAGGACATTATAATGATTTCTTACTCAGTAGAAGCTTGAAAGAGCAGAGAAATGCCGCCCCTCCTCTATTTCTCTTCTGAAACGATCTTGATTCGAATATTTCTAAGTTTTCTAAGAAATACTATTGAGAATATGTAATCCATTCCCATATTTGAACTTTAAATAACGAAAGTGAAGGTAACACAATTCTGTGAAAGAACGGACTCACACCGATCGGTGAAAGAGATACACAGGCTGGCCATTGAATCATGGCCCTTCATCTGAATGAGATTAGATTGAGTCTTGCTGCTACGTGAGTTTCGTGATGACGCAGCACACACACTCCAGCAGTGCATAGGTATGCAGTGTGACCACCACTAGTATTTTCGTACTAGGTCTAGTACCTTTTATAATAGTTTAGTGTTCTAGTACGTTCACCAACAAATCTAGTACATTTCTTCTCCCTTTCTTTTCTCATAAATACATTTGGGAGAAGAAAAGAAATCTCATGAAAATATGTCAATGTACGAATTCACTATTAAGGGTGTCGGGAGGAAACAGATCCATTTCTATCGATTTTGTCCTGTAATCTATAGTTCATTCTCTTGAGAAAAATAGAAAGTACAAAAGTGCCAAAAAAATGAAAGTTAAAACTAATAAATGACCAAGGTAAACAATATTACATATTTAATGGTCTGTTTAATCAGTAGGCTATTAAGGAATGAAAACTCAATTTTCTCAATAAGCCCATTTTATGATACTTTTTGTTTTTACCCGGACATCCTCTATATGTGTCAACCTTGTGTTATTTTGGTGGTTTCACGCTGAGGCAGGATTTTTAGTCTGGGGACGTAATGTCAAAATTGGGAGGTTGTAGGTGGTTTTGCACGGTTTGTATCGAATTTTGACTTAAAAAATTAAAGTTGTGGATTCCTTCAAGAATGTGGGGGTCATTCTCCCAACCACAGAGAGGGGAGATGTCGTAAGCCTTCTAATAATTAGATATTAAATCGTAAACTGTCATAAATAGGGTGAAACGGGAGTAGATAAAACTTTAGTATAATTTCCCTAGATCTAGTCCCTTTTTTTCTGTATAAGTTAGTACGAAATATTTTTGTCGGGTGTTCAAACTGTAGGTATGGGTCCAGGAAATCAATCAGTAGTAAAGGTTTGCGCCATGACTAACAAGATATATAAACGTGTGAGAAGAGCCATATCTTGCAGACCTGAAGATCTATTTCCTTGATCGAACAAGCGGCTGCACTACTTAAGTGTTCGAGGAAATTGTAGAGAAAGTTTATCGATATGTCAACAAAAGTAAGTGAAGAAATGTTAACAAAACTACAGAACACATCATAAAGTTGGTTCTCGGTATAAGCTTCGTATTCAGCGACTGGTATGATAAAACACTTTAGTATCGAGTATAAACATGGTTAACTCGAAAGTAGTCTCCTATACACTTGCATATATGGACTATTCAAATAGACGGGTCATGCAACGAACATGAAAATCTAGACAATAGAAGACTGGGAGAAGTTTTATGCTGATGTGATGAGTAATGGTTTTTAGTTCACTCGATGAATGTGTGTGTGTGTATGGATGTAACCCCATGTCGCACTGGAGCTCTCGTACACAATGCCAATAGTGCACGCCAGTAGCAGTGGGTGTATGGTATGGAACATGGGGCATATTTACATGCCACAAATTATATTGAGGTTTCTTGAAGAGTGATGCATAACTAGTAGGCCAGTATCGCTATCTCCTGTCAGACAGGGTATATCGAACTATATTGCATATTTTTTTTTTCTTTATGGTGCTAGTAGATTGGTTCAACTTATCAGTTGCTACAGAATCGAAAGCTTGAAAATAATACTTGGAATCATCTTGAAAAACTCGAGCTCAACCTCTGAATGTGCGATGAATTATTGCTATATGTAACTTCCAGGCTTACATCTCATAAATAATAGCCTCGGTAGTAATAAAGAAAGTTATAATTCAAACAAACAGTTTGTTCAATCTGTTAATGAATAAGTGTTTAAAAGAAAATTAGTTGCTGTTAATTGTTTTTGGGTGATTAATAATATTTTATTAATTTAAATTTGATTTTTGAAAAAGAGAAACATTTACAGTTTCCTAATTATGACAGGGGACATATTTAGCTCAAGAGCAATAAACCTATGGCAATCTCTTCATCTGGCTTTTACTTCCTTTCGAATGTTTAATAAAGATTTTCTGTAGGATAGAAACGATTACGCTTTAAAATTCATTGTTTGTAAGCTAAGATTATATATTTTATCTACAATTAGCAACAGTGAATGTAATGACCAGTGGCGTATTTAGGGGTAGCTATCGGGCTCAAGCCCCCTCCAGAAATAAATTTGTTATCATGCAAAACTACATTAAAATTTGTCGGCACTCAAAAGGAAATATATGTGTGTTTATTCTCGTGTTGTGCAAGGCCCCCAGAAACAAAATCCTAAATACGCCACTGGTAATGACGTTCACAAGGTGGAATGGTGTTTCATTTTTTAAAAAATGGTGCACTTTCTTGAGTGTTTTTTAAATTTTTTTTTAAACATAATATGGTTAGCTATATTATGTTTGCATTTTATTAGAGAATCTTAAATGGTACAAACAATTTAAATGTTGGATTCAAATTTACAGGCATTGCAGCTAAAACTTTAAAAAATTCACATTTCTGAATGAAAAATATTACTTACAATAGGCTAGTGAAACAATGTAGAAAATTCTTAATTTGGGACAAACTAACCTTTTCTAAAGAATAATTCTTTCAAATTCTCAAGGTACATTATTTTTTCTCGGTGTTTACATTGCTTGTCTAAAGTGTGAGTGTTATAAGAAGAAAAGAAAACGTGAGTTTAAAGTGATGACGTTTCAGGTACATAATCTTTTCTAAATAATATGCATACGTTTGTTATTCGCTGCCGGCTGAGAGAATCAAATGCTCAAACCAATGATTCACAACTGACGAACATAAACAGTCACAGTGAAATACCTGGCATTGAAGATTTAGTAGATATTATTCAGAGCAAGTTACCAAGTGCATAAAGCTACAGCCTCGCATTGCATTTCACAAGCGACGGATCTTGGGGGCGAAAGACCTGCGCTTAGCCCAATCTATATGAGTACCTCAAAACAAAGTTGGTGAAAAGGAATATAGTTTCCAAAGTCCGTTGTATCACACAAGTCTTTGGTTAGGCTATTCCGTTTCAAGGGATCAAGCATTCTGCCATCGTTGTAAGAAGTTCTTAACAAACAGTCTACGGAATCAGGTTTTTAATGTGACAAGATTTTTCAATTGATAGTCAGCATTGTAGTGGGGAAAAGGATTTGATAAGCCTGCTTCCTCTAAAAGCTACATAAAAATATCTTTCAGTTTAACATCCTACGATCGTGCCTTTAGGCTAAGGGAGACGACTGATTAAGGCAAGTGAATTATGAGGATGAATTGGTGAAATGAACATGTGGGAGCAAACTGGAATAGCCCGAAAAACTCATGAACATAATGTCCACCATAAAGTTACTCGGCCGGTGGATCGCACTAGCAATTCAAGTTTGGTAAGAAGTTAAATTAAAACAGTGCAGGGGGGAAATATTAATATAATTCTAGGTGCGGAACAGATGGCAAGAAACAGGTACCATGTTAAGTGTGTAGCTGAGGTAGTGCAATTTTTCGCAGTAAATGAGTTACGATATCGTGTGGATTGCGATTGTGAACTCAAAGATCTACAAGAATTAAATCCTTTTGAATTAAGATCCACTTAACTGTTTATAGCAATGTTCAAGTACACAATGGAAAAAGATTCGAAACTGAAGACCATAGTTATACATATTGATCAAAACATTCAATATAGTGAAGTCCAGAACGAAATAGTAGATGTGTTGGCAAAGATGGTACTGGACAAAATAAGAATAGAATATTTATATTTCAATTTTAGTTTATTAAAGACTAGCTTAAGTCTTGTGCCTAATCTTCCACTCGGTTTACTACATTGCTACATTGTCAACAATAATCAATAAAACGCGTCCTTAGAACGCAAAGGTTCTATGTCCAATTTTAGACATTTTACAGGAGAGCAAAAATAATGAATATAGGACATAGGAGGCGCGATGTGAAAGAGTATCATGCGAGATCTATAAGTATAAAAAACTCAATTTCGAAAGAAAAAAATGGACTTAGAACCTTTGCGCTCTAAGGACGCGAAAAATAAAATGTAAAACAAAAAAAGAAAAATACCTAGTATTAAGAGCGTTGAAAAGAGAACACATTTAAAATAAAACATTTAAAAATGCAAATAAAATATTATAATAAGAATAATGACCGTGTGTTAGATAGAATACACACCGAAATAAGTATTGATTTAGTTAGTTATGCTGGTAAGCCTGAAACAATACGTAATTTTTAAGTTGATTTTTGTACATGGCTATCGAAGATGAGTTTCGAATATTTTCTGGAAGGTCATTGCACAATTTCATGGCTGTGACAGTGAATGAATTTCACACAGTAACTAGTTTTATGCCTCGCCAGAGAAAGTAGTGACGTTTCGTTACTCCTGGTGTTGCGTTGATGACATTCGTGCTGATATTGAAAATGCTACATTAGATACTCTGCTTTTTTTTTTTTTTTTTTACTTATTAATGTTTTGAATAAAGTTGTAAATATGTAATATCTACGTCGTATCTTCAATTTCAACCACTTTAGTTTTTCAAAGTAACTAGACCTGGTCTCTGGGGGAGGAGCAGTTAGTTAGAGGACAATGGCATTGGGAGGCACCTCCTTTCCCCCTCTAGCTTTTTCACTGATCCTACAATCCTTGACAACAACAACAGTGCGGACTGAAGCATTGCCCCGCTATTTGCTATCTCAACAGACTGATTCCAATGACTGCCTCCAACAGACTAACACAGCTAGACAGTTGAAAACTGATACATTATTTCTTCCATAGATGTCACGATATGCTATGAACGGTGTACTATCAGTGGCTTGATATTTGAATGTCAGATCGGAAACTTTTGGAAATACCCTCGTAGCTCTCAGTTTCCCTTTTATTTGCCTATCGATACCGGAACGAACCAAATCTACCATTTCTAGTTAGAATATTATACCTCCTATATTCTGGAAATTTCCCCGTAATTTTACAATGCGAAACGATATTTCCTTGTTTAAATAAGCCAGTCGTCCCATGAAACGAAAATGAAATGAAATGTTTCACTTAAATACCTTTTATGCCCTTGAGACTAAGGGAGACGGATGATTAAGCAAGTGAATGATGATGATAGAAGAGTTGAGTTGAGTTGATTTTCAGTTTAGCGTCCCTTTCAGCAGCGAGGCTATGTGAGACGTGGACCTACTGATTAACGTGGAATCCGAACCACATGAGCTCCCGCCGGGAATCGAACCCGGATCTCCCTCGCCAAGGGCTCGTATGCTAACCGCTTAGCCACGGAGGAGCTCAATGATGATAGAAGAATCAGCGGAATAAGAATATTGGAGGAAATGGAAGTACCCCCGAGAAAACCCATGGACACAATGTTGTCAACCACAAAATTACTTAGCCGGGTATCGAACCAGGGACACCATGCCCCATAGGTAAAGGCTCTACCACTGAATCATCATCGTTCCTCCCCGATCTCATGAGAAACAAAATCAATAAATACAGAACGGAAGTTAAGTACTGTCTCTGTACTAAAAATACTTACTTTATATTTGGAAAACCAATACTTCACTAATATTTTGTGAATTTTAGGATAAGTATGATTAACTAACTTCTAGAAAGGCTAGAAAAGCTATCAAACAATTTGTTTACTTGTCACACGTAATCACATACATTGGTAATATTGACAAGAGTTTTACAGCCATACCACACCCATTAGACCAGTCAGATGAAAATGACTGTAATAACGTTATAATGACAACATTTCAACCGCCCTTTATATATAATAGTATGTATCGAAAAGACATAATACTGTAATATATAAGATTACAGTGTAGTAATTACTATTGCGAAAGTGAAGACATTTGGAACCAAGTGAATGACAGTGAATAGGGGGAAAGAGGAAAGTTATGGTTTCAACGTGACTGACCAGTATCCCTTCCTGTCTGGGTGTTGTTTGTCGCTTTTACTTCTTCCTTAATCAAACATAGTAATCCCGTCGAGGAATTGTCAACTTTTCCTACAACTTAACTGATACGAAGTGATCGTAAAGGAACAGAAATGCAATATGAAAAACGGGAGGTGAAGGAGGTTAGACGAAAATAGAAACCATATAAGTATTCTTGTGAATGCAGCGTCTATGGCCAATTTGTCTCGTTCTCGTCCTGACCTTTATAACGTCTTTCGTCCTTTTCCTTTTCTTCTTCTCATTTTCATTTTACGTCACTTTACTATTTACTTATCTTCTTTTCGTCCTTTTATCCCCTCCCTCAACACAAACCTTTTTACCATTCCCACTTTTTAGCGAGCTATTTCCCATCACCTCCACCACTTTTCTGTGCTTAGGCTTTATTAGTACTTTGCTTCGTGACCTCTACTCTGATTGGCCAAGACAGTTTAAACGTGTACAATATATACGACCGTCACGACCAATGAGCTATAGGAAAACGCTCTGTCCACTCACATAACGCCATACTCTATGCTTTATTTGTTTGCTTTCTGGTACTAATACCATACAAGATTATTAAAAATGTACACAGCACAGCTATATAAAGAAGATGAATATAATTCAACATCATATTGTGTATATTTTCCATACTTAGTTAAACATTCTGTAACAACTTACTTGTGGATCAAATATTAATAGTTTTGGGGATGTTAGAGCAAATGCTTTATTATTTAAAGATTTACGTAATATATTTAATGCTCTAAGGTGCAATGACTGTCTTGTTAATATTTGCCAAAAAAATACAGTGTTTCGTTTTAATACATACATAAATATTCGAAATTATATATGATACTACAAGGACGAAACTACGAGGGTCCAAAAGTAATAAAACATTGAGAAACTCCGAAAATTAAAAAGGAAAAACTCACTGACATCCACATTCAGCCCTTGGCGAAGGGGAGGGGATATATATATATATATACAGAGAGAGAGAGAGAGAAATGATCGATAATGACCATTATTAGTGCCGCATCCATAGTTTTCGAGGCCGCTGGGATGAACGGTAACACTTCCGATGCCGGTTAAATCCCCCACAATTTGGGGCAGGGGGAGGAGAAAGTACATAAAATGATCGAAAATGACAGATATTAGTGTCGATTTCATAGTTTTCTGGGTCGCTGAGATGAACAGTGACACTACCGATGCAGTTTAAATCCAAATTCAGCCATTTATGTCCAAAACGAAACTATGCTCCCCGTGCGAAGAACGGGTATTCTGCTAGTATTTTATACATCAATTAAACATATTTATTGCCTTTCCGTGATCTATATAAAAACTCGTTCAACCATTTAAAAAACATTCTAAACTTTGCGTAAGTATTACAGAACTCCTATTTTCGTCCTGCTCCCGAAAGGTATCACAGGTATAAGAGATCGCGAGAAAGAATATTTTAATATGGATTCACCGTCGTGACAATAAATTCTACCTATGTTCGTATCACAACCAGAATTTGCTATTCCTAGGTTCAATATGAATCACAATAGAGCACAAACAGTCGCATGGGACAAGAAATGGTTTAGTGATACGAATCAGCATCCCAAGAATAGATCCAATCTCAGTTCTTAAAACTTTCCTAAAACCGAAAGTGATTTAAATACACTGCAACTTGATGGTTTCAACCTTGCTCCCCATGAAAAAGATTTAATAAATAGAAAGAAACTTTTGATTCCCATGGAAAAAGAGATAATAAAAAGAAAGAAACTTTTGATTCCCACAGAAAACGAGGTAATAAGTAAGAAGAGACTTTTGATTCTCATAGAAAAAGAGAAATAGAAAGAAACTTTTTGATTCCCATAAAAAAGAGATAATAAATAGAAAGAAACTTTTGATTCCCATAGAAAAAAGATAATAAATAGGAAGAAACTTTTGATCCCCATAGAAAAAGAGATAATAAGTATGAAGAAACTTTTGATTCCCATAGAAAGAGATAATAAATAGAAAAAAATCTTTCGATTCAAAAAATAGGGAATAAATAGGAAGATTCTTTTCCTTTAAAAAATAAATTAATAACTAGTGACCCCTCGAACAAATTCAATATCCTTGTATCCCTCTTTTACAGCTGGAATTGCCACAAATACACTAACATTTCCTCTTTCAATATTGATTGCCAAAATATAAGAATGGTAAGAGAGAGTAATATGCGATTTTTAAATCCATTTGTCATTCCAAATACAGATACAATTTCTTCCTTGCGCTTCTTCTGAAATCAGAATTGGTACAAATTAACTACAACCTCCAGGTTTTCTCATTATTCCCGAAGAACAAAGACAGCAGTAGATAGAGACTGGAAGTGGTTAAAACCCACTGCAACTTTCGGTTTCAATTTTCGTCTCCACAAAAAAGATAAACATTAATAGTTTTCGGGAAAAGTTTTCTTAAAATTATTATTTCGAATTTAATGTCCCAAAAGTTGATTCAATTTTGGCTTTAATCTCTATAAGAACTCTCGATTGGAAGGGTGTAAAAGCCTTCATGCCAGCCACCATGAGTAAGGTTTTTCCTCATTCATGCTATGACAAATGCTGTTTAACTGGAAGGGGATAAACCTACCGATTCTAAATTCAGTGTAGATCAGGATAGAACAAGAAGTTAAGAAATAGGAAGATTTTAATTTTTTTTAATGAAATGAAAGCAAGTTCTCAAAAGTATCTGCGCTTTTATCTCTCCGTTGAAACAGGAAGTGATAGGGTTAACCACTAACGGAATCAGGGACCATACAGCAAAAACGATCAAAACTAACGAGAAATGTTCTCTTAAAGTAAACTAAATGACTCAAGGATACAATTTAATTCCCTTATTTACCAATTCCGGTTGGTCTCCCAGAGAACACAAATAGCATGGGATTCGCTAAACATGTTGTTTTGAAGACAATTTATTGTTGCAAAGAATAGAACTTCTATTTTATAAAAACGTCGACCAGTACGCAAGAAGGTGACCAATTTTGTCTCCTCTTCAGATTAACATGTTTGGAATGGAGACATGATGGGAAAATAGTTCAGTTACTAAATTTTCAAACAGGATGACTTCGAGGGAAACGGAAGAGAATCTATTATTCTCTATTATTCGGTTTATCTATTATTCTCAATAAAAGATAGATAGAAAATAAAAGCATGAAATCGATCTGCCATTGAACTCGACTATTTCCCTGAATTTCAGCCGTTTTCCGTTAAAAGTTCCCTTTCCCACTATTCCCTAAATTCCCACACGAAATTTCTTTAGATCAGGGATTTTTTCTGAAATTATGGATGCGGTCCATGCTTATGCATTCTAAGCTAAAGAAAACGGCTGATTAATGAAATTAAATGATTAGGAAAGAATTAGTTGGAAAGAAAATGAGGGAGGAAAGAGAGAATTCTAAGGAAACTCATGAACACTATGTTGTCTACTACTGAAGCTAAATATATTCGACTGTGCAATGTGGTCCACATTGGAGACATTCATAGGGAGATCGAAGGTTCCGTGATCAAAGTTTGCTTGGACAGTTGAGGATCTGGATATCTTTATTTGCTTCTTTACTTGTATATCTAACAACGGAACAGAAACACCAGAATTCCTGGTCTCCCCCAAACTTATACAGAAATCGGTATCATTGGTGATGCAAATTTCATACAGGTTGACAGTAAAAAATCCGGCAAACTCCAAATCAAGGAGTGCTGGATTTTCAAAAAATGCCGAATTTATATATATATATATACAGAGAATGATAAATGATTCATGGGGTTTAAAAATGCAGAACATATTGTAATGAATGATAAATAAAAATAATATACTGTAATTGTGCAAGTTTCAGACATACTGTTACAAATGTTCGATGTAGTTTTCTTTCGTCACACGACATACATTTTTGAGATAGTCTAAATATAGCTTTTCGTGCAGCTCACCCAAAGTTGTTGATAATGGAGGCGAATACACACTGTGTCTTTCACATGGGCCTAAAGGGGGAAAAATCACAAACTGTCAACTCAGGAGACCTAGGAGGCGAAGGAAAAGCCTTGTCATCTTCAGCACATCGCCCAATCCAACAGTGTGGGAGTTCTTCGTTCAGATATCGACGCACTTCAACGTTACAATGGGGCGGTGCCCAGTCAAGTTTGAATTTGAAATTATTTGAATCTTCTTTCACTTATGGACATACTAGCGCTCACGGTATTCTTCACGAAAACAAAACTATCATATACCTTTGATTTAGACACTGCAGCAAATATAGATATTTTTAGAAAATCTCATTCATGTTACACTAGGCCATGTGGTTGTTCAGTATCCCAGATACGAACATTATGGCGATTAATTTTATTGTTCAAATGGAATGTCACCTCGTTACTAAACAATAGAAGGTCAAGGAAACCATCGTTCTTCATAGAGTTCTAAATAGAATTGCAAAATCCATATCATTTGACAAGATCATCCGGTTATAACATTTACAGTAACTGTACGCGGTTCGGTCTCAGTCGCAACTGAATTCGCAATTCTTTTTCAGGCAGCTGGTTGTAGAAAATCAACTTCCTACCGGCGCGCTACTTCTGTGGCCTACATACATAACTTGCCGTAACTCGCTCCATTGTTTCATTAGAATCAGAAACGCTTGAATATCCTGTGCTGTTACCTTTACACAGACAACTAATGTCGTTAAGCTGTTGATACCATCTTAGAGACATTTGGTGATCTAACAGTGCAGTTGCAAATTATCTACGGAATGAACGTTGTAAGGTAACAACGGAAAACACTTTTCATATTCCAAAACGCATAATGCTCGCTGCTGCATAGAGGCCATTTTGATAAGTAGGCTTGTACTTTCACCTGTCGCCACAAGCCAAAGACTACAAATATGAAAAGTTCTGTTCTTTCGTTTCATCATTAGCTAAAACATATTGTACTAGTAATTTTCGACATATTTTACTTTAAAATCCAATTAATCATTTGTAATCAGGGTGTATTTCAGAGAAAATGATTACCCGTACAGACCTTTAAAGAAAGAAAAAATGAAAAGCAGATTAAATTTTAATATTTATCGAAGTAAATGAAACAGTTTTACAGAATTTTTGTTCAACTGAATAAAGTACTTCTGCAGACTTTTAATTAAACTACAGTAAACTTCCGATTATCAGTAGACTTGAGTGGTGAGGCAATCATAGATAAGCAAATTCAACGGATAATCAGCAAAATGGCACAAAAGTGTTTTTAAACAATGTTTATTTAGAATAGAGAAGTCTACTATACAATTTTGACTTGATAAACAATCGTTTTCTGTACTCACGTGCGATTTTTACCTTTTATTTATTTCTACAAAAAACAATTGGTTAAAACAGTTCTCTTTATTTGTAATTGAAGTTTTTTCACATCTTCGCACAAAGTGATGCATCGTAGCAAAAGAAGAATGAAGAAGTAGAGGAAAACTGCCAGAACTAGAGCGTCATCGAAACATGAACGACGCGCCCAGAAAACTAGTGCGCTAACGCGGTAGATTTGAAAATGCGTTCCAAGATTTATCCTGGCAAGTCTGAGAGAACCGGTCGGATTATCCGTGACGTGATTTCTGAATGTCAATCTCCTGCAGCCTCTTAACTCCCCTATCTTTGTAAGGGTCTTCTTTCTCTTATAGAAAAAAGGATGACAAAAGCTACATCTTGTGAATAGGTTTGTAATCATTTTAAAATACAATTCCGAATTTATTTCAGGAGTAAGAAGCAAGATTTTATGTATATAAATCTAAAGGATGATGTTTGTTTTTATTGTTAGCTGTTATGTTTTTTAGAAAAAGTACAAGGAAAAGCAATTTGTATTTCTATCCTTTCGTTCACAAGTTCGTCTTCCGCTATAAGTCTTATCGTGGCTGTGTACTGTTTCTATTTTTTTTTATTTTCTCTCGTTTGATGGCATGCGAGAAGGCCAACCTTTCTCCAGAACACCACCAATACCATATTAGGTCTCTGCATGGAGGTCTCCAATTATGGAAACACACACACACAGGATAGAGGCGCTTCCAAAAGACATCTTCTGCATTTTGAAAAGCAAACATAGGGGTTAGAAGGGAAACACACAAAACAGAGGTGGTAGGTAGGTGGTGGAAAGGAAAAGAGAGATGAACCCGTCGCGAGCACCACCAAGAAAGGAAGAAGGAAAAGGACTCTGGATGGCAAGTAAGGGTAGTGATGGAGCCGACGAGAGCTTCAGACAATGTTGTGCGTAAAGTAGAGAAAGAAAGAAAGGAAGAAAGAGGTTCAAGAAAGGGGGATGGAATGCCCTTCACGAAATAAAGAAGAAGAATTTCTCTCACTTAAACTCCAGCTGACAACAAAATTGGATCTTCAGGAAGCTCTCTCTCTCTCTCTCTCTCTCTGTGTGTGTGTGCGTGTGTATGTGTATGTGTGAGTGAGTGAATGTGTGTTGTCCTTCCTTCCTATTTTTCTTATTTTCTTTCCTTTCTTCTTATGTCTTTGTTCATACTTTTAAAGAAGAGTTGTATAAAAGTGAATACATAGCAGTGTCTCGTGTATACCACGTGAAAAGAGTTTGCTTTGTATGGCATGACATTTTCTCAATTAACGTAGACACTGGAAGTGGTAGTGGGTATTTTACCACTTCGGATTTTAGTAGAGAGATTAGAGAAGTGATGGAACATATTCTTGGGACGCTTAACGGATTGCAGAAAACCGTTATCTGTTATCTGTTACCTTCTGCTTTGTAGGGAACAATGCTAAAATCGGAAATGGTTGATCTTACAACTTCCGGTGGGTGAAATGCCTCTATCAATAAACTGAGTTCCTAATTTTTTATCCTCTACATCTTGGCTTAAATTGATGGGGTGACCTATAAAGTAGAGATTTCTTGTCTCCCGGACGGACAGAAATACAGATAAACAGAATAAATATATAAAGAAGCTTCAATTGATAAACAAAGTCCCTTAAAAATTATGGAAATATAAATATTCAAGAAGGAAATAAATTAATAATATACATTCCTACGAGTATTTAACCCTACTTCTCTTGCTGACTAATATTTCTCAATTTACTACCTAAATACTATATATATATATATATATATATATATATTCGTTAACAACAAATCCACATCATCCTGAATACCTGTTTGATATATAATGTGTTATTTTAATCTCTTACATAGCACATAGGCATCCTTGGGTGTACAAGAAACGTCCGTCGTGGGATGTTCACAAGATATCTAATTTTATGGCCACTAGGCGTTCTATAGACATACTATAGAAATAGTGTTTTTTTTTTTTTTTTTTTTTTTAGGAATAAGGGAATTAGTAAACACAGTCCCAGAGCTAAGATAAATTAATTTGCGGTTACATATCTAGAAAAAAAGTAATGTGAAAATCATTTTCGGTTATGTCCTGGAAACAAATCTTTCTTCAGAATTCCTGTGCGACATTTCTGGGATCTTTGCATTATGATCATAGAACAGCTTTCCAGTTCCAAATATTGTCCCGTGATAGGCACACCCCATTAATATTCAAGGCAAATGATCCCGTGGATATTCCCATTATCCTTCAAGTTTCTACTGTAATGCTGACTATTCCTGAACAAGCATGTGTCTTGTGGGATGTGCATAGGACATGTTATGGATATGTTGTGTTATATGGGCACCAAGGCCTACGGCTTACTTGGGACCCAAAAGATAATACTCCCACCAAGAATCGAACATATATACGCCTCACACAAACTATGTAACGCTACGACTTAAAGGAAACCAGTTAATTATACCCCTCAAAGAAAAAAAAGTTTGTTTTACGTTGTCCTCCTATCCTGTGTCAACATAGCCTAATCAAATATTGTAATTGATTACATTGAAAGTATCTTGTTTATTTATTTTTTTGTATTGTCTCTGATTTATATATTTTTATGTGCGCGTGGTTCTGTGTTGGAACATATGGTGGTACTGGTCTCGGACGAAAACCCAAGTAGTCATATAGGGTTTTTAAAACAGGGCTTCAAATTTTGAATTTGATAACTACAGAGTGTTATTATTATTATTATTATTATTATTATTATTATTATTATTATTATTATTATTATTATTATTATTAATAATAATAATAATAATAATAATAATAATAATAATAATAATAATAATAATAATAATAATAATAAGGTGAAATTTACCCTAATTTAAGTTGTATAGAAATTTATCTTTGGCCTCAACTACACACAATCAACGTAATGAAATAATGGACATTCACTAAAAGAATCCCATCAAAAAATTCGTGATTTTTAGCTGCATGTAGTGCAAAAATTGTCGCATATGGTAAAGGAGATCCTCGAATTATTTATGAATAGGGATGCACGCGAGACGCGAGAAGTCTCGTCTCGTGTCTCGTCTCGTCTCGCGTTTGCGAGACGAGACACGAGACGAGACTCAAAATTTTATGCGAGTCGCGAGACGAGACTAAACCACACGAGACGAGACTCGGTTAAGTCTCGCACGAGAAGTCTCGCGAGACTTCTCGCAGTCTTGCAACATTTATGAATTACATTTAATTGTATATTTAGTGATTTTACATTTATTGAGTTTTCTAAGTTGAGCGTTAATGTCTCCAGTAACAAAAAAGTGATTGGGGCAATATACATTTTATGAGATTTATTATTATTCAAGGTTGATTTTCAGAATTAAAGCCTTCTTTAGTTTCTAAACATCATTAAAAAAGAAAAGCTTTGTAAATTGGAAATTTATTACAGCATCGATTTAGGACTTTACTTTGCGACACAAACACATACACGCGGGCGCGCACGAATACATGAACTTCTGTTTTTGGTCTGAAAAGCGAATAAGACTCCCTATTCCTGCGAAATGTGATATTTCTGTTGTTTCTGTCTTTTTCACATTGCTGCTAGCGATTAATGTTGGAAGATGGCGGGAAAATTCCCCCTCGTTAAAGTTTATCCCCGGTCCGGCTCGCAGAAATAACATAATATTTTAACATGGAATAAGTATTTTTTTCTATATATTTATCAAAACCATCCTCCTCTAGTTCGGAAGTTTAATTTAAACTCTAGTTTGGTAGGATGGCCCTATAGGTTTGGTGGGAGATGGTCGGAATGGCCCTATATCTGTCAGTAATTTTATTTTTTAGATATGGCAACACTATATAAGTTGAAAGCGAAAGTTGATAAAATGCGATAATGCAATATTGCTATAAGCGCGAACGAACGAAAAGAATTGGGTCGTATTGTGTTGTGAGGAGTTCTTTTATTATCTACAAGCGCTTTTGGTGGTATAAAAACATCTTTACAATGGAAAATCATCCTTCAAGGAAACGACCAAAACGTGTAAATGTAGATAGTGGCGACGATATTTTAGAAGAGCTAAATGGGGACCCAATTGAAAGTGAAAAGGATTCAGGTATTGTTTCTGCAAGTTCGAGTCTTGATCCATCCGAAACAGCACGGCGTAAAAGTAAGTTCCAGGATTACTTTGAAATTGCGACGAATGCTGAGTTGGCTATTTGTAAATTATGTAAGCCTAAGAAGATAGAATTGAAAATGCATTCTCGTAATATAACGGGGTGAAGAAACACATGCAAAATATTCACAAGAAAGAGTACCCGATTCTCTATCCCGACAGCGAAAAAGATCAGAAGAGTAGCTGCAGGAAGGAGGATATAACAATATATTTCCCTCAGAAGAAGGAAACTAAGGTAAGTGCATAGCATACTTGACAGTGTCTGAAGTGTTGAAAATTAATTATCACTATTCCCCGCGGCGAGCCATTGATATAATTGTTATTAGTATATAACATAATTATGTTGTATATCAGTTATTTAGGTTAGTATATTAGTATATGTTATCCACAAGTCCGTTCACACAAGTAATGTTATTCCTTGGTGGCTGGTGTAAAGGGAGATAGGCGACAATAGATGGCAGCACTGTTCTCCTACACAAGTAACGTATTTTTATATTTTCTCTGCTGCTTCCACAAATTTAATGCTAGAGAGTTTAAACGTTTTGAAAATAAAGTTAAAACCTATTCTAAGGGAACAATCCGTGTCAATTTTGGATGTTGTGACGTTAGAGCATTCCTCGGATTAGAAACAGGCAAAGACAAGGTTGAAATCCGGTTAAATAAAGACGAAGAAATTTACATATAGATTACCACATTGCGCTTCGACAAAGCCGACTGGCCAGGATATCGAAATTACCTTAGTAGCATTTTTGCAAACTCAACTCTATCAGAAACGGAGGAAGATCTTCATAATTCTTTGGATAGAATAAATACAGCACTCCATGACGCTACCAGCCGTTTTATACCGACTAGTACATCCCATAGTTATCACCCGACGCTCCCACCCTATTATTTACCACTTATCAGACGTTCACGAGCACTCTACAGAGATTACAAACGTACAGGAAATCTAGAGTCATTGCATTTGCATCGTCAATTTCAACGCACAGTTCACAATGTTAAAGCATATAAACTCCGTCAATGGATAAAAGCTTGTAATAATTTGGGAGACGATGTACACCCATCCAGATACTGGAACCGTTTCAACATGCTTACTGGTCGCAAGACCCACACTACCTATCCCCTCCTAGAAAATGAAAATCCTCTTCAGACAGATAAAGAAAAAGCAGACGCCTTCGCAACCTATCTACAATCTATTTTCACGACGTCTGAAGCAGCCATTCCTCGCAGGCATTCCACACATACCTTTAACATAAATTCACCAGAACTTCAACCCAGCACGTCTCATGTTTTGCCCGACCATCCTCTTGCTACGCCTATCACTGTAGTAGATATCAACTCCGTCACGGTTCGCAAACGCAATACTGCCCCTGGTCTAGACTCAATCACTTACCGTCATGTCAAAGAAGCGCCTCTCGCCTTACTACACCTTTTAGCAACTATATTTACGTTTATTCTCCGCACAGGTTATCTTCCCCCTCGGTGGAAGACTTCCAAAACACTCATGTTTGCTAAGTCACACAAACCACTAAATTCCGTATCATCTTACAGGCCCATACAATTAACTCCGACTTTCAGCAAAATATTGGAACGCATCCTTGTCAAAAGACTTCACATTCAATTAACAGCGAAAAATTTGCTACCTTTACATCAAGCTGGTTTCCGACCAGGATATAGTATTAATGATCAGTTACTTCGCCTCACCAACATGATCACTAATCATGACAATTCTTCCAAGCCTGCCTGTTTAGTTTTATTCGATCTCGAAAAGACATTTGATAAAGTATGGCACCTGGGACTTTTATTCAAGCTTCTATCTTTCCGTCTTCCTATCACGTACATCCGCTTCATCTTTAATTTTCTTTCAAACCGCCTGCCTTACATCTACATCAATGACAGTGTCTCTTATCCTGTTTTTCTTCATAGCGGCGTTCCGCAAGGCTCTGCCTTGTCCCCATTGCTATATCTGCTTTATGTCGCTGACATGCCGTCCTTACCGCAAAACATTCATACTTTTCAGTACGCCGATGACACGGCTTTCCTAGCGTTAACGAAAACTAGCTCTCAAATAAACAATGCGATGAATGAAGTTATCCGTCGCTTTAGCGATTGGTGTCGGACGTGGCGCTTAACAATAAACGCTACCAAAACTCAGGCCATAGTCTTTATTCCACCAAAACGTCGATCACGAGTTCATCGAAACCCAGCTCGTCTTGCCCTTACCGTCAATGATACTGCCATACAGCACTCAAAGACAGTGAAATACTTGGGTATAACATTTGATCATCATCTTACATAGCGTCCATACCTCGCTACCGTTGTAAGCAAAGCCAAAAATAGATTAAATTTACTTAAATGTCTCATAGGTACAACGTGGGGTCTCCATTCTTCTACGCTCATCAACACCTATAAGGTCTTCCTCCGTCCCGTTCTTACATATGGTTTTACCTCATAGGTATCAGCAAGCGCAAAACATTACGAAAAGCTGTTAATAATGGAATGACATGCTCTCCGCCTAGCCTACCGCATTAAATTACCAAGTCCAACCCGTGAATTGTACGACCGCATCACATTTCCTCACCTTCTTTATCATATTGAAGCTCTTCGTATTAAATATATAACTCAACGGTATGACAGCGAACACGCTTTATTTTTTGAAACCGTTTACAACGACGCTCCCTACACTCTCAGCCATCACCACACGTCTACACCTCTCTCACTGCTTTTCGCATTATATAAATATACCGTACCTCCAAATCATCCGGATTATAACATCATCAGTATCTTCAACACATCACACGTACCGGCCCATATCTCACCTTCATATCATGCACAGTAAACCCGCTTGTTACTAACAGGACCTCCTCACGTACAGCAAAAATAAATAAATAAATACATACATACATAAATAAAACTTATGGATGTTTAATAAAGTTAATAAATGTCTCTTTGCCCAACAGAAATTCATTTTTTTCGCCATAATAATGTTAAATCTCTTTCCCAAATAGAGGGTGTAGCCCTCGCAATGGGTGCTAGCTACACCATAGCTAGCTAACTTTAAAAAAATACATATAGATATAGTAAAAGAATCCAGGTTTGGTTCAATGAGTTCAGAAAAACATATACGGAAACGTTATATTCTTTATATCCTAATTACATTGGCGACTTTTTTTTCGGGGCAAAAATGTGCCCGCATGGCATACTGGAAAATATTGCTGGAGAATTTAAGCTGGAAAACAGTGTTGGATCCAGCAAACAATTTATGCTGGTTTTGCTGTAAATTATGCTATGCGAAAATTAATGGTCCATTAATCAAATTCCAGCACAACTTATCTTTTAATTTGGAGCGGAGTAGACACAAGTTCGGATGCCATGTTGAACTCTAGGTTCCGTCCCTTAGGATGTCATGAACATTCATCCCATAGAAAGCAATGACAAACCACCATGGGTTCACCTTGCCATGGGACTTTTAGGTCAAATATCTGCCTTCGGACAGAATATCACATCATCATTCATTAACAGCCATAGAATAAAACATTGCAAAATTTTAACCCAGAATATATGCGAGACTGCGAGACCATGCGAGAAAGTCTCGCGCGAGACGAGACTCAAAATTTTATGCGAGACGAGATTTCACATTTGCGAGACGAGACGAGACGCGAGTCGAGACCAACATTTGAGGCTGCGAGACGAGACGAGACTTTTCCATTTCTCGTCTCGTCTCGCGTGCATCCCTATTTACGAACGAGTTTTTTATGGCCCCGCATACTATAGTAGCTAACACTCTCGTCTTTGATAAGAGCGGTCCCGGGTTCGATTCCCGGTGGGGAAAAGTGTAAAAGTTTTTTCAAGCCAGCCAGCTTCAGTGAGGTTTTCCTGGGTTCTTCTCAGGTGAGGGATGGTGCCTAACATATAGGTTCCAGGCCGTTTCCTTCCTTCCTCAATCCTTCCCTCTTCCCTTTCCGCGGATAGTGTGATCGCCGAGGGACATCATCTCTTATACGTGATGGGCTAACATGGATATAAATATCGAAAGCCCAGAAATATAATTCCTAAATACTAAACGAACGAGCATTTCATACACTAAAATGAAGGTTTGATGTGTTTGTGATCTGGGGAATTATTGGTCAATAGTAGTAATGCTTTTACAGTGAGAGCAAAGAGTTACATTGCGAAGCTATCTAACTTTTTTGTGGACTCAACACTCGTAATTTTTATTTTTAAAAAAAAAACGATGCTACGAGTCATACGACATGGGCACACAGGCACTACAGGATCTGTTTTCTTGTTTTTGTCGACTTCTAAAAACATCTAAAAGAAAATGTAGATTAGGATTAGGAATTAGATTTCTGGGCTGTCGGCATCTATGGCCATGTTAACCCGTCCCAATGAGGGATGATCTAACTCGGTGATCACACTGCCCTGGGAAATGGGGAGAAAGAAAGGAAGTAAGGCGTCTGGGACCATTATATGGGGTATTATACCGGCATTTGCCTGGTGTGAATGAGGAAAACCTAGGAAAGCTTCACTCAGGGCGGCAGGCCTTAAAAAACTTTTACACTTTTTCGATCTAGTGTTCCCAGTGGTTATCGAACCCGGGACTGCTCTGACCATGGGCCAGAATGTCAGCGACTACGCTGCGCGAGGCCACAAAGAATGGGTAGAGTCTTTTAGATACGAAATTTATTCGAGTTTTCCGACCTTTCTTCCCCGGGTGAACTCACCCAAAAGTTGTCTCCGGACCATGTTGTTGCTAGTAACACCACCATATTACACTATAACAATTCTCTTACCGACACACACTGTCTCGTCCCTTTCATTTAACTACTTCGTATTGGGGAATTAGATATTCGGCGCTATAGTCACGCTATGCAACTCTTGTTCCCTGTGCACGCGTGGGAGAGCTCTCGCAACATATGCTGCCGGAATGTCACTCATTTCCATCGACTATGTAATATTTTATGTTATTCTCTCTATCTTGTCCTCACGTTCTTCACTTCAGAGTATAAAGAATAATTCACATCTAGTTTACCATCCCCATGCCATTCCCCTGCCATGCTCCGCCCGTTCAACGATAGCGACGATTCACACATACCATTTTGTGCTGTGTCGTGCCGCTAGAGCTTCATACACCATTTCCTTGGTCCTGGTCAACTTCGTGGCGCTTCGTGTGCTCCGAAGAAAACCGAATGATCGTGGTAGATGAGCCGCGACGGGGCTTGTTTCTCTTCAAGGTGGCCTATCAGGGCACGGCACGTCATGTTTGAATTTAAGAAGGCAACAAAATGAATTTTCAACACTAAGTGTGAATTAAGCTTAAGACTCCCAATATTTATGCATAGCATAGTTCGGAACTGTAATAATATTAATAATTATAAAAAGTAAGTTTTGTTTCAGAATGTAAAACTACGGTATCCTTCAAAACTTCCAAATTATGTGAATTAAATACTCGAACTTAACTAATATAATTGTAACTTCTGGTACTCGCTTTCTTTGCCCTTTGCTACTATTGCAGCTATTTCTTGTAAATCTGTGGCAACCCAAATGCCCAACGTTTCAGCCAATAAAAGTCCAGAAACAAAGACCGCAGTCGCATTGACTAGCGAACCTCCATGAACTCCACCTATTTTTGTTAGTGTTGGTTTTCGATGAAATCCAGCTCATCGCCAGCCTAAAACTTAGCCAGCATATACACTGGTTCAATGATAGGGTTCTTTCCCCGAGAAGAACAAGATCTACACCTATTCATAAGCTACCTGCAGTTTCTTTGAAATCAGACATGGTGGAAGACGACTTGATGAATACTGATTGGACGATACTTGGTCCTCGTGGAAAGATTCGCCTCAGTTAATTTCTGTCTTTTTATTGTTACCTTTACTATTTATTATTCTTATTTATACTTTCTCTACTGTTACTATTTATTGTTATTGATATACAGGGTGTTTTAAAACAACACCGACTACGTTTGGGAGGTGATTCCTGACACCAAAATGAGAGAAAAAGTATAGACCAACCTGGTGCACATGTGCTTGCTTTCGGAGTTATAGCCTGCCGAAAACATAAAAAAAATAACTTTGAAGGTCCATAGTTCCAAAAATATGGAACCTAACGTAGTCAGGTAAAGAATTTATTTAAGAACTTATATGTGTGCTATCAAAACATCCAAGTTTCAGAGTCTTGCGATATTTCCGCAACAATTTTTATAGAGGCAGTTGGTGAATATTTCAAATTATATGCCCGTAATTATACTATCTGAATAGAAATTGTTGCATGAGTATCTTATGATTATGAAACACATATTTTTGGAACTGCATATGTTAGTTCCTAATTGAAGTGTTGACTCGACTAGGGTAAGTCACAAAGTTTTGGAGCTATGGACCTTTAAAGTTTATTTTTTTTTCATGTTTTCGGCGGCCTATAACTCCGAAAGGAAGCATTTGTACACCCAGGTTTGTCTATACTTTTTGTTTTATTTTGGTGTTATTAATCACATCCCAAACGTTGTCGGTGTTATTTTGAAACACCCTGTATATTTTTGTTATTGTCATGTATTTGCTATTCTCATATATTTACTATTTTATGACTTAGTTTTCAATTTCTCTTTTCCAGAAATATTTTTGTTATATTTTGATATGTTGGTATTTAAATTTTACTTATGTCGTTTCGTGTTTAGGCAGTTGTGATGATCGTGACGGGGACAAATAGCCAGGATACTTATGTCCCAATTAAACTTCAAGCAATAAAGGAAGAAGATCAAAGATAAGACTTGTTTCTCAAACGCTGAATCCATACCAAAGAGCCATTACTTGCTATCTTTTATTGTTTGTACTGAATGAAGATTAATATTAAATCCGGAAGTGCTAATTGATGTCTGTCATTTCCGTTTGCAATAGAGGAGTAAAATCAGAGATGAAACATATTCTTGCAGTAATAAATTTAAATTTTTAAAAAAAATGCTTGTTGCTATGTCTATTTATCCGTTTTATCCATTTTGCGATTTGTGCTATAACTGGAAATTATACATTTTCACTACTTCCGGGTTGAATAGATAGATTAAATTCGAGACAAAACTCATTCTTCAGATGATGAATCTGAGTCAAGAACCCGCTTTTCGGTATCTCTTGCCGTTTTTTGCTCTATGGAAATCAACATTGAAACCGGAAGCAGTAGTAAATTTTTAACATTTTCGGTTTTGATATGGTGTTGTGGGTGCTGGTGAGATTTTGACTTGAAGCGCTGAGTCAACTGCAAAAGCCACTTATTGCTATATATTGCCAGCGGCGCAAATCTGTCTTCAACATTGAGGGGAATGGATAAGATCATTCCCATAATCTTTATTTTTTTTTAAGCAATGTTCAAAATATTTATTAAGTTGAAAAACAATGCTGTGGAGGATCAGGAGAGCAGAGTTGTCTTCAACATTAGGAGGCAAGCAGATTTGAGGCTCATTCAAAGGGGATAATAATTTCACCTCACTTTCCTTTGTAGCAATAGGACACAAATCACCACATTTCTCCCCCGCCCCAAAAACACATTTTAAATCGGATTATTGGGAAAATAGTCCCCCTCAGTTCCAAGATTGGAGGGCACATGTCCCCCTGGGATTTGTGCCAGTGTATATTGCTGTTTTTGTTCTATGGCTATAAACGTTGAGATTGGAAACAGTTGATTTCTACCAGTTCCAATTTGAATAAGGGGTTCCGAAGGAGATAGAATCTTGGGGCACTGAACTGATTACAGAGAAAACACATTTTGATATATCTCACCGTTTTTGCTCTATATAAATACGTATTGAAACTAAAGGTAGTATTAAAAATCTACCACTTCCGGTTTTAGAAGAGAGATTAGGGTGAATGTAGTAACTTTTCTAAGCTGAATCGATTACAAAAAGAAAAAATGTTTGTCGCTATATGTTACTATTTTTATTATATCATGATAAACGATAAAACCACAAATGACTAATTTCTCCCATTTCCGGTTTGAATACCAGGATAATGGATGGGATAGAACCAGGACTGCATTTAGGGGGATGCAAAGGTGCACTTGCACCCCCTTTCGTTGTAAATATACACTACCTAAAGTAAGAAGCTAGCAGTGAATTTTACAAAAACAGTAACTAACTCTATGGTCTATGGAACTCGGAGGTTCAATGCCGCGTTCACAAAATCTCTGCACTGACTTCTATCCTTAGCCAATTGGATCCAGTTTCTACTTTGTATTAATATTTCTGCGAGATCCATCTTAATATTGTTCTCCCATCTGCGCCTAGGTCTTCCTAATGGTCGTTTTCCGATTGGTCATCCAGTCAAGACTTTGAAAGCGTTTGTACTTTCTTCCATTCTAGCTACATGACCTCCCCACCTAAGCCTCCTAGACTTGATGACCCTAAAAATGTTGGGTAAACCGTATAAATCATGTAGTTCCTCGTTACGAAATTTCCGCCATTCCCTTTTCCCGTTCCCCTTGGACGTTCTAAGGATCTTGTTCTCAAATACTTTCAGTCTATGTTCTTCTCTCAGAGTAAGCGACCATGTTTCGCAACAATACAGAACAACAGGCATGATTATCGTTTTATATAAAGCGTCAAATACCTCGACAGAATTCGCGACGACAAGAGATTTTGAACCGAAAAGGAATTCCTTGCTTTTAGTCGACATTTAATTTCTTCGTGAATATGATTTTCGTCTGTCAGTATTGATCGGATATTTGAAAGTAACCATTTTATCAAAAGTATTATTTAATATTTTAATGCATCCAATTTGCCGCATTACGGTCCCGATGCACTTCCATGGGTTTAGTTTTCTCTTCATTTACTTCTAAACCCATGTTCCTGTAAGCATTTAATAAGATCTCTGCATTTCTTTCTATTGTTCTCTTATCATCACCTATTAAAGTTACATCATCAGCATATGCCATAACCTGGTGAATACCGTTCAACTGTAGGCCCTGGTTGCTATCTTTGATTTTCCTTATAGGTATTCAAGAACAAAGTTAAATAATAGTGGCGACGACGCATCTCCTTGCATCATGCCATTCTCGACGTGAGAGGTCGCGGAAAAATTTTTTTTACCCGGACTTTACTTTGGGATTCATTTAAAAATATCTTAATTAATCTAATTAGCTTTCTCGGTATTCCAAGTTCAGTAAGAACGTTGTATAATGTTTTTCTCCTAACCTAGTCGTAGCCCTTTCTAAAAATCAATAAATAGTTGATGTACCGAGGTATTGTATTCCCACCTTTTTTTACGAGTATTTGGCGAATGGTAAATGTTTGGTCGATAGTTGATCGATTTCGTCTAAATCCACACTGATAATCTCCAATAATTTTATCTGCATATGGGGTCAATCTTGCTAATAGAATATTTGAAAGGATTTTATAGGATGTTGATAGAAGAGAAATGCCTCGATATTTATTACAGTCGGTTTTGTCGCCTTTCTTGCGAATTGGAACAATAATTAAATCTTTCCACTCTTGTGGCAATTCTTCATTGTTCCAGATAAGGAGCATGAGTTTGTGTATCTTGTTCCACAATTTTTCGTCTCCAGCTAAAATTAACTCAGCCGGAATTTAGTCTACCCCCGGAGATTTGTATTTGTTTAATTTCTTTATAGCGGTTTCTACTTCTATTCGGTTGGGTTATGGAATATACGGTTCTGTGGTGTGTATCTCCTTTTCTCCACGCACATTAGATTTTGGCTGAGTGTTCGGCAAATCATGAAAGAAATCTTTCCATCTATTTAAGATGCTATCCGTATGAGAGAACTGTTCCGTCAGCTTTCTTTAGTATATAAGCAAGAGGTTGATAGCCTTTCTTAAATTCGTTGATCCACTTATGCATGCCCGAATGTTTTTATTTTTACTATTATCTTCAAGTTCCTTAATTTTGGCTTTCAAGAAATCTCATTTCTTTGTTCTAAAAGTTTTGGAAATTTCCCGTCTGATGACTGCGAAATTTTGTGTAGTTGTTTCATTCCGATTTTGTAGCCAACGTAATTTTGCCTGTTTTCTCTTCTCTGCTAGTTTAATGCATTCCTGGTCAAACCATGGTTTGTTCCTACGTGTTTCCGCGTGTCCCAATTTTTCTTTTGCTGAAATTTTAATGATATCTCTAATTTCAATCCAAGTATTCTCAACACTAGTGCACTCCGAATCTTCTAAAGCCGAGAATCTATTCGAAACTTCAATCTGGTATTCCTCTCTTACCTGGCTCTCTTCTAATATCTTTAGTTTGAACCTCTCCGTTTTCGGACAATGAATATTACCTTTATTCAACGATAACCTCTCTCGTATTATAGCCGCTACCAGGAAGTGGTCAGTGTCACAATCAGCCCCTCTAAATGATCAGACATCAATTATACTAGATTGCCTTCTTCTATCTACTAAAACGTGATCAATTTGATTATGTGTTTTTCCGTCTGGTGATGTCCAAGTGTATTTATGAATGTCGCCATGTGGGAATTTTGTACTCTTCACGATTAGGTTTTTGGATGTTGCAAAGTTCACGAGTCTAACACCGTTGTCATTACATTCCTTATGCAGACTTTCGTTCCCTATAATCGGTTTGAAAATATCCTCTCGTCCTACCTTCGCATTGAAATCCCCTAATAGAATTTTCATATGGTATCGCGGGAGTTGGTCAAATATCAGTTCCACTTCTTCGTAAAAACTGTCTTTATATCGTCATCCTTATCTTCTGTTGGGGCATGTACATTTAAAACAATAATATTACACCACCTACCCTTAAGAGTAATAAAAGAAAGTCTGTCAGTAACAAATTCAACCTGCTTAATTGCTGGTAATATTCGCATGTGAACTAAAAACCCTGTTCCTAACTAGTGATTTTTATTTCCTTCCCCGTAAAAGAACGTAAAATTTCCGGAATTCAGAGATCCATTTTCTTTCCACCTAACTTCCTGAACTCCTACTAGGTCCATCCTGTATTTCTCTAACTCATTCGTTGCAGTTCAAGTAAATTTTCTGAAAGTTGAAGGAAAAGATTTCATCGAGAACAGACACTTAGCATTTCCAAAGGAATTCCTCATTCACATCACAGATACCTAAATTCATTTTAAAAAACTCAAATTAAATTCAAATATACTGGTAGTTATTGGTACAACCCCTTAGAAAATCCTGGATCCGCCCCTGGATAGAACCTATTCTTGGGACCCAGAATCGATTACTAAAACCCAGTTAGTTAATATTTGTTGCCGTTTTTGTTATGTAGTAATCAACGTTGAAACCGGAAATGGTTAATTTCCACCACTTCCGGTTTAAATAAAGGGTTCAATGCATGAGCTTAAACCTATTCTTGGGATTGTAAAAAAAATCGCTTCTCTATATCTCTTACCATTTTAGCTCTAATACCTATTGACAGACAGACAGACAGACGGACGGACGTATGCGTTCTATAGGACTTTCGGCACTTATGCATAGCATAGTTTTAAAGTCTAATAATAATAATAATAATAATCTTAGAAATTCCTATCTGCAAAACCCTAGAATTTCCTTAAACAGAAAGAAATGTAACGAAGATATTACCATCTCACTGTCTAATGAAGAAGAGCATTGCAGATACCAGTACTTGAGTTGCATTATAAATATCAACAAGTTTAATAAGATGAAAAAACAGAAGTACCAGAAAAGAAAACGCTTTAGTGCTCCAGTTCTTTCCTAAAAACATATTTTAACATCAAGCCCTTAACGTGTATTGTCTAGTGCTAGATAAAGTTCCTTTCCTGGAATACACACTCTTATATATATTATAGAGCACAAGGAGATATGAGTTCCAACCACGTCATACAGGAAAATGTCACAGACCTTTCAACCTTACATATGATGCCATTAATATCTTGGTGCAGATTCACTACTGCACTGTTCTTTTCTTTCCCGCCACCCCATCCCTTTCCCACCCCGTCCCCGGTCGTTCTGTCTTTGTCTCTTTCTCAACCTCACACAACTAGAGATACTCACATGTCACGCACGCGCGGTGTGATAATCACAGCTGTCGACTTCTTAGAACTGTAAATTATGTATAATTTTTCAGTGTTGCTCGAAAGCTCACAATAAAAGAAACGTAATTGCAAGTGCACTTTATGATTTTAAAAAAAAAATCTTTAAATGCAGCTAGAAGAAATGCCCGTTCTTCGCACGAGATCTATAAGTTTAATGTAGCAATCCCTAACAGATGTGCCATAAGATCCATGAAGTGTGTCGCAAAATTTTAGAATTTAAAAATTAATTTTATTCCGTACAGGAGACCTACACGTCTAGATTGTCTCGTATAGGATACATTTTATTTTTACCACAAAACCTTTAATCTATCTATATAAAAATAAAAGTGACTATATTTGTGACTTAATAACTCTTGAACTAGTCGACCGATCTCGACCAAGTGAAGTTCGGGCCTGGGATGTTTTGTGTCATTTCACTTTGACGGGCCAATTTAGGGAAGGAGGCGGAGGGGAGTTATATTAAAATAATCGAAGATGATCGATATTAGTGTCGAATCCATAGTTTTCGGGCTCGCTGAAACGAACAGTGACACTTCCGATGCCGTTTAAATTCAAATTCAGTCCCATAACTGGGGGAGGAGGAGAGGAATATAGCTATATATTTAAAATATTAGCTTCCATTAGTACTTCTAAGGGGTGGTGACATGTAAGGACACTTGAGCAAGAATTTTAGGAAAAATAAATAAATAAATAAATAAATAAATAAATATATATATATATATATATATATATATATATATATATATATATATATATATATATATATATATATATATATATATATATATATATATCAAAAGATTGCGATCTTGCCCAATAATTAGTTTCTGGATCAGGAGTCATAAAATTTTTCAACGGCCCCTAAATCGTTTTTTCGTATTTTCTGCCGAATAAGCACATCATACTGAGTTAAGTTATAGTTTGGGTTTGGGTTTTCCAGATATAAGGTGTACAAGAAAAATTTTGATTGAATGAAATATATATTGGATCTTCGATCAGGGGCCAGAAAATTTTTGAACTGAGTTAAGTGATAGTTTGGGTTTGGCCACACTGTATGTAGTTCTCCAGATATAAGGCGTACAACGAAATTTTTTGATGGAATGAAATATATTGGATCCTCTATCAGGGATCACAAAATTTTTGAACGACTTCTAAATCGAGTTTTCGTATTTTATACGGAATAAGCACATCATATTGAGTTAAGTGATAGTTTCGGTTTGGCTAAACTTTTTGATTGAAATATATGGGATCTTTTGATCCAAAAATAACCGATAATAGTGTCAAATTCATAGGTTTTGGGTTCCCTAAGTTTGTTAGTGACAGTTTTGGTGCACGTTATGTCCAAAATTAGAAGTATTCTTTCCATGCGAAGAACGAGCATTTTGCTAATGATAGGTTAAAATCAATATTGAGGCCCTTAAGTATGCCACAATGTTGTGGGCGATGTAGCCAGTCAAAAGTAGTTGGAGATATTTGGTTTAATGAGTATTAATGCGGAAATTTGAATATTAATGCGAAAATCTCCTCTAGAATAGGGATTTTCAAACATATTGAAATATGTATCGATTTACTTCTAATCAAGAATTTAAATACCAAATACCACACTTCCTACTTAAGCGAATCTTCATTTTTAGCATTTTCTGAATAAATAGTTTAAAAAATCCGAATATTATAGAAATTCCCCCTTTCTCCCTTTAGAGCAGAATTATCAAGAATGCTGGAACGCGTATTCTGTTATTTTAAATTAAGAACTTAAATGCCAAATTTCACATCTTCAACTTAAGCAGATCCCTACAGTGGGCATTTTCCCAATAAGTAGTTGGAAATGTGCATATTATAGAAATCCCTCCTATCCCTCCTATTCCTATACCATTTGCGAAATTTTTATAAACGCTGAAATAGCCGAGTTTCGTATCCTTACTTCAGTGATTTGTGAGATACTCTGCTATTCACAAAAAGGAAAAGAAAAGAAAAAGAAAAGAAAAGAAAGAAAGGAAAGAAGGAAGGAAATAAAATTTCCCTTTACCAATTCAGGATAAATATTTCCGAAAATACTTTCTTATGCCTTACATTCATGACAAAGTGAATAATATATCCAAATTTTACCTTTTAACATAGAGAAGAAGGGGGTAATACGTGAATTGCTACAACTTGTAACCGATAAGCTATAAAGAAACATACGTCCATTTAGACAGCCCCCCCCCCCCACCTTTTCAGATTTAATCAGAAATGGTCTCAATCGTTTGTACATCGTTTGTACAGAAATGTGCAGGCGAAATTTTCGTTTGTACACAATTAGGGGCGCCGCCAGAACGAAAACAAAGTGGGGGGCTGTCTAAATGGTAGCCCCCCCACCTTTTCAGATTCAAGCGGAAATTGTCTCAATCGTTTGTACATCGTTTGTACAGAAATGTGCAGGCGAAATTTTCGTTTGTGCACAATTAGGGGCGACGCCAGAACGAAAACAAAGTGGGGGGCTGTCTAAATGGTAGCCCCCCCACCTTTTCAGATTCAAGCGGAATTGGTCTCAATCGTTTGTACATCGTTTGTACAGAAATGTGCAGGCGAAATTTTCGTTTGTACACAATTAGGGGCACCGCCAGAACGAAAACAAAGTGGGGGGCTGTCTAAATGGTAGCCCCCCCACCTTTTCAGATTCAAGCGGAATTCGTCTCAATCGTTTGTACATCGTTTGTACAGAAATGTGCAGGCGAAATTTTCGTTTGTACACAATTAGGGGCGCCGCCAGAACGAAAAAAAAGTAGGTGGCTGTCTAAATGGTAGCCCCCCCCCACCTTTTCAGATTCAATCGGAAATTGTCTCAATCGTTTGAACATCGTTTGTACAGAAATGTGCAGGCAAAATTTTCGTTTGTACACAATTAGGGGCGTCGCCAGAACGAAAACAAAGTGGGGGGCTGTCTAAATGGTAGCCCCCAGCTTTTCAGATTCAATCGGAAATGGTCTCAATCGTTTGTACAGAAATGTGAAGGCGAAATTTCGTTTGCACACAAATGGGGCGCCGCCAAAACGATAACAAAGTATATGCTGCCTAATTGGTAGCCCCTCCCCACGTCCGATTCAAAAGAAAATTATCTCAATTTTTTGTACATCATTTGTACAGTAATGCGCAGGCGAAAGTTTTGTTTCTACGCTATCAGGGGCGTCGACAGAACGAACACACATGGGAGCTGTCTAAGTGGTAGCCCCACCATGTTCGATTGAACCACAAATTGTCGCGATCGTTTATACATCGTTTGTGCAAAAATGTGCAGGTAAAATTTTCGTTTGTACTAAATAATATACGGATGTGAGTATTTTTAATATTTGACCTAGAATTGAAGAAAAGGGTTGGGGATTGCAATTACTATAATTATGTATATATCTCGGGATTGCTCAAATTTAGAGATATGAAAGTTGTTATTTCGACTTCACATTTCAAATGTTAAACCAGTGCATCATGGTTTAACGTTTTCTGATACTTAACCTAAAATGTAAGAAAGGGGGTTCACTAAAATGCTCACGAAATTCGCGATTTTGGATTTTGGATTAATTCTATATTAAAGACTCAGGATGAAGACAAAATATTGCGCACAGTTGCACGTTGGACCATCTGCTAGTCCTAAGATAATAATAATAATAATAATAATAATAATAATAATAATAATAATAATAATAATAATAATAATAATAATAATAATAATAATAATAATAGTAATAATAGTTTTATTATAGTAGAAGCAATTAACTTTGAAAGTACTGGTTAGTGGAACATTAAAAAATGTGTCATATACTATGGAGTATTTACTAACAAGACATGGGATGCAAATACAGGGGATATACAAAAAGAGTGGAAACACCTGGTATAAAAGATTGAGCCATTTCAAACACGATTTGAGTCTGAACATGATGGTGTCGCTGTGGTCACCGGCACATCCCTTGAGGTAAACAGCCTGGCCAATCGAACAGAAGGGCCAATTATAGTTCAACGATTAGTCCGTGCAGGTTATCGTGAATCATGTCTGAACTGATAGAGTTTCAAAGAGGGGAAATTATTTATGTACGTATTGTGGGAGTTTCCGTAACGAAAGTAGCGGAAATTTTTAGTGTATCAAGAGGTACAGTCTCGAAGATCATGTTTGCCTATGAATGCTTTGGAAAAACCGTTTCAGCGAAGCACCAGCGTGGGCGCAAGTGTGCGTTGCGTGACAGAAACACGCACATTGGGTAGGATTCTGACGAAGCAGATCACCATGGCGCGAAAAGTCAATGCTGAGCTGAATACTGTGCTTACAAAGCCTGTTAGTGTTAAAACAGTCAGAAGAGAACTCCACAAGTAAGGAATTTATGGCAGATTTTGCATTTCCAAACCACTCGTTACTATTGGCTATGCTACTATACGGAGACAGTGGTGCAACGCCCATAAAAACTGGACAATGGAGAGGTGGAAGACTGGCATCTGGTCGGATGAGTCTTCCTTTACATTGTTTCCAAGTGCTGGTCGAGTTTACGTGTGGAAAACGCCGGCACAAGCGTACAATACAGACTTCTGTTACCAATAGTGATGATTTCGGCAGTTTTTGTGGTCCAGTGATGATTTGGGCAGCCATATGCTGGTATTCTGCCAGACTCATTATCACCTTGCATGAATATGTCACTGCCAAGGACCAAGTAACCATTTTGAGTAACCAGCTGCATTCCACGATGCAAATCTTATTTCCAGATGGTAATGCCATGTTCCAAGATGACAGAGTCCCTGCTCATACAGCTCACATCGTCCAGAACTGGTTCGATGAGCACAAATATGAAGTGTCGCAACTTCCATGGCCCTCAGAATCGCCACACCTCAATATCATCGGGTCCTTGTGGTCAGTTTTGGATACCCGCTACCCACCACCGTCCTCTCTATAACAACGTTCCGCTACTTTGGCGGAAGAATGGTATAATGTCTCTTTGACAACCATACGCGACCTGTATTTCTCCATTCCCCATCGACTACAGGGCATTCTGCACACGGTCCTACTTGCTCTTAGTGAAGGTAATGTGCATGAAGGGAATCCATATTTTTGTCCATCCCCTGTAACTTTTATTCTTGAATTTGAAATTTAGTAAAAATGATAACAAGGTATAATGTGAAGGAAAATATACGGAACTGTAGGAAAATATATGGAAATAATATTCAATTGAATAATTGTTGCTTCAAATTTATTGTAACTTAAAACAATGTCTTAGTGAATTTTTGCTCCATGTTCGATTAAATGAATGTACTACATTCATAGATGTACAATATGAACACAATTTAATAAATAGATAGAAATTGATATGGATAAGCAATGACGTAAATATTAAGAATAATTTTTAGCTCCCGCCGTATGAATATTTGAGCTTATAGATTCCTACCAGATGTTTTGTAGGTTTGTCTATCTCTCTCTTTCTCTCTGTGTGAATGTGATGTTTTATTTCTCCGTAAATACTGATCGGATCTGAACTAAATTTCGTGAGCAAGTCAATAGAATATAGCTATATTTGGTACTTCCTCTGACCCTTCTATGGGTGCTGATATGTGTGTGTATGCGATACTCTATTTCTTGGTAATTTCAGATGTAAATCAAATTTGGTGATTAGGTAACCTATCGTCTAATTAATAAAGATCGCTATATTCTGCGAACCCTCTCTGACCTCCGAGGAGTGATGGGGGTTACATGTAAAAGTAATGTGTCGGATCCGTAGTTCAGAGGGTCTGAAAAGAATAGTGATACTTCTGATGTCATTTAAATACCATTTTAGCCCCCACCGTCATGGGGGTTCAGAGGGAGAAATAATCGAAAACAGACGATATTAGTGTCCAAGGAACAGTTTCCAAAATGACTGAGATGAATAGTGACAGATTCAATGCCGTTTTAAGTTCAAGTTCAGCCGTTATCGACATAGAGTGGCATATAGAAATAATCAAATTAATGTTTAAATGGGAATAATAAGGACCAACACAGTTTGTGTTTCACGCTTTGCAAATCGAGAGATTCTGAGTTCGGTTCACAGACTGTCCCTCAGCTTCTACTCTTTCCAACTACGGTATTTTTAAAGTCCGTACGTGTTTCACCCACTCCACTTAATAAATTTACAGTATATTGACGATTATCGGAATAGGAGATAGCGAGAACTGGTGTTTTGCAATCTAGCGTTCTAATAATAGGTACCATTTTCAATCTCAGCAATCGTTATTCAACCGGTTAACGTTGATCGCTAAACTGCAAAAACAGTAATACACAGCTGTAGCCCAATCCCCTTTCTTACTTTCTAGGCTAAATATCAAAAAACGTTAAAACACGATACACTGGTTTAACATTTGAAATGAGAAGTCGAAATAACAACTTTCATATCTCTAACTTTGAGCAAATGCTGAGATATATACATAATTATAATAATTGCAATCCCCATTCCTTTCCTTCCATTCTAGGTCAAACATTAAAAATACTCACATCCGTATATTATTTAGTACAAACGAAAATTTTACCTGCACATTTTTGCACAAACGATGTATAAACGATCGCGACAATTTGTGGTTCAATCGAACATGGTGGGGCTACCACTTAGACAGCTCCCATGTGTGTTCGTTCTGTCGACGCCCCTGATAGCGTAGAAACAAAACTTTCGACTTTGCATTACTGTACAAAGGATGAACAAAAAATTGAGATAATTTTCTTTTGAATCGGACGTGGGGAGGGGCTACCAATTAGGCAGCATATACTTTGTTATCGTTTTGGCGGCACCCCTAATTGTGTGCAAAAGAAAATTACGCCTGCACATTTCTGTACAAAGACGTACAAACAAGTGCGACAGTTTGTCATTGAATTCGACATGGTGAGAGGTCTACCATTTAGGCAGCCCCCAGTTTGTTTTCGTTCTGGCGGCGCCCTTAATTGTGAAAAACGAAACTTTTGCCTGCACATTTCTGTACAAACGATGTACAAACGATTGAGACAATTTCCGATTGAATCTGAAAAGGTGGAGGGGCTACCATTTAGACAGCCCCCCCACTTTGTTTTCGTTCTGGCGGCGCCCCTAATTGTGTACAAACGAAAATTTCGCCTGCACATTTCTGTACAAACGATGTACAAACGATTGAGACCATTTCCGATTGAATCTGAAAAGGTGGGGGGCTACCATTTAGACAGCCCCCCACTTTGTTTTCGTTCTGGCGGCGCCCCTAATTGTTTACAAACAAAAATTTCGCCTGCACATTTCTGTACAAACGATGCACAAACGATTGAGACCATTTCCGATTCAATCTGAAAAGGTGGGGGCTGTCTAAATGGTAGCCCCCCACTTTGGTTTCGTTCTGGCGGCGCCCCTAATTGTGTACAAACGAAAATTTCGCCTGTAGATTTTTATACAAACGATGTACAAACGACTGAGACCATTTCCGATTGAATCTGAAAAGCTGGGAGCTGTCTAAATGGTAGCTCCCCACTTTGTTTTCGTTCTGGCGGCGCCCCTAATTGTGTACAAACGAAAATTTCGCCTGCACATTTTTATACAAACGATGTACAAACGATTGAGACCATTTCCGATTGAATCTGAAAAGGTAGGGAGGCTACCATTTAGACAGCCCCCCACTTTGTTTTCGTTCTGGCGTCGCCCCTAATTGTGTACAAACGAAAATTTCGCCTGCACATTTCTGTACAAACGATGTACAAACGATTGAGACAATTTCCGATTGAATCTGAAAAGGTGGAGGGGCTACCATTTAGACAGCCCCCCCCCACTTTGTTTTCGTTCTGGCGGCGCCCCTAATTGTGTACAAACGAAAATTTCGCCTGCACATTTCTGTACAAACGATGTACAAACGATTGAGACCATTTCCGCTTGAATCTGAAAAGGTGGGGGGGCTACCATTTAGACAGCCCCCCCACTTTGTTTTCGTTCTGGCGGCGCCCCTAATTGTGTACAAACGAAAATTTCGCCTGCACATTTCTGTACAAACGATGTACAAACGATTGAGACCATTTCCGATTAAATCTGAAAAGGTGGGGGGGGGGGGCTGTCTAAATGGACGTAAGAAACGTTGCTACTGTACAGAGTTGCCAACCTCAGACAACAAAATTATCGGTTTTATTCTTTAAAATTATCTTATACCATATTACAAAAAAAAAAAAAAATCATCGTATATTCGTAGAAACAAGTGTAATACTACTAATAATAGCAATAATATATTATCTAGTAACTTATCTAGTAATCTTCAATTTCGAATTCCAAATCGGCGTCGCTGTCCTCCCCATTTTAAAAAAAAATCCTTATTAACACTTCCCTAAACAATATTGCCACTCCCTCGTAAACGTAATTGAATTTAAAGAATAGATACAGGGCTGCCATATGACAATTGTCAAATCATTTTTTATGTATTTTAGCGGGAATGACTGTTAAAAAACTATATGTATGTGTTTCATAATTATTTAATCTACATCTACAATTTATTTGCACATTCAAAAACTGCAAAAAAAAGTGTCCTTTCTAAAATTATCGTATATTCATCTATTATCGCAAGGGTGTTATCGTATATAGCATTAAGATTTAAATTATCGTATGGTTGTCAAGCCTGCTACTGTGAAAAGAAACACTGAGCAATCCCGCATTCTGCGGTAGATGTGCTTCTGCAGTCTTATAAAACATGGACATGAGTGGATGTGTTGTTCCCAACGTTATCAAAACATTTGTAATGTGAGAAATTGGTTCACTTTTTTTTAATGTTGTGAAGCAGGTAAGAGAGATCATAGTCTGTTTTGAATATTATGGTTACATTTAATGCGCAACCGGACGTCACCACTGAATGTCATGGGTTGCTCCATTACTCTAGAACGAGAAGAGATAGGAAGGCGAAACAAGTGACATTCTATAGCTTAAGAGTCTTCATCACGGCGAAATTAAAATACCGCTAATTTTACAGTAATTATGTGATACCTTGAAATAGATAAAAGATCATTGAAATATGGAACAAGAGCGCCCTAGACAATATTATTTTGCGTGAGGTACCGTTATCACAAGTCACCTAGTGGCTTTCCGTTTTCAGCTGTTTAGAAACGCAAAAATAAATGCCGATTTTCAAAATGGCTCGAAATCGAAAGCAGATAAGTGAGTCGTGATAACGGTTTCTCATGTAAAATATTATTGTCTAGGACACTCTTGTTCCACATTTCGATTATCTTTTATCTATTTGAAGATATCACATAATTACTGTAAAATTAGCGGTATTTTAATTTCGCCGGGATGAAGACTCTTAAACATGAAAGTATTAATGATAAACAGTTCAGAATATATATAAAGAAGTTGAAGTCATTTATGGAGAGGTTGAAGTTGAAGAAGTTGAAGTCATTTATGAAAAATACTTAATTTTTAAAATTTACCCTACAGGTTTTGAGGGTAGGAAAGGAATTCGAACCCCACTGGAGAATATTGTACAAAGATTAAATTTAAAATTTGATGTGGGTACGCTGAGCGACACAGCGTATAGGGAAATGTACACATATCTAGATGGACGAACAGACGAACAAACATCTAAAATCAAATTTTCAGCATGTTGGTTATCCATGAAACCTGTAAATAATTCAAAATTGGAAATCGATTTTTTTTTTTTTTACGATTACCATACTTTTCCTCTCTCCTGTTGGTCCTTGAAAGTAAAAAGAATGAAAAAAAAAAACAGTGGGAGCTTATCTTTAATAACAGTTTGTTTGAGGCTCTAAATTGTGAAATAAATTAGTAAGTGTAGATCCCACAACTTCCCAACACAATATTGCCCAATAAGTTCTATAATCCTGAGAAGATTCATACGTTAAAACTTTTTTTGTTGCCTATTTTCTTCAGCAAAGCGATGCGTGTCCACATCACCTTAAAAAAAAGTAAGCACGAAAACGGGAACGACCTGAGTTGTCTTCATGTTCTGAATAAAGAAGAAATCTGTGTCCCTTTTTTCTACTATCTTTTGAAGCAGGAAAATGAAGATCGTTGCAAAGTATCATTTCATGAAAACTCAAGCACGTACTTAATTAAGTGCTTTCATTTTGCGCCAACATAGTTCCTGCAAAAGAGATAATGGCGGGGAGTAGATTGCATCAATTGCTCACCAGATGGCATTTTTGTTTCGAAAGAAGAAGAAGAAGAAGAACTAGAAAGAGAGAGGGGTTTTTAAAATGATGACTCTTTGGTGGTAAAACCTTGTTGAGGCTGAAAAATAAAGAAAAAAGTGAGCAGGGTAGAAAAGCGACGATGCTCAGTAGACGACTAAAAGTTCTTTCATATATAAAACCCTTCTATCCCGACGGAAATGCCCCTCTCTTTAGAAATTCTGTACTCGTAGTTGACCTCTTCATCACCAGATAGCACCACCTATATAATCAAGTGATTAATCCTGAAACGAACTGATGGCGAGAGACTTGCTTACTTGCTTGCTTGGATGCAGATAGTAGGTTTTGAAATGAGAAAAAGGGTACGAACGAACGTTGGGGGAGGGTGAATAAACGAAGTTCCTTTTTTCTTTAAAAAAAAATGTGGGTTATATAAGAAAGAACTTCATAAAATAGAAAAAAAACTAAATGAGAAAAAGGAATCGCGGTCACAGTTCTCTTTTGGCATAAGTGCTTTCCCTGTCATTATGCGGCCAAAGGGGGAATAAGAAATTAAAAGATTGAGCCCTTATCTCGCGTATAAGGAATGGAAGAAAGAATAGAAATGTCTGAAAATTGGACTTCATGAAGTTTTCATTCCTAAAATACGCACAATAGCTCTTTTGAAGGCGAAATACCGCTATAGAAAAGGGTCAACTTTGTGGAAAGTGATCTCGCATGATAGTCTGTGTACCACGAGCCACATCTCCTAGCATAGTCGTGAAAATCTTAAATATTGGGCCAAGTTCTTAATAACCGCTGTGTTTTCGTAAAGAAGTAAAATAAAAATTATTAAATATTTCCTAAATTATGTTGATTATCAATGTACTGTCACTCTATTTAACAGGAATTATTTCACGTAAATATGCAAACTGAATTAGTTTTATCCTAGGCAAAGAAAAGAAAATCTTAACACTCATTTTTAAAAATGTAAAATTCAATCGAAATGCTTGAACCTCAGAGAACGTGTAAGACAACTTAATAATGTATAACTAGTTGTGTAGTAGTAAAATAAATACTGTCAGGGTGGTCCCTTCTCTTTCGTGTTTTCTTAAAATAGACATCTTCGTGCCAGTACAGCGGCTATTTGGAGATAATTCATTGAACAGTATGTCATATGTTGAATAAATTTTATCGTAATCCTCAAATTTCTCCAATAATGTAGCAAATGACGAATTCCAATTTGTTTTGTACTTGTTACAGCCGGAGATCGAACTAAGGACTTCACACATCAGCAGAGGTAAGGGCTTTACTACTAAGTCACCGTATCCCTAATAAATTTAAGAAAGATGTCTAACCGGCGATATGCTCTAAAGCGTCAGAACTTTTCGAAATTAATTAATGAATTTAAATTAGACTACTCGTTGCCGTTTATAAATGATAACATTTAGTCGATTCTTCTTCCTCTGTGTTAGTAAAACTAGTTATTGTGTTCGATCTCCTTCGACCCGTTGTACATTATTTATTAAAATCATGCTTAATTAAAAACACTAATTTACACTTAACAAATTTATTTATTTATTTACTTCCTTAGTTTGACCATCAACCAACATGCGGCTACATAAATTATAACGCTCAATAAGAAACATAACTACGGCCCTTGTCCTAATAATAAACATCAAAGCATGTCCATGGTCAGCAACATCACCAGCCCGTTTTAAAGATTTAAATTTAAAATATATAATTACGGCTCTAGTCAGTGGCGTATTTAGGATTTCGTTTCGGGGGGGGGAGGCTATGCACAACATGTGAACAAGCACTTATATTTTTCCTTAGAAATGATAAGAAGAATTATTGTTGTACCTGAAATTTCGAGGAGGGCTTGAGCTCGATAACCACCCCCCTAAATACGCCACTGGCTCTAGTACTATTTTGAAATAATACAGTTTTCAAGCTGCAGTTACATCGATAGTGACATCTATTAGCATTGCTACTTATTATTACAATTGGCGTGAAACACAGACTGAGTGACATCTATTAGCGTGACTGTTTATTATTACAATTGGTGGACACCCACAGACTGGGTGAAGTCTATTAGCATGACTGTTTATTATAATAATTGATGTGACGTGACGGTGAAGGAGATAACCCTTGATGTGAGCTGTGACATTTGGTTTGAGTGTAATTTCAATGAAAGCAAAAATATCAATTTGTTCTTCCAGTAAGAGATGTTCTAAGAGAAGTTTGTGTTGCTGGAAAGATCGAATATTAATAAACAATAAATTCACAATTAGGATCAGAAAGGATATGGCTTTAAACTACGGTTTGAAGAGGCGCGATTTGAAAGTGAGCATACCGTCTTGCATATATACCATGCATATTGATGTTAAAGAAAGATTTTGCAGCGGCAGTTATGGTGCTCAGTATATGATCACGTTGAAATGGCAGCACGTTCTGGAACACTGTAGTGAAGTAAAGTAGAAAATCTTCAATACTAAGTGGACGCAAAATAGATTGACCTGAAGGTGTACTTTTATTGGAACTTCGACGAATGAGTGCAGTAAACTCCCGGCGAGTAGGTTCTACCGGATCTTTGCCTTGCAGCTGTATGTGAGGAACATATCTCCACGTGTGGAACATATTGGAGGTTGTTGTTGATTTTGGCATAACCTGGTTTCATGTTGATTGTCTCAATATCCACATCGCGGTTGATTTGGACAGCTGTTTGTGAAATGAGAGTTGTAGGTTTGACATCTTTCGCACCTAAGAGGCACTGGCAAAGGAGTTTTAGAAGGCTCTACCCTATGAATTTTCTTATAAATAGGTGCACCGTGTGCCAAAAGATGATCGATAGCCTGCTGGTTTTGGGACAAAACACGAATCATATATGTTGGTCCATTATTGTTTTTAATGTGTATGTATTTTTCAATGTTGATTCTCTCTTGAATAAGCTCTTGGAGCACTTCGTCATCCGTAAACTCTGGGAGAACACCACGAATAGCGACAGATAATATTGGCAATTTCTTAGGTGGTGGTGGTGCGTTCCCAAAGATTTCGTAAGGTGATTTATTAAGTAAATAGGTTCCAAAATTAGGATCTTTTGACTTTATAATGTATCCGTTTCTGGGGTGGATTATTTCTTCTACATTTGCACGTGGAACGTATTTAATGATCTGCAGAAAGATCATCTTTGGATGTGTATATTTCGGGTCAAAGTCAGTTAGTAGAAACTCGTAAACGTGAACTGTATTTCTGCTGAGAGTTACTAATAATGATTCTGATGGTAGCGATCCAGTGTCCATTGGTTAGACGTTAGAAGTTCTACCACGAAATCGCTTTGCAGACTGGGTTGACTCAGTGGAATGATGTCTCTCTTTAGGTGTGCTCGCTATTGGTTAACTTCCCCAGGAAAAATGTCGAGTGCGACTGATAGTTCCAGTGAGTGCAGTAGAAAGATAGGTCGGTATACCTGAACGTCGACCGAGAACCGATTGTCCGTTAGCACTGCCAGAGTCCGCCATCGCAATGAAGTATACTAGGGCCGAAGCCCAAACGAATGTGAAAATGAATGTGAAAATGAATTTAAAAGATGATGGATGAGATTCAAAAAGCAAGTTGCCCTCCGAAAGTGAGAACTTTAATCAACCCTCTAAGTGTTGTATGTGTGCTGTGCTCACAAATGCGTATGCAACACTAGATACTAGCTAGCACATTAACTGATACAAGAGAGGTTAGGCTCTTTGATTCAGTTCAATGACATACAGACTGAGCGACATTTTATTAGCGTAACTGTTTACTATTATAATTGGTGTGACACACAGACTGAGCTATATTTATTAGCGTGACTGTTTATTATTATAATAGGCGTGATATAGACTGAGCGACATCTATTAGCGTCAGGCAGGCAAACAATAGCATAAGTAGTGACGTATATTATCGTAACTGTTTACTAGTAGGAACTAGCGTAATGCATTAAGATATTTACCATTCATATATAGGATTTAAAATCTTTGTTAGTTGTCAGCACCCCAACGTCTCCTCCCTTAAGTTTTTTTTAATAAAGAAAAAGAAGTAATTTTGATAGAAGAATGTCATCGCAAATATGCGGATATATGAGAGCACCTACATACGCCTAAAATGCAATATTGCGTTCCTCGTTCTGTATTATCATTTCCGAGACTTCTTCACTCCGTTCCCTACCCCTTTCTCCACTTTACTCCACTCCCACGCTCCCTTCCCTGTTATGCATGCCTATATGCGCCTTGTTGATCTCACAATGAATAGCAAATGGACTCTGAATTTGAGCTATTTGAGAGGTTCTGCCGCCATTAAAATGCATGAGAAAACCCCTCCTTCGCTATGTGAAGGTCGAAAGAGAAATGGGAGGGGAGGGGCAGCAGGAGTACTAAATGTAATGTGACGGACGTTTAATTGCATGTGATGTGTTTGGTATGTGTGTGTGCGTGAGAGAGAGAAGTGCAGAAGAGAAATTTAAAAAAGCAGAAAAAAGATAAACAGGGATGTTTGGAAACTCATAAATAATAATATAAAATTAAATAATCAGTTTGAAGTGCCTCCGTTAATATTATTTAGGTTTAAAAGAAGAAGAATAAATGGAAATTAATGATGATGGTAGACTTGGTGGAAAATATAGTGGGAGGAAATGGTAAATTCCACGTACAGTGTCGTAGTTTGTTTAAATGGAAGTTGGTTAAGTACAGTGCCTGATGAGAAAAATGTTAATTTAGCCGGTTATGATAAACGCATCTGTCAACTCAACGTTCGATCCGAACTAAATTTCCCTCAGGAGGAAGTTTATTTTTTCACTATAATTTGCAGAAAAATATTTCAAGTTGTTATAACATTTCCTGTAAAGAGAAGAAATGACACAGAAAGTATTTGCAAAACAAATGGTTAACCTAACTCAGAAGCCCCCGGCATGCAAAGCTGTTGTCGAACCGAAACTATCTGACCGACCTAGGTCACCAAATATAGCAATTATTACTCTTTATACGATGGGCTACTTGACCACCAAATTTGCTTCTGATTCTGCCAATAGTCACCGAGAAATAGAGTACCACATACAAGTCGAGCCTGTCCCTGGGTGAGAGCAAATACTCGCTACCAAATATAGCAATCTTTATTGCTTAGACGATTGGCTACTTGCTTATCAAATTTGGTTCAGATCCGGCCAGTAGCTGCCGAGACAAAGTAGCCATACACACACACACACACACACACACACAAGAAGTAAAACTGTAGGCCCACGTATGGTTACAGCAGGAGCTAAAAATTATAAGAGGAAGTATAATCACGAAACGATCGCTTTTTCTAGCGGCTAATAGGCGTAGTGCATCTATTTGTTAAAGGTTCTCAAAAGACTAGCCTTCAATTTTTCAATTTTTTCTTCCAAATATTCTGCTGTACTAATCAAGGTGTAATATTGCTAGTTATTTAGCACTTTTTTTTATTGTAAGTATTAGATTGGTGCGAATGAAGTGTCCAGCCAAAGTGCGCCATTTCCAAAGAACAGAAAAAGTGAAACACTCGGTTAATCAAAATGATCGACTTCTGTAACAACATACTTTTGCCATTGTTCATCAACGATTGCATTCTGAGAAGAAAAAAATCAGAAGTCTGCAGTCTGAAGAAGACATTATCAACTGCTTTGCACGATCCAATCATGGGGTAAGGTCTTCCAGATTCTGTAATGTGTGATAGTCACTGAGAGATACATCGGGGGAATACAATGGGTGGCAAAAGATTTCGTATTGCAGCTCATGGAGAGAATGCAACCGTGCTTTGCGCGACGCATGCTTGCCTTCTTATCAACTTTGGTCAAGATCGAGTATGTAGATCGCGTACATTTAAAATAATCTTAAACCCGAACTATAACCATGAACCCAAACTCAGCAAAGGAAAATATTTCATATTCATACTTAGGAAGTCCAGGTCTATGCAAATTTTCGAGATTGGATGAGCTCTTAAAGTCGCATATGACATAATCTTAACGATTTGATTTCATTTGATTTTGAGCTTAGCGTCCCTTTCAGTAGAGAGACTACATGAAACGTGGACTATAGTTTAACGCGGTATTCGAACCACATGAGCTCACCGATTTAAAAAAGAAAAAGGAAAAGAAAGCAAATAAAAGAGAAGAGTTATCACATTAAGTACGATATACTGCTCAACTAACTCCAAGATTGTACAGTAGTCATTCTTGTTTAGTTCTTCGTTTAAACCTGTGACGTCATATTTGAAGCGAGCGTGGTGAAATTTCTATACCATTCGACTCAATTGTCATTTATGTTCTGACCATCCGTTGCATGCTAACTCCTGCAATTTTCCCCAATATTAATAAAATCAAATACCTATTTCAGACTGTATCAGGAAGATGAATTTTTGAATATTGAATTCTAGCAGTGCGAAAACGTTGTGTATTCGCATATTTATAAAGGGGAAAATATTGAAAAAATCATATACTTTATTTTCAGTGTGCTCAAACGGCTTAAGGCTTTAAAAAATAAGTGACCAAAAACACTAATTGTTACTTTAAGGATCACGTTTTCAAAGATTAACGTTATTGACTTCTAATAGCATGAAATCACTTTATTTTAGCTCCATATTAATGGTAAAGTTATTTTTGAAATTACAGCGGTGTGTTTAGAGTTCAAGTATATGACGTAAGATTAATGAATTTTGGAGATTTTCTTTTACAGTATTACAGACACACTCTTCTATTTGAAATACGTACAATTCATTTTCCCTTATTTGTTTTCGAAATCCGCAGGTGGTGTAGTGATTTAAGATGAGATGACCCATCCGTCAAAGCGAAAACACCAAGCTGAACTTCAAGAAATGCACCGCAAAATTGCTCGGAAGCATCCATCAATGGTCAATAGATATGATGTCCTTTTGTAGCATAACAATGCACGCCCACATACGAGAGCCTACACGCTCTTGTCACTCAAAGGATAGTTCAGGCTCTCTATGAGTTGCAACAATAATATTCTTCCTAATCCAAAATATTTTCTTGATATCTCTCCCGCCGGCTGGTTGCCATCTCCTCCGAGATTTCGATCACTTCTTGACAGCAAAGGTCTTCCCTGATGACTAAAGGGTACAACGTGCAGTAAAGAGTACCTCGCATCACATACTAAATACTTTTTTCGTCGTGGAATACAAGTACTGACTGAGTGATGACAAAAGAGTGATTGCAGCCGAAGATTCCTTCGACTAGCACGATTGATTTTCATTTCATTGCTCTACAAATTGTAACACACTTATGGACATTTCAATTGTACCAATCCAATTCTTATGAGATAAATTCAGAACGTTTCCGTTGAAAATAAACATAAAATATAAAATTAAATAAATAAATAAATATTATTTAATCATCAACATGCACATTTTTGCTCTCCTGTAGTATTTTATTTTCACTATTGAATTATAGCATTCGTGTATCAAAATGATGAGAGTTTGTTTAGAAATTCGAAAGAGAAACTTAAAAAATATCAATAATTTTAAAATTTAACGTCATATTAATGTAAATAAAGATTCCAATACAGAGAACCAATGTACAAAAATGTATTGAAAAAGATTTTACAATATTTACGTTCCTTTCTTTGTTCACTCAAATATAACAATTTCCCTTTCATTATGATCTCAACTATTATGAAAAGTACATATTAACTATTATAAAAAGTACATACTCAATAATGTCTTGTAAAATACTTTACAATATATGCGTTCCTTTTTCTGTTGAATCGTGTACACAAGGAAACATGTACGGTACTTACATACATCTCCAGTCATAGATTGATTTAAAATAAACCTTGATAAACAATTAAATCTTCAAATCTTTGTGTGTAAATAAACTTAATTTGAAACCTCTGCAATTACAAAGAGTAGTTTAAAAATGTACTTACTTTGTCAATTACGCGAAGTAGGTCCTAGGCCTGCAACCACCATCATAAACAATTGAATAGCGCGATCATTTTTATTTGCACCTAGATATTAACTATTAAGTGGATTGTTCAAAAACACACAAATAATTGCGCATGTTTGTAACTTCGTGACATGTAGCTCCACTCACATTAAAATTTAAAAAAAAAAAAAACGTGGTGTATACAAGGAGCGAAGGAATTAAACTGTAGGTCCACTTCTTATACAGCCTCGGCGCTAAAAGTGATGCTAAACTACAATTCAACAACAGCAATTTTCTGAATGTATTTAACTATAGAATTGAAAGTATCTGACATTGTATATGAAACAAACTATAAACTATGTCCTAAACATATTTTAATATATGTTTTGGTCTAATCAACTAATTTTTACATTGTTTATATTAGAAAACTATCTTGTATATGTATATTCAAATTTACAACATTGGGCGAATTTTATCCTCTTTTATGCCATTATGATTGAATGATTGCTATACCAAACAATATAGTCATTTTTGAGTCAACTGTACAATACAAGTTGAAGAGCGATACATAGCAAATTGCATTAAAATCAGATAAATGTTACGAGAGTTATAGTCTGAACAAATAGACAGACACACAAATGCTGATCAAGTCGAATGGTAGAAGCTTTGCTACATTTGCTTCAATTAGTATCTAGGAAAACTATCTATGTTGTTATCATATTCCTGAATTGCCCAAGAATGTGCATCCAAATAAACTACAGATGCTATTCATAGTGCAATGTAAAATATTGCGCCACCACGCATTTGAATGGACACTACATACACTATTCCAGGTCAATGTTATGTTTATTCAGATATTTAAAATTGTTACCAGGACAAAATAAAAATCAACATGCAAGGCAGTGCATGGCAGCCAAGTTCCGCGAAGAAAATGAAAACTGGCCTGCACTGCTGTGAGCATGTTATACACGAACAAGAGTTTTGGTTAAAAATCGCCGATTTTGAGGCTCTGTAAAAACAATTCTATTAAGGGTAGAAACATGAGATTTAGAATTTAAGGAAATATCCAAGAGATGTGTTCATATACCAAATCTTACATTCCTATCTTCAACCGTATTCGAGTACTGGATCCTTGAAATATGCAGTGTTCAGGCTCACTGACTCACTCATCAAATTGATTAGATACTTTTCAATGAGATAGAGACGAGAAATTTTGAATAAAGATACCCTATAATGTCTTGAGTATGGACAAGTCCGAAATGTGAGGAATGTGCAATGGGAATTTTTTTATGGCCAAAAAATTATCCGTAGCCAAGCAAGAAATCGTTTCAATCACTCACCCATCAAATTGATTAGATACTTCCCAATGAGACAGAGACGTGAAACTCTGCATAATGGTACCTTATAATGACCTGAGCATGGAGAAAGTCCGAAATGTGAGGAATTTGCTATGGAAAAATTTTTATGGTTGAAAAACTGTCTTTAGCCAAGCAAGAAATCGTTTCACTCATCAAATTGATTAGATACTTACCAATGAGATAGAGACGTGAAACTCTTTATAAAGGTACCTTATAATGATTTAAGTATGGAAAAAGTCCGAAATGTGAGGAATGTGCTATGGAAATTATTTTATGGGCTAAAAACTGTCCTTAGCCAAGCAAGAAATCGTTTCATATACTGACTCATCACATTGACTAGGTACTCCCCTCTGAGATAGAGACGTGAAACTTTGCATAAAGGTACCCTATAATTATAATGATTTGAGTATGGAAAAAGTCCGAAATGTGAGGAATGTGCAATGGGAAATTTTTATAGCCAAAAATCTGTCCTTAGCCAAGCAAGAAATCGTTTCACTCACTCACCCATCAAATTGATTAGGTACTTCCCAATGAGACGTGAATCTCTGCATAAAGGTACCTTATAATGACCTGAACATGGAAAATGTTTGAAATGTGAGGACTGTACTGTTGGAAATTTTTTATGGGCGAAAAACTGCCATAACAAAGCAGAAATCGGTTCATTCACTCACTCATCACATTGATTTGCTAGTTCCCAATGAGATAGTGACGTGAAGCTCTGCATAAAGGTACTTTATAATGACTTGAGTGTGAAAAAAGTCCGTAATGTGAGGAATGTCCTATGGAATTTTTTTATGGATGAAAACTGTCCTTAGCAAAGCAGAAATCAGTTCATTCATTTACTCATCACATTGATTTGCTATTTCTAATGAGATAGAGACGTGAAACTCTGCATAAAGGTACGTTATAATGACTTGAGTGTGCAAAAGTCCGAAATATAAGTAATTTGCTATGAGATTTTTTATGGGTGAAAAACTGTTTTTATCCAAGCAGAAATCGGTTCATTTACTCACTCGTCACATTGATTAAGTACTTCTTAATGAAATAGAGACGTAAAACTCAGTATATTGGTACCTTATAATGACTTGAGTATGGAAAAGGTCTGAAATTTAAGGAATATGCTATGGAAAATTTTTATGGGTTAAAACTGTTCTTTAGCCAAGCAGAGATCGGTTCACTCATTGAATGACTCACTTATAGCATTGATTGGGTACTTCCCAATGAGATAGAGGCATGAATCTCTGGGTAAAGGTACCTCATAATGTATTGTGTACGGGAAATGTCCGAAATTTAAGGAATGTGCTATGAAAAAAATTTTATGGGCGAAAACTGTCCTCAGCCAAGCAGAAATTGGTTCACTCACTCATCATCACATTGATTTGGTACTTCCCAATGAGATAAAGATGTTAATGTCTACACAAAGGTACCTTATAATAGCTTAAATATGAAAAATGCCCGAAATTTAAGGAATGTGCTATGGAATTTTTATGGGTGGAAAACTGTCATTACCCAAACACAGATCGGTTCATTCACTCACTCATCATTGATTAGGTGCTTCCAAATTAGATAGAGACTTGAAACTCTGCATAATAGTACCTACCTTACGTAATGATTTGAGTAAGGAGAAGGTTCCAAATTTAAGGAATGTACTACGGGAATTTTTATGGGCGAACAACTGTCCATAGCCATTAGGTACTTCTTAATGATATAAAGATGTGAAACTCTTCATGAAGGTACAATATAACGGCTGGAGTATGAAATTTGAGGATTTTGCTATTGAATATTTTTCATTGGCAAAAAACTGTCCTTACAATCAGAAATCGGGAACGATTCCGTTATTCAACACATCATGTGCATAGTGATAATGTTGTAATTGTCCGAGTAGTCGAGTGGGTGCCCTTCTCACTGGTCTATTAACTATCACGTGCGCTTTTGGTGTATGAGGTCCCGGGTTCGATTCCCGGTGAAAGACCCTTTGGAATCTTAACTCTCCTCTATGTTTTTGTGTTCGTGTCCCTATCATTCTAGGTTAATAGAGAAACGAGCTAAGCTCACTGAGAAAAATCCGTTCTCCGGACAGCGGTATATTGTAGAAATATACGGGATCCTTAACTACAGAAGTCAATACTTAACATACGTTATCCATATGCTACATACGTACTGCCCTCTTTCCCACTTAGATGTTACACCATGTCGTTGCAGGATGTCTGACATCTAACAGTCTTCCGTACATTACGTACGTATACGTATGCTGAGTACGTCAGGTATAAGTTGCATATGTCCATCTGTATATGAGATCCTGACCGACTATATACAGTTCTTTCGTTCATGAGGAAAGTAAGTTTATTTGGAACACTTATACGGAAAGTATTATAAAATATACTTTTTAGTTATACGTTTAGTGTACGTTAAGTCCAAAAACTACAGGATTTACACGTGTAACCTACGTTTTTACGTACGCTACATACAATTTTCTCAGTGTGCGAGTAAGATAAGTGAAAGCTAGTAATAAGTAGTTAAAAGCAAGTTAATGAGGCAAGTTCTGTGAATCAGTTAACTTTAAAAATACTTGAGCTATGGCACGTACATACTGCCGTAAATTACGTGGTTGGAAACCCAGACAAGGAAAGCCAATATTTTTTTTTCGTGAATATTTTTCCTTTATTGCAGTCTTGGTATTAAATAGATATTGAAATTAATTTGATAAGTAAGAGAATGTAGAGGTGAGGATATTTAGAATTAATGAAGTTTTCGAAGATATGAGAAATAGAATTGTTCGACTTTTATGTGAGACTAGCAACAAAATGTAACCGATTTCGTAAATATATTCGTACCAAGAGTTATATTATGGTTACCACAGTCATTATGTAAAAATGTTCTTGATGCTTCGTGTCTATATCTGTGAACAGTGTGCGAATCCCTTACGTATCAGCCTTTTCATCAACAGTGAATTTCGTGCATTTGCTCTAAATATTTCCTGATTTGCCCAGCTGGGGGCTAAGCCCCAGACCCCCGCCTTTGCTCACACCTCTTAAGCCCACGATTCTACCGAATTTCAAGTTTCTTTCCCTATTTTAACTATCTAAAATATAAAATTTTGTATCCTAGGAAAACGCCTATTTAAATAATATGGGGCTTTCTTCATCCTCCTTTAGACTCCTTAAAAATTAAAAATATTCACTTTTGGCAATTTTTATGTCGGTTAGTTCCGAAAAGTTACAATCATGTCAAATTTAATCATTGTGACCTTACAGGAAGTGCCCTATAATTTTGGGGCGTAAAAAGTATCCCATATAAACAACATGGGAAAGATTTTTCAGTTCCCCATAAAACCACTCTAAAGTTGTAAATTTTTATTTTTACTGATTTGCTTAGGTATTGCTAATGAAAACTTACAAGCATATCAACTTTTTACTCCGAATTTCAAGTTTTTATGCCAATTCCAAGTTCCTAAAACATGATATTATATCTAAAAAAAAAAAAAAAAAAAAAAAAAAAGACTCATTTAAACAACATGGGGAAATTCTTCATCCCCCTTCATCATTTCAACTTTCCACGTCAACCGGAAGCACTCCTTTAATTTATGTCAATTCGTGTAGGATATGTTGATGCAAATATAATTAAGTTTACAAGCTATTTGAAAGGTGTATATCATTGGAAGGAAAACCCGAGGTAATATGAAACTGCGCAACATGCACGTCATGTAATGAACTCCATAATTTCGCAATGTGGAATGGTAGAGAACAACTAAGTATCTTGAAACACCAGCAATATCTAGTGACGTAGCATCAAGGATTCAGCATCAAGGGTTTTGGGGCCCTGTTGATACTCTTCGTATTTAGGTAATGAAAAATGATATGCTAGCGATCGTGATTTTGTAGCTCAGGTAAATGAATTAGAATCTCGTTTGGACATAACTCTCTGACAGATTTTTAATAGAAGAAATCCTCCCCGCGTGTCTAGTGGCTAGCATGTCCGCCTTTCTTGTACAGGGTCCTGTTATTCCCGGTGGGAGAGACCTTGGGAGCTAATGTTGCATGTGACACATTATGATTCCTTTAAAAATGTACAATTCTAAATTTAAACCCAACAATATATCACAATTGAGAATCCAAATATACGATATTAATATGGTGAACTACAAAAAGAAGTGAAATATGGACAAAAACACCAGAACTGCAAAAAGTGTAGCCAAGTTTATCAGCCTCAAAAATTAAGATGAGGATGGATGATGAGCCAAGTTCCTTGGTCACTGCATCTGAAACAAACACTGAACTTGGCGCGAGATGTCAAGGGAAATTATGTTAAAGAGCCTTATGGATAGTGGTGGTGGGCGTGGTGGATTTGGAGCCACCACCAACCTTAGGAATATCAACTTCGCTAAGGCGCTAAGGCACATATACAGTATATTGCAGTAAGATTGGTGGTTCGAAACCAAGACAAGGAAAACTTATATTCCTCCATGAAACGTCAAGGAAAATTATGTTGACGAGTCTTAGGGATGGTGTTTGAGAGCGTGATGGATTTGGGGGCCACCACTAGCCTTAGGGCTGAAATATCTCGGCCGTGAAACTAGAAAGACATCTTGGTGTATTCGAATATATTAGACACCTCGTGCCAAGTTCCAGTGTTCGTTTTAGATGACCAAGGTGGCCAAGGAACTTGGCTCATCCATCCTGATTTCAACACTTTTTCAGGCTGACGAACTTGGCTACATTTTTTGCACCTCTGGTTGTTCATATACTATTATTACAAAAGTTGATATAGAGCGTGTATCAAAAAGAATCATCCGGTTTTAAACAATAATATCTATTCTGTCTTTTCAGAGATGTGAGTGAACAACGTACTGTTGGAAAGAGGAACATCTCTAGTTGTACATGGTTTCCGCTAGGTAGCAGCAGTGTGCTTGAGTGAACGCCCACTACGGTTCTGGTTAAAATGTCATCTGGACAACAGAAAGCGTTTTGTGTACTATGTCTTGAGGAGTGCAAGTCAGTGATAACTGTTCAGCGTGACTTTCGTACTAAGTATGGTGTGGATCCTCCTACTGCACAGAGCATTAGACGATGGCATGAACAATTCCGAACAACAGGTTGTTTGTGTAAGGGAAAATCACCGGGATGTCCTCGAGTGCCCGTCGCAGATGTGGAGCGCGTCCGTCAATGTTTTACACGCAGTCCGCAGAAATCCGTTCGTCGTACAGCTCGACAGCTCAACATGCCCTCGATGTCCGTCTGGCGTGTGTTGCGTCGTCGTTTACACATGAAACCATACAGAATTCAGCTACTGCAAGCTCTTTGTGAAGGTGACAAAGAACGACGTATGGAGTTTTGTAATTTGATTCTTGGCAAGATTGCAGAGGACGACAGTTTTGTTCAACGTTTAGTGTTTAGTGACGAGACAACATGCCATTTGAATGGAAATGTGAACCGCCATAATGTGCGAATATGGGAAACGGAACACCCACATGAAGTTGTACAACATGAGAGGGACTCGCCGAAAGTTAATGTGTTTGTGCAGTTTCCCCGAAAAAAGGTGTACGGTCCATTTTTCTTTGCCGAGAACACTCTGACGGGGATAACCTACCTTGATATGCTTGAGTATTATCTTTCCCCACTGTAACATATAATCCATAGATTTTATGGATTTTATGTCACTGGTTATTAAATATTTATTGGAAAGGTGTCTCTAGGAATAATTTATATTATATTATATTTGTACCGAAAAAGCTTTTTCGTTCTTGCCTATTCTTTTGTTTTTGTTGGTTATGCCCTCTGGTGGGACGTACTAGCACGACGGATGAACTATCTCTATAGGTGGCCATAGTTGTGCTGGAACGTCCGAGGGAGGAAGTATGAAGGTTGTTTCGCTACTATTATCATAATTTGTGATCGAGTTCTTGTATCAAAAGTTATTCTATATACATAATCTACGAGTGATATTCGAAGTATAATTATGTTAAAGTTTAAAATTCGGATATAATCATGAAGTTTAAAGTGGAGTGCTGTAACCTCATGTCGGCTATTTGTTCTATTCGATAGCACGGATTGGCTTAATAAGGCAGCGAGGTACGTAAGTTTCATGTTTTTCCTTCCTTCATTATAATTATTCTTACATTTAAAGGGCCGTTTGCCATTTTGTTAGTTTTAGGCACTTTGCCTATAAATTTTCTACTTTTTTTCTAAATTGAATTAGATTCCTGCATTATTACCAATCGGCGTGACTAGTTAGAACAAGTTAGCTGGTACTGAGGCAAATAAGTTACGCTGCTAATTGGATAATAGTCTAAGATTGAATCTATTGAAATTCTCTTTCCACTATTACGAAGACCATAATGAAATACTGACTGTTGAATTGTTAAATGTATGTTGATTATTGGGTTCTTGAAAGTTTAAATATACTGTTTGAATTTCTAAAGGAGATCGGTTGTACGAGTATTATTTTATGAACTCAAATCCTCCTACTACTATTCAGAGATTTATTTTCATAGTGTTGCTTGTTAGTAGCGATAATAGATTACGTATCCTTTCTATATTTCAGTGTGGAATTACGAAACCACTAAAATTAATATCGGGGGAACCGATCGATGTGTTCTCCTCTCCCACCCATACATATACGCTAGTTTTCGAATTTGAGGTTATATATGGTTTAATTGAAATTAAAAAGATACCGAAATTAGCGTAACATAAGTATGGTTACACATTATTCCAGCACAACTATGATTAATTTTCTGTATATGGAAGGGGTGGTAATCGTGCAATATCACTCGTAGATATACAAAAGAAGAAGTTCAGTATTGCATAATTTATGGTGTATAAGAATTTCAGTATTGCTCGCAATGAAAGAGTAAAGTATACGGGGTGTGAGATTGACATTAGAGGTCTCGGGTTCGATCCAAGTGTTGCTTTTGGATTTTCTCATTTGTAAAAGGTTGTTAGTTGGTATATTATTACATGGACTGTGCTATTCTTGTTAAATCGGAGTTTATTTCTTTATTTGAACATAACATGAATCTGTCTAAAGACGAAAAAACTGATGGTAAGCAAAAAAATGTAATAGTGGACGACGAGATTAGTCTTATGAATGTCGCCGGACCTATTAGAGGTGACCGGAGTGTTCCTTTCTCCGATAGTGATAAGGACCTTGAACTGATTACCCAGAACACCGAGTCAATAACGTTAGAAGCCCCAATGGATTTGTCAAAGCCCAAAATGTGTGAAATTGTTTATAAAAGTGGACATGATAAGATAAGGCAAAGGATTTTAAATCCTGTATTTATCAACCGTCATAGTGAATCGAGTATGCCACACCTGCAGGCCAAGGCTCGCGACCTTCAAACAGGTTTTTCTTTATCTCACTCATTGCCTCGAGGCTATCAACCTACTGAACAACATAAAAACTTTTCTTTAGGGCATGGTTTTCAAAACAAATCTGTTGCTATTCCTTTTAAATCTGATAAACTAATGAACTCAATAGCCATAATACCTTTTGAACGAATGATTGCGAATTTGCCCTTTTGTGATGGACACAATGAAGTGTTATTATTCGAGTGGCTGCTAGGTTTATATCAAATTGTAAAGACAATGTTATATTCTTTTGACATCGTATTAATTGCTTCACTTTCTAGAACAGGAGGCGCTTTGAAACAAATTCTTTTAGAGTGCGTTACTAATAATTGTGAGTGGCATGGGGTTACAACTCGTATACGAGAAGCTTTAATTTCAGAAACCGGATTACGTGTAATAAAACAGCATTATTTAGAACGCTTGCAAGACAGGGATGAAAATATAATGGAATATTTTGATCACGTGTCTGACTGTTATTATATATTATTTGGTGAATATGATTCAATTCCCATATTGTATTACATATTGGGAGGTATGAATCCCCGATTGCGTTATGAACTTTTCCGGTATTCTGAACCAGGAAGTCTTGAGGAACTAAAAGATAGGTTACAAACTTATAATTTGCAGCAACAATCTGTGTTAACGTATGAACGTAAGCTTCTAGAAAACCCTCAACAAGTGCGAATTAAGTGTCATCTTTGTCATGGAAACCATAAACTAGTAAATTGTCCCCATAGACAGCAACCTATTTACAATAAAGGTATTGGTCAAGAGAAAAGAACTAACAATAACATCAGTAATTTTAAGAAAGGAAGTGTGCGGACATTTAATGATAAAATGGTGCATCGCCCCCTTGCAGTGTTTGTTAAAGCAATTATATATGAAAACCATGTTGAAGGTGCAATTGATACTTGTTCGACAGTTAGTTTGATTGACAATGCATTAGTAAAATTGTTGGAGAACAATAAACAAATAAAAAGAAAAAAAGAAAGTTTTGTTGGTGCGGGAATAGACGGGAGAACAGTGACTATTAATGAGTCTGTGGAAATACCTATCCGGATTGACTCTGTTACTATGAATATCAAATTTTTCATTCGCCCTTTTTTGTCTCCAAAATTTATATTGGGTATTGATGCCGTTAAAGCTAATCATATGGTCATCGATACGGTGAACGACGTAGTGATATTGAAGGGTGGACAAGTGCGTGCCCCTATATTTTATAAACGTTACATACCATCAAGTTCAAGCATTAATGAGTCTTCTAAGTCTTTTGTTAGTGGACCAGTCCAGCGGAACCGGAGGGGGAGGATCGAGTTGTTTTGGCCCACGTCTAATCCGAAAAGGTGGCTCCAGAGGGAGGTCACTAATGGATTCCAGGGAGCAATAGGAAGCCGTGGTGTGATGCTGAGAAACGATGGTCCAGTGGTTCATGCCTCGGTTGATAGTACGAGTTCGGCGAGTCGGTCCCCGGTCGCAGGATCGAGCCAGCAGTCCAGTCTTCAGAGGATAGTAACTGAAGAGTCATTTTCGTCTACTGATGGTACCCAGGCCTCCACAAAAAGAGAGCCACCTGCTGTAGATCCTCAATTGGATAATCCGGAGGGAGAGCTTCAACGTTATGTAGAGCAGTTATATGCTTCGTACTCCGATGTTTTTACTGAAAAGGTAGGCACAGTACATAACTATACTTTAGACATTCATGTAAGCGATGAATCACCAATACGGTTAAAACCTTATCCTTTGCCCCGCCAAGACCAGAAAGAGCTTGATAAAATTTTGGATAGTTTATTAAAAGATAACATAATAGAAAAATCAACGAGTCCATGGGCATTTCCTGCCTTCTTGGTGGATAAAAAGACGGGAAATAAGAGACTTGTGATCGATTACTCTAAGTTGAATAAAAGGTTAAATATTGTTTCTCAGCCTTCTCCCATTATGGAGGACGTTCTTTCGGCTTTGAGCAAAGGAAAAGTGTTTTCCGTGGTCGATATGTCTTCAGCGTATTCACAATTATTATTGTCAGAACGTTCCAAAAAATATACTTCTTTTGTAACTCATCGCGGTAGTTATATGTACCGAAAGTTACCTTTTGGATTAACAATGGGTAGTTATGCTTTAATGGAAGTACTTAATAAGTTGTTGTATGAGTTGAAGGATGAAGGAATTGAATATTACTGTGATGATATAATTATTTTTAGTAAAAATGTAGAACAACATAAAGTCTTGCTAGAGAAGGTACTTACTATTTTCCGTAATAATGGGATTACAATATCACCAACTAAAAGTCTATTGTTTCAAACTAAGATAAATTATTTAGGATTTGTGATTTCAAATGGAAACTTGGAAATGGACCCTAAAAGAATTGATGTTATACGAAATTTACCCCCACCAAAAAATCGAAAAGCTTTAATATCTTTGGCAGCATTTCTTCAATTTTATGGGAAGTTTGTTGAAGGATTTAATGAAATCATGTATCCTATACATAAGTTGCGCAGTATACGGACAAAATTTGCTTGGAAATCAGAGCAGCAGGCCGCTTTAGACAAAATAAAGGAGTTGTTTGAAACTCAGATTGTTTTAAAGTTACCAGAATTAGACCGGAAGTTCATAGTGCGGACGGATGCAAGCACCCGGGCCCTTAGCGGGGTCGTCGAACAAATGGATAGCGCCGGGAATATTAGGCCTGTGGGTTTCTATTCGCGAACTCTTAAGCCAGCGGATTTTCATAAGAGTGTGTATCATCTTGAGTTGCAGGCAGTGGTAGAAACTCTTGAACGATATAAATTGTATTTACGTAATCGATTTGATCTTTTGATAGATAACCAAGCATTGATGTACGCCTTGAGTAATGTAAGGCGGATGAAAAAGTATGGCAGCTTATTGTATAGGTTAGCATGCTTTAATTTTGATGTTAAACATTTGTCATCAGTCCAAAATATCGGTGCAGACTTGATTTCACGGATTTATGATCCTTTCAATTTTGATATTTATGATACTACTTTAGGTGAGGAAGAAATTAAGAAAAATTTGTTAAATATAAATTTCTGGAATAATCCCAATTCTTCTATTTCCATAAAGGAACATCAGTTGCGGGACCCTGAATGTTTACAAATTATTGAACAATTGCAGCAAGGTAAGGAAGTTAAATCGTTCAAATTAGTTAATGGTATTCTTTGCAAGAAAACCAAAGCTCATATTCGTCCATTTAAGATATATGTTCCGAACGCTCTTAGGCCTATGATTATGGATTTGTACCATAATGACCCACTATTGGGGTCACACCTAGGGGTTTATAAATCAATCAATAGAATCGCCATGAGATACACGTGGGATCGGATTTTTACGGACGTTCATGATTATATTACTTCGTGTGAATTATGCCAACGCGCGAAAGTAATGTTACCCCGCGGGGAGAGTTAATCTCTGAAGTAAGCAAAATTATTAATTCCCATTGGGACATTGATACCCTAGGTCCGCTACCAAGAAGTAGGGCTGGGCGATACATATTGATAATTGTTGATAGATGCAGTAAATTTTTAATGTTAGAGCCTCTCAGGGAATTGAAAAGTTCTCTTGTTATTAGGATATTACGTAAATTGATGAACCGACACGGTTATATACATATTCTTTCCCATGACAACGCGTCAATTTTTACATCACAGATTTTTCGTGATTTTCTTGCGGGATTGGGGATTAGAGATTGTCGGGTATCACCTTATTTTCCAGCGGCAAATTCAGCGGAACGTCCGATAAGAGTAATTAAAGATATTTTGAAAACATATGTTCATGATAAACAGGAACATTGGGATAAGATGTTGGGAGAGATAGAATTCTCTTTGAATAATTCTATCCATGAGGAGACACGTGTTTCTCCCATGGAGATGAAATATAATTATAACGTCAATGATCCGTTAGACGTGAAATGGAGGATCGATATTTTATTTCAGAATAAACCAGATCGCGATACTTTGCAATGTGCTATTCAAAATATGGAGAGAGCGTGGCAACGTCGTAAACGGTTATATGACCAAAATAGGGTCCCCACTGATTATCAGGTGGGGCAGAAAGTTCTTTTAAAATCCCAACTGAAATCTTCATTGACAGATAAGATTAATAAAGGATTATCTATGAGATGGTCTGAACCGTTCGAGATCGTTAAGCTGTTGACGAACAACACATTACTTGTTCGGAATGTAGAAAATCCGAGAGATGTGAGAAGAACGCATGTGGCGTTAGTAAAGAGATTTCGTGAGAGGAGGTCTGTACCGTGAATTTTTGGTACTGTACTGTTACTAATATAGAGAGACCTGTGAGTAATGATAAAAGAGTAATATTGAAATTTTCAGTAAACTGTAAATAATTATATGTATATGTACCTGTATGTAAATTGTTTTTGGTGTTTTCGTACTGTTTCTCTTTTTTCTATTTATGTAGGGTGGCCACCTGCTAATCTAGTCATGTTTGTTCGGCTTCTTGTTTTGTATTTCTTCTCCATTTGTTGTGAACGTAATGGGAACCCATGATTTGTTGGTATGCTTATGGATTGCTGGAAGGAGGATATGAAATGAAATTTGAAGGTCGGATACATGTATTTGTATATATGCTATTTTCCTCAGGTATTGTGTTATGTTACTAGAATCGATTTGCAGATTATACCCACATCAGAATTTATTTTGCACTTAAAAAGAAATAATTATATATTGAAAGTAATTTTTCCATAGGAATTGATATTATTTATTAACATATTATTTGGATCTTATGATTCTAATTTGTCTCAGGTTATAATGACAATCTTTTTTGAAACTTTTGCAAATAGTTTTACTAATTGGATCCACGGTGAATTCAGATGGACGTATGTGGATTGATAATTTATTTTCTCTTTTCCTAAAACTTTTCCTAGTATGAATGATTTTGTATGGTTGATCAAGGGGGATTTTTTTTTTATTTTTAGTATGATTGTTTGGATGAATGTTTGTTCTTTTCTTTCCTATACTAACATTTTTCTAAAATCGTCCACAATATGTCCTTATCTGTAATTCTCTATATTTCTCGATTCGCTCGCTTTCAAAAAAAAAATTTTTTTTTGGCTTGCGAGTGGGCCGGGGCGAGGGTGTAACATATAATCCATAGATTTTATGGATTTTATGTCACTGGTTATTAAATATTTATTGGAAAGGTGTCTCTAGGAATAATTTATATTATATTATATTTGTACCGAAAAAGCTTTTTCGTTCTTGCCTATTCTTTTGTTTTTGTTGGTTATGCCCTCTGGTGGGACGTACTAGCACGACGGATGAACTATCTCTATAGGTGGCCATAGTTGTGCTGGAACGTCCGAGGGAGGAAGTATGAAGGTTGTTTCGCTACTATTATCATAATTTGTGATCGAGTTCTTGTATCAAAAGTTATTCTATATACATAATCTACGAGTGATATTCGAAGTATAATTATGTTAAAGTTTAAAATTCGGATATAATCATGAAGTTTAAAGTGGAGTGCTGTAACCTCATGTCGGCTACTTGTTCTATTCGATAGCACGGATTGGCTTAATAAGGCAGCGAGGTACGTAAGTTTCATGTTTTTCCTTCCTTCATTATAATTATTCTTACATTTAAAGGGCCGTTTGCCATTTTGTTAGTTTTAGGCACTTTGCCTATAAATTTTCTACCTTTTTTCTAAATTGAATTAGATTCCTGCATTATTACCAATCGGCGTGACTAGTTAGAACAAGTTAGCTGGTACTGAGGCAAATAAGTTACGCTGCTAATTGGATAATAGTCTAAGATTGAATCTATTGAAATTCTCTTTCCACTATTACGAAGACCATAATGAAATACTGACTGTTGAATTGTTAAATGTATGTTGATTATTGGGTTCTTGAAAGTTTAAATATACTGTTTGAATTTCTAAAGGAGATCGGTTGTACGAGTATTATTTTATGAACTCAAATCCTCCTACTACTATTCAGAGATTTATTTTCATAGTGTTGCTTGTTAGTAGCGATAATAGATTACGTATCCTTTCTATATTTCAGTGTGGAATTACGAAACCACTAAAATTAATATCGGGGGAACCGATCGATGTGTTCTCCTCTCCCACCCATACATATACGCTAGTTTTCGAATTTGAGGTTATATATGGTTTAATTGAAATTAAAAAGATACCGAAATTAGCGTAACATAAGTATGGTTACACCACAGTTGGAGACTGATTCGAATGATTTCATCTACCAACAGGATGGGGTACCGCCACACTGGCATGGAAAAGTGCGGGGATTTTTAAATCGAACGATTCCACAACGATGGGTCGGTCGCACTGTACCAAATGATGCAGCGTTACATTACTGGCCTCCAAGGTCACCTGACCGTACTGTATGTGATTATTTCATGTGGGGGTTTATAAAAGACTCCGTTTATGTGCCTCCGTTACCAAGCACATTGAATGAACTGCGACATCGCATAACGGCAGCTGTGGAAGCTGTAACTGAATACATGCTAGGTGCAGTTTGGGACGAATTTGAATACCACATGGACATATGCCGTGCATCTCACGGGGGGCACATTGAACACCTATGAACAGGTGCAAAAAAAACTTTTTGAGTTTCACTGTCATGCAAAACAAGAACTATTTGTATATGTTTATTAGTTTCAGAAATACAGACTTGCCAAAGTGGATGAATCTTTTTGGTACACCCTGTATTTATTTCCATCGTTATGATTGTTCTTACTACCTGCTGTAACGCTTCATGTGTTTGTTGATTAGCAGAAGTGGGCGGAAAGTGTTTAGAATTTACTCACAAGCAATTCTTATAGTGGGAGTTTGGCTACGGGCATATAATTTGAAGTACTCACCAACTACCTCTATAAAAAATTGTTGTGGAAGTACCGCAGGATTTTGAAACATGGATATTTGGACAGGGCACATAGTAGTTCCTAAATAAAGTCTTGACCCGACTACAGTAAGTTAAATAGTTTCGAAGATGTGGACCTTTAAAGTTCATTTTCTCTTGTATTCAGCAGCCTGTAACTCCGAAAAGAAGCATTTCTGCAGCCAGGTTAGTCTATACTTTTTGTCTTATCTAGGTGTCAGATATCACCTCTCAAACGTTGTCGGTGTTGTTTTGAAACACCCTGTATACGAAGTTCTTTATACAATTACTAAGAGCTCCATTCTACTAACATTACTTTTAATCCACTTCTATAATATCTTTATATCATAGTTATACAAGCGACTTCGAGAACATAATACTAATCTTCAACTAAATACACTACTCTGGAAGCTATTGCCTAACTATAAATGAAGTCACTACACCATGCTTCATTAGCTAGAAGCAACAAATACTATCAACACCCCATCTTCTACTACTATTTTGTAAGCTATCAAGAAATTAACCTTACTTTCTCTGGAAGACTCCATCATGTCGCTTATCTGATTCGAAGTTTGGAAACATGTTGAAAACCTAAAAGCTAAAGAAGAGTTTATTATTATTGAATGTCATCTTAAGAAGTGTATGTATGTTAAACTGTTGATTAACTTAATGTACTTAACCCGTTGCGTTCCAGGTGTCATTTTCTTATTTGCGTGCTGTAGTACTGGTTTCATTTACTGTTAAAAGACTATTTACACCGTTATATAGGGCATAGTTATTGTGCGCGCGTAAGGAGACCATTCACGTTACTGTTAAAAACAATTATTTACATTGTTGAACATTTGGACTCAAAAAGGGAAATTCTGATGTTCTGAAGGTATTTTATGTAGCTTCAGGTTGGAAACATTGACCAGAGATCAAAGACAAAGACTTTCCTTTTCCGATCTCGAAATAGATCTCGAAGTTGCTAATTGTTTATTGTCAAAGCAAACACATGTGTGTTGTAATTGAATGCTCTCTTAGGCCTGCAATCTACTGAGACAACACCTATTTTTGTCTTTTCTGTCAGTAAGGTGCTGTCATCTAATTAGAAATAGTAGAACTAAGTCTTGCCATGCATCCACTAACAAATTTCAGCATCTCCAGGATTAATACGTCCCTTAATAAGGGATACATCAGGGGTGCCCACAAAGGGGGGCTATGACGCAAACTGCGTCATTGGAATATTTGGGGGGGTTAAAATCTATATAAATATGTTTGAGGGGTGTAAAAATTAATCGAAAAGATTTTTTTCATGCAAGAACACCTACGGATAGACAATTGGAGGGGGGTGCGTCATGGGCATAAGGGAGGTGGGCACCACTGGATACATTTTCATGACATCCTCATGAATGTCACTGGGATGCAAGGGGTTAACAATCTTGTTCTTGTTACAATATACTGCTAATTCTAAACTACTTCGGCTTTATTTTTGTAAATATTTATGCTCTATCTTATCTGTTAAAAGTTTTTATGTTTCATCTAAATTATATTGTATCTGACGTTTTGGATAAAATAATAACCTACAGAATCGCTTACCGGAAGAAACTCATCTTTTCTATTGCCAAATCACAAAATTTCCTTCAAAATCAACTCACATTTTCTAGCCATTTGATTTGAATGGCGACTTCTGAATAAGAGCCACTCTCATGATTGTTGTTTGGCTACATCGTGATGGAAAACATCTAAAATCGTAATAACCAAATGTCACATCACTCAGTTAATCGGTGTACAAATACGTTACTGGAAGAGGTCAGTGCACAATAAAATATTTGGACTTGACGACAATAGAAATAGAAGGAAAAAATGCCTATATGGTATCTGTGAGAATAAAATTAGAAGAAACTTAAACTAAGTAGTTTACATCTTCCCCTACAGAATACACTTAGTAGATTAACTTTACATGAAAAGATGAAAAGCCAATAAAAATTTGACGATATATTTTGACTATTTGAGAACAGACTTTACCTAATGGACATTTTCACGCAAAATAACTTTAGCAGTATTGTAGGATAGTTTAATTAAACACTTATTTATAAAATATAAACAGATTTTTCTGAGTCTTTTTGGGGGTGGGGGTGAAATCGTCCATTTAGAACTCATTGCCAAGAGTGTATTACCCATTCTGGATTTTTCCCAGGGATACAACTTACACTATATTATAGAATTATCAATAATATAATGTTTCATGAAAAATAAATTAAATCATTAATGCTATTTCGGAAAAAAAAGATCATATTTCTTTCAACTTGCAGTCCTCAGTAAATTACCTTTATTACTAGGGATAGGAAGAAAACTCGGAGAACTATTCTAGATAATCTTACAAACATTTGGAGTTTAAAATTTGGTCCAAATGCATTGAACTGTATGTACTCTAGGAAACCTCTATATTCATCGAAACGAATGGATGGATGTACATTGATAAATCAGTTTTTCTTTAAATGGGGACATAAAACGTGTAAATCCGTTGAAAACTCGAGTCGAGTTCAACTTGCCTCAACATTCTTTTCTCTCGCCGACTTCAAGTTAGAAACAACATCCATGAAAATTACCAATAATATTCATACTGTATCTCAGTCTCAGTCTCAGTCTTGTCTTCGCGGGTGTTGATTTGTTGAAGTGTCGGGCTATTGCCCCTGCCTTCCATTTCTTTTGTGTCTTCCTTGGCTTTGTTTTCTGACGTATATGTGGTGGTGGAGTCGCTACTGTCGCGCCCTCCTGTGTTTTTCCCTGTGGCTGGTTTGTTGGTTTACGATTCTATCACGGGGGTCGTGGCATTCGGTAAAGTCTTCTTCGTGGGTTTGCATTCCCTATTGCTCTTATTGTGGGGTTGGTTGAGAGTTCTTTCTTTCTCCAGAATTTGGTGGATTGATGGCGTCTAACTTCCTCAAGCAACGGGAGGTCCAGGTCTTCGTGCAGTTGTGCTACTCGCGTGTCCCTGGAGTGGCCGGTTATGGTCCTAATCACCTTGTTTTGCAACACCTGCAGTGGACGTAGATGTGTTCTATACGTATGCTGCCAGGCATTGTGCCCGTATAGTAGTATCGGTCTAATGGACATCTTGTAGATGTGCCGCTTGATGTTTTGAGACAGGGACGCTGCGAGTAGCATTGGAAGTAGAGCCATGAAGCGCTGTAGTGCCTTCTTGGTGGTGTTCTGCAGGTGAGTGGCAAATGTTAGGCGTCTATCCAAGTGGATTCCCAGATATTTCGCCGTATCTGTCACTGTGAGTGCCGTCCCTCCCATCGTGAGATTTACTTCTCTTCGCTTCCTGTTACGGGTGAAGTCCACCACAGCTGTTTTCCTCGCGTTGGTCCTGATTCGCCAGTTCCGTGTCCAGGTTTCCAGGTGGTCGATGTGTCGCTGGAGATACAGCGTTGCGTACCTGAGATTGGAGTGACTGGCGAATACTGCAGTGTCGTCGGCAAATGTGGCGATCGTTGTGTTTGGTGATGTGGGGATATCGGCTGTGTATACTGCGTACAGGAGAGGAGATATGCAGGGTCCTTGAGGTACTCCTGCCCTTGCAGTCCTTGGTTCTGTTGTGTTACCGTTGAATGTTACTCGGAATGTTCTGTCTGCCAGGTAGGATCTGATTGTTCGGATTTGATAGTGCGGGAATTCCTGCTGGATCAGCTTGTGGATGAGCCCTGCGTGCCACACCTTATCGAACGCTTTTTCGATGTCGAGAAATAGTCCCAAGGTGTGGCCGCCCTCGTTGAACCGTGCTGTGATTACTTCCGCTACTCTGACCAGTTGATGTTCGGTACTGTGTCCTGGTCGGAATCCGAACTGGTGGTCCGGGAGTAGTTGATGATCCGATATGTGCTGTTGCAGCCTCCTCTGGAGTATTCTTTCGAATACTTTGCTGACGTGCGATAGGAGGCTGATCGGCCGATAGTTCGTAGGGTTGGTCCGTACTGTGCCCGGTTTCGGGATCATCACTATGTTGGCTTCCTTCCAGGTCGTTGGGAAGTGTCCTGTACGCAGTATACTGTTGTAGATGCGACACAGCAGTACTATTGCTTTTCTTGGGGCTTCTCTCAGCGCTGACGGAGGTATTCGGTCAATTCCAGGGGCCTTGCCGGGATGGATCTTCCTGAGAACTGTCCTGATTTCTCGTGGCGTTGTGAGTGCATTCGGCGGTAGTGGGTCTTCTAGTTGTGTATGCTCCATGCTGTGGTGGACGGCGAGGAGTATGCGGGCGTCTGGCTGGGTGTCGTTCTGCTGCAGTACCTCTTCGAGTGTGTTTGCAAAGAGCTCCGCCTGTTCCTCTGGGTCGTGCAGTAATCCTTGCGGTCCTTGCAGGGGGTAGGATCTGGAGCCGCTGGTCGGTCGTGAGATGGTTTTCGCCAGTCGCCAGAACTCTTGGTTGGGTGTCTCCATGGCTTGGAGTTTGTTTTCCCATTTTTGGATCTTCAGCCTTTGCAGCCGTTTCCGCACCCTGGTGGTAAGGCTGTTCCATAGCGATTTGTATCGATGGTCCCTGGTGCGTTGCCACTGCTTTCTTGCCCATCGTTTGAGTTGAATGAGCGCAGCGGTACGTAGTTCCTCGGGGCGGTTGTTGTTTTCGGGCTCGGTGGTGGTTGATGTAGATGCCAGCCTGTATGCTGATCTTATGGATGCCGCGAGGTTGATTACTGCTTCTTCGACTTCCTCTGGTGTATTGACTGGGGTCCTTGTGTCCACAAGTTCTGCAAGAAGCTGGCGGTAGTTATCCCAGTCTGTGGTGGTGATGGTTGGAAGCCTTCGGGTGGAAAGTTGGTGGTTGACTGAGATGGTCTGCAACACTGGTACGTGGTCCGAAGCCAGGGCGATTATGGAGTGGGGTCCATCCAGGAGTGCCAGGTTAGACGTCAGGATCATGTCTAGGACATCAGGTTCACCTCCGTTCTTGGGATAGTGCGTGGGCTCAACAGGTGCTGCTGGTGTTAGGTCTACCCGATTAAGTGCTTGGAAGAGTATGTTGCCGTTTGCGTTGAAAACTTTGGAGTTCCACAGGGGGTGCTTGCAGTTAAGGTCGCCCCCTATGAGTACCCGATGGCCAAGTCTCCTCAGGTTCCGCAGGTCTTGTGGTTCCAATCTTGCTAACGGTGGTCTGTAAGCAGCAATGACGTAGACTGGTCCGTCCGGAGAGTGCAGGATAATTCCAGTGCCCTCGAGGGAGTGAAGGGTTGGGAGAGGAAGGGGCTCGTGGGGAATCGACGTTTTGATGAGTATACCTGTACCGCCTTTTGGTCCCTGGCGGTCGGTTCTATGGAAGGTGTAATTCCACCAAGCTGTTCATATATATTGTAGTTTTTCCCTTCTTTTGGAGGATACTAGTTTATCCAGCCAAACATTACCATTCTAGAAATAACAAAATAAGTATAATTAACAATTCGAAGAAATGCGTTGGCTTTCAAAATAAAACAAGTTGAACAAAGCTGAAAAGTCGTCAGATCTTTTGAAAATTATAAAAGAAAATGATGTAAGTTTAATAGTGACCTCTATAGTACAGGCTAATACCAAACTTTGAAAATCCTAAACGAAAGATTGTAAAAATATTTGGAGTATGTTTAGTACAAAGGGTCCAGAAGCACGTAAAAAACACAAAATTTACAGAAGAAATGAATGATGCAAGTACTTAGACGTAACATAACGTAACCAAATCTAACCTAACCTAACATAAACTAACCTAAGCTAACTTGAACTAACGTAAACTTCCCTGATATTATAGAAATAAGCGAAATTCTATCATTTTTTGAAAAATTATGTGGGGACCCCTACACTAATTTAACATAAACTAGCCTAACCTAAATTAAACTAACCTAACCTAGGCTAGCCTAAACTAACTTAATCTACTCTAAATTAACCGAATGTGAACAGAAATTACCAAAATTGTAAATTTTTTTAAAGAAAAGAGCTGGACCCCTTCTGCTAAACATAGGCCAAATATTTTTATGCCATAAGAAAAATGTTTTGTCTCATACATATATAATAATGTAATCAAGGGCGCCCATCAGGGGGTCAAGGTAGGGCGCTCGCCCCCCTAGAGGAAATTGTATTCCGAAATATCGAAAACCCAATAGAATTAGAATGGTTACAGCAAAAGTTGAAACTATATTTGAAATGTCGCTTTTTCTTGTCCCCCTTCCTTGGAAACCACAACATGGGCGTCCTTGTATGTAATAATAACATAATTAAATAATTGTAATATTTCATTTGATTAGAACTTGTGCATTAATTTATATGTTTTTGTTTAGAAAGCATAATTTTAAAACGTGTTTCATTCTCCTTGTAGCAACAGGAGATTTGTAACGAAAAAAACGCACTTCTGCTGTGGTACCACCATTACTTTTAGCGTAAACCTACTTCAAGTTTTTTTCTCGTAGACATTATATTTTTTCTGCATATTATACTTCAATCTCGATTTTTAATATGTAGCCCTGAGCTTTTGCCCCGGTGATGTCCGTGCGTACAGTCCACTGGGCCCGGACCCAGGGCAACAACATTTCAGAGCTGACATTAAAATCGAGATTGAGTCATAGCATGCATGATCAATATATGAATTAGGGAAATAACGAGCTCGAGAATATTCTACCGTCATATCCTGCATTTGTACCATAAAGTTTTCGTGCAAAATGTTGAATGAGATGGTACATAACATTTGCTAAATTGTGTAGTATGTGTTTTACACTGTTATAAATTTATCTCCTCTTCTTGTGATTCATACAGTAATTCGTAGTGAGTTCTTGCCTTTATCAATTAATTTGTATTGATATATATTCAGTCACTATTGATATTCAGGGTAGACCCAATGTATATAGAGTATTACAGGTAGCACATAAATGGAAATACACGGACATATGTTTTTCTGCCTTCGAGGGAAAAAATACCCAGAATTCTTGCTAGACATGACGTCATGTGGAAGAGAGCGCGAAATGAATACATTATAGGGAATACAGTGTGCGGTGTTGATGCGTGAAATTTATAAAGAATGGATAGTTATTGAGACAAAAATTAATAAAATAATCATAACTGTGCTGTTCCTCAATGTCTGAATTGGGAAAGGAAGACTCTGGATATAATATATTACCGCTTTCCAAAACAGTTGGTACAACGACACTGGGTTTCTCGGTGTAAACACTCCAACAGAATCAATGTAAATAATGTTCGTATTTGTTCTATTCATTTCTTACCCCAAGACTATGAAAGACGAACATTCGAACACACTCTACAACACGAACTTCTGAAGCTACCTGTAAGAAAAAAACTCCGCCCTCAATCAACTGGAATTGGCACGGAGATGAATATATTGTTAAGAACGCACAAAAGTAAGGGGTAACAGAAAATAATTTATTTTTCAAACACACTAAGTTGAAAAACGAAAGAAATTTAAGTAACTAGAGCCATGGATGCCGATCTTGGGGAACGAGCAAAGATATTATAAAATAAGAGGATTTGCCCATAGCTATGTTTTCCCCCGTAACTCGGTGAAACCGTAAAACAAGTAAGACAAACCTGCTTGGCTGCTATCTTTTCCGCCAGTAATGCTTGCTCAAAACATTAGGTTCTCCGTATGCGAACATGTAGTGTTTATTGCTTTTACTCTTATTTAAATATCATTGTGCAACACGAAATCTGTCCTTTACTCGGAAATATGTTTTTCTTATGTATTTTTGCGTGAGAAAATCAAATCTGTTATTGCTTTTTATGTTTCACATACCAATTTTGTGAAAAACTGAAAAGTTTGAGACTTTGCACTGTAAAATACCGTATTTTTACGAGTGGTGATAAAATATGATTAATGTTTACTTTGGTTATTGAGATTTAGCGTACCTTTTCAGCAGCGAGGCTATATGAGACGTGGACCTACAGTTTAAGGTGAAACCCGAACCACTGTGTCGTTCAATGTTCTCCTATCGGGAATCGAACCTTAAACCGCATGCACCGAAGGCGCGCTGCTACCTACTAGATCAGCGAGGAAAGCACAAAGGTGCTTAAGATAAAAAATTGTTGTATATATGTATTGTTACAACAGCGTTTCCCAACCTTTTTCAACTTGCGGCATACTACGGGTGTTACTTGGATTCTCGCGGCACACTTATAGATATCATTATTTGTAAATATAAAAAAAACACAGTGGTATTTTTTCTGTGATTATTGATCTTCTCACAGAGAAGAAAGCTCGATCACTGGTTTTCCCTCGTGGTAAATCATTATGCTTATTTTTCATTCGAATCTAAAAATAGAAAACAATTGCAATGAAATATTGGACTCAGGTTTTTAAAAATACGCTTTCTCTTTAAAAACTGTATCGAACCTTTTACTAAGAAGGAAGATCACTAAATAATGAATGAACAAACAATTCTCTTTTAGTTTTAAAACACAAATTTAGGTAATTTGTCGAAAGGATTGAATGATATTTTAAATTTTCAAGTTACGAAATAGTCTGTAACAATAAAGAAGCAATAATGGTCATAACAATTATTTTTCAACATTAGAAATGTACTGAACAATAACCCGGTATGAAACTTAAAATTGTAGATTCATTGTAAAGGTTCACAGTAATGTGAAATACAACTAGATATTTTTCCCTACGTTTTGCAATTTGATTGCTATAAAATTAATAATTTTGTTTCGATTCCTCGCGGCACACCAGCAGCTAATTCACGGCACACCAGTGTGTCGCGGCACATCGGTTGGGAAATGTTGCCTTACAATATACGCTTGTTTAAACATAATCCAAGCGACAATTTTTCTTCTTTACACAAAAATACGCTGTTTAAAGAGGAGTTCTCCTCATCCCCTCGATATTCTTCAACTGTATAAGAGGGAATATAGGGAATTCTTGTTTCTCATATTTCTCCTCACTCTTTATCTTCATTTCAAGTAGTAGTCCATCAACATCTAGCGAGTACAGATTTGTGTTGCCTAACTCTGTTGCCATATGTTCCAGCATTTGAGTAATTTTTCGTTCGATTGTATTGTCATTTGCTGAGTTGTGTTTCGTTAGGAATGGTCGCATTTGCCAAGTTGTGTCTTTTTGTGGATCTGGGTTTCAAGAAAGTGCTCAATAAACGTTTAGCTACATGCAGTAGATTGCAATGTCACGTGAGTGTAAATATAAACATAACTTATTTTGTTATGTGTGTGATGAACTTACATTGAAAACTCAAAAAAGCAGCCTTACACCTTTAGTTAAAAGGCTTATGAACTGTACTTTGGCTGAAGGGTTGGAGATCAGGATATGTCTTGGGCTCTACACATATGTTGCTCTACGTGTTTCATGAATTTGAGAAACTGGTTACAAGGAAAACTTAGTTCTATGAAATTTGCTGTTCCTATGATTTGGTGCGAAAATATAGAATATGTAACTGACTTACTTTTGCTTGAGATACGAGGTGCTATCCAAAATATTCGGGACTGGTGCTACCATCTGGTGAAAAATGTACTTTGGACTAATGACCGCCATCACCCTCAAAGTAGCTCCCTTCTGCACGATGACACTTGTCTCAGCAATTCTGCCATTGGCAAAACATATCCTGGAAGCCCTGTTCTTTGAGGGTGTTTAGCACCGCCAGTGATGCATCTTTAATCCTCTCAAGTGTGTCGAACCGACGGTAGTTCAACTTGCTTTTCAGTTTTGGCAATAGCGCGAAGTCACAGGGTGCCAAATCCGGCGAGTACGGTGGGTGGGGTACAACCGCCGCGTTGTTTTTTTTTTACCAAAAAGTTCCTGGTAACCAAGGAGGTGCGACACAATGCATTCCCAATTCAACAGTCAAAATTCGTTGGCATGTCCCGTAAGCAATTCCCACTTCATCAGCTAGGTCGTGAATGGTTCGACGTCGATTCTCACGAACCAATTGTTGGAATCGATGCCTAGCGTTGTGCGAATGACGGGCCTTCCAGTGTGGGCGTCGTCTTAGATGTCTGTACGGTCGGCCCTGAACCGAGCATGCCACTCAAACTCATCAAATATGCTAGTCTTGCCACCTATCGGTGCAAAACTCTACTACTACTACTTTCCAGATGGCAGCACCAGTCCCGAAGATTCTGGATAGCACCTAGTATGTAAAGGGCTATCCCTCTAACTCTAAACATCAGATTTGGTACCTTAATTTAAAGTCAACTATTCGACCAGTTCCCCACAGTGAAGATCTTCCAGTACCTAAAGCTCCAGACCATCATACTACTGATTCAGATGAAGATACTTCAGATCCTCCAAGCAACACGGAAGATGCAGACTTTCAGCCATCTACTTCTCAGTCAACATCACCTCATTTGATCGCAAGGAGAGCTTAACCATCTTGTACGAGGCTTAAATCTTCCTTTTAAAAAAAAGCGGAATTGTTGGGCTCCAGGCTTCAGGGTAGAAATATCTTAGCTCAAGATGTTAAAATAAATTTGTTTCGGAAACGACAAAGTCACTTTAAGGACTAGTTTGTTGAGAGCGGACGCATTGTTTATTGCAAAGATGTATAACAGATGGTGTGCCGTAGTGATATTTACTTTTGCGTATTTATTGGTATTATAGAGTAAAATGAATACAAAAGGGATTTAATTTAAAATTAGAAACAGCACTGTTTCCTTCTATTTTTTTCTGGTAACCTATTTACCTTCCTTTTTCCTCCCTGTATTCCCCTATATTTTTGGGATATAGAGTTTGGTGTTCTCTTAATTTAAATGATCTGGTATTATGGTTAGTCTTTTGTCAATGTCATGTGATTGCTATACTTAAATTTAATTGGTTGTTTACCCTTCCGATGAAGGAGCTTTGAAACTAAGTGATTGTGCCCGTCACTTGTTCTCTTCGCGAGGTATGTGTTACACCATATTTAATATTGTGTGTAGAATATTTTATTTGTGAATTTAAAATCTTCTGGGTTTTTCCGTGAGTATATAAAAAACATGTAGATAGAAAATTGATAAATATTCTAATTGAACCATCAGTTCAAATATTGGTATTGAATTTCTGTAATATAAATAATTATATTTCAAATATGGTTTACGCTGAATATGTCTTGTGATAAGGCAGGAGCCATCTTGGAATTTTACTTCATGCAACATGTGCCTGATGAATTTTTCAGTAATGATAAATTTCTTATGGTTTTCGCATGAATCGAAATTGTTTAAATCTACTAGTGGTTGAAAATATTTTCAAAATCGGACAAACTTTTTCGAACTTCACAATTTCGTTGTTAGATTCAACATTACGTTTATTTTTTTTAATAATAATAAAATTTGTTAATGTTATCTGAAATTTTTGTGTTGTTTATCAAATAGAGTTATGTTCCTGCAACCTTTGAAGACGTATTATTATTTGTTTCATACCATTCGCTAAAGTTCAACATACCATTCTCTTTCAGTAGCTTACATTTTTACGTGCGTTAAGCGGCGTTGTAAACCACATACCTGGCCCGGGAAACTCTTCTCGGAGGGGCTACTTGTTTGAGTAGAGGGAAGGGAACGTAAAACTTTCTTTCCTGATTTTCAAAGATTTAATTTTTCTGGGAAGGGACGGTAATGGCAACATTACCCACCTTGGCTGTTACAATGGCTTATTTCAGTCTTTGGGACATGAACATAATCCCATCAAGTAGCACTTGTTTATTGACAGCTCGAAATTTGTCTGAAGGCAGTGCTTCTTTATGTTGGAAATGTTCACTCACCTGTTCCTGTAGCATATGCGGCTCATACAAAGCAAACGTATGAAGTTATAAGTGTGATATTGGACTTCATTGAATATAAAACATTCAAATAGCATGTGTGTGGGGACTTGAAAGTTATTGGTATTCCCACATGAACACAACAAGAACACATAAAGTATTGTTTTTTATGTGAGTAAGATAACAGTGATATGACAAAGCAAACCACTACGTCCATAAATACTGGCCTTAAAGACAAGATTTCATTCTTGGCACCAAGAATATATCTCGTAAACAAATTTTGAACCCTCAAGATGCATTTTAGCCACCATTACATGTCTTCCATAATTGGTGTCCTATAATTTTTCAAGTGCGAGGTACTCCAACTACGGAAAAAGAATCGTTGATTTACGCTTGTAACGATTTTAATACAGAATACAAATGGTGTGTAAAATTTATTTTGTAAATTGTGATACTCACATACCAAAATCGTTAAACTACCATTGTAACGTACCGTCCCATGTATGCCGACTTTGGAAGAAGAACCGTTGGTTTACTTTTGTCACAATTTTCATAGAGCAAGACTACGTAACCTGTTCTCGAATGAATCTATCTTCTATTTGATTGCTCGTACTATACCCTTGATAAAGAAATGTAAAATCATAATATTAAAAGCATAACAAAATGCTTTTGTGAACTAAAACAAGAAAAGTGTAGTAGATGCAGATTGTTAGATTATTCCACTTTTTTCACTCATCCCAGTTTAAATGAGAAGCATTACATACTCAGAAATATATACACTGGTAAAGAAAACCAAGTCTAATCTATTCCTAATAAAGAGCATGACTTAAAATATAAAGTCTTCAAATTTATCTTCTGACTGTTAGTACAACATATGTAAGCTTTCTGCGGAGTGGGTATATAAGTAGTGAAACTGATTCTATGATTGTTATAGTGCTGTTTCTGTATTCAAGAGATTGAAATCAGTTTTCAACACTCATCCACAACATAAATATCAGTGTAAACTTCATTTGCTAACAAGGAAACATCTTGCATTGATAGTAGCATTGCCCAACTAAACAATACGCAATCGATAGAGGAGTGAAGTAAAGTGAGAAATTCAAAGTTTTACGGGCCGACACCCAGAAACACAGGAGATACAGAGGAAAGAAGGATTTAGAATCATGTAAAGATAGCAATGCAAAAGATACGCTGACACAGACAGAACTTTAAAGTGATTAAAATAATCAAAATGACATTTATACAACAGTATAGTGAGCAAACATTGTTTCCACAGACATGCTCAATAACATAATATGTAATGCAGTAACATCATATGCAATGTTCTTTCCCCTGTATCTCCTGTGTTTCTGGGTGTCGGCCCGTAAGACTTTGGATTTCTCACTTTTCTTCACTCCTCTATCGAATGCGCATTGTTTGATTGGGCAATGCTACTATTAAAATAAGATGTTCCCTTGTAAGCATAATTGTAATAATTCACACCTCATAAAATAATGATTCGGCATATTTCACAATCGTTTCTGGCCAATATTTTTATATTTTATTATATATTTTTTAAATGTATTTAACAGTTTGGGACTACAGAACAACAACCATGAACCATGCTCAATAGTAAGCACGGACATTTTGCCGCAAAGTTTGTACTCATTACTGTTTTCTACTATAGTGATATGTTTATTCTTTTGCAATGCTTATTATTTACGTTTGATAGTGACAATTATATTTCTGGTCTTTGTATAGGTGTAATATTTATAATGCGTTCATATTTGTGTATCTCAATTGGTTATTTGGTTACTGCAAGTCAAGGTAAACTAATAGAATATATTGTTAAATATCTATATATATTTACATTGTTATCCATGCACTCACGTTACTCTCAATTTTTATGCCATACTCAGTAGATTTTTGATTTAAGGAAAGAAAACAATATATAGTAGAAAGAAATACAACTCTCACGAACAGCACTAATGAATCTTTCATACTGCATGGACCTCCCGGTAAAAAAAATCCGCAAAGTTTAGCACTGCTCAAGCAAGTGTTCGTTCCCTTGCTCCAAAAATTGATGAAATGCGAATCTTGGCTCGATAGTGCACTAAATTCATCAGCCGTGGAAATAATCAACTATCGTTTGTTAAGAAGTGATCGGACTGATAGGCGAGGAGAAGTTGCTGTATATTTCCGAAGTAATTAGAAGCTGCTTAACATCGATGCCTCGCATACATAAAGACGAAATTGACTGTGTATGTCTGAAAATTAACATCAATTCGGTTAGGTTAGGTATATGTACCATATACAGATCACCCAGGTTAGGTATATGTGCATACACTAAATTGGTGATGCTCGAAGAAGTAATCGCGAATGTAGGTTCTATGACTGATAAATCTGTTCATCATAGGAGATCTGAATTGTGATTTCCTTACGCCTTCGAAGCGTGACACAGCTTATGTTCAATACTTGACAGCTTTGAGCTGACGCAAGTCTTAAACGAACCAACAGGCATTACTGAAACCACTGAAACTCTTCTTGACGTATTGATTACTAGTACTGTCAATATAATTCATTCCAGTGAAGCATAACTATCAATCGGTACTTCAGATCACTCTTTAGCATGTATATGTTTACAACTAGGAAAGCCAACAAAAGACAAGCGGAAAATAAAGACATATCGCAATTTTAACTATTTTAATCAGTCCAAATTTACTCGTGATATAGAATGCATAGATTGGAAACCAATTGAAAACCTACCTGATGCAGATAAGAAAGTCGAATTCTTAGAAAATACCATAGTTAGCATTTTTGACAAACATGCTCCTGTATGTTCTTCGAGAATCACAAAAAAACAAAAGTCCATGGTTAACTGACAACGTTAAGCTACTAATAAAATTTTAAAAAAACGTGCATATCTCAAATTCAAAAGGACAAGAACCGATGTTCTTTGGAGTGAATACAAACAACTACGGAACTTTACTACAGCTGTGATACAACAAGAGAAAAGGGCATATTTCACACAGTTTTTCAATACTAATAATCTAAATTCCAAGTATGTATGGAAAAAATTAAGAACTCTCGGGTGTATTAGTAGTCGAAAAAATTCTCAAACATTACCAGATGATCTTGCAGATTGCAATGAGATTAACGCTCACTTTGGTGAAATTTGTAATGATAAAAATATCGACAAGAATGTAGTTGGAAACCGCATAACTGTATATAATGATACCAAATTCTGTTCAAGTATGAAATCATTCGAACTCGGTAATATAAGAAACTTTGATATTCAGAAAGCTATTAAAAACTTAAATTCGAATGCAGCTGGGCATGAAGGCATTACAGGAAATATCTTAGACTTATTTTAACACACATTAAATCACCATTAACACGTAGACCTATAATAAATTATTCCATGCTCCTTTCCATCATCCTGAAAAGAAGCCTTTGTAATATCTATAGCAAAAACCCAAAATGTATCATTTCTAAACGAACTTAGGCCTATTAGTATTTTACCAATATTGTCCGAAGTCATGGAGAAACTTGTGCATAACCAGCTAAACGATTACGTCATTAAGAATAATATCTTACCCCTACACCAATCAGGCTTTCGTAACTCACATAGCACTGCCACAGCACTACTTCATATTATCGACGACATTTTTCGAGCATTAGATAACAACCAGATATCATTCCTGGTACTATTAGATCTTACTAAAGCATTTGATTCAGTTCATCATGACTTACTTTTAGCTAAAATGAAATACTATAAGAATACTGAAATACTACTTAAAATAAATGCAAACAAATGCATATTTAGTCATGGAAACAGGAGAAAATACTATAAAATTGGTAACTGATGAAATTAATATTTCCATTCAAGACACGCTAAGGTAAACGCGCCTGAATTCGACAGGCACCCGAATTCGACATACCTGTGCTTAAATGTTGTGAAATAAGCGTAAGATGTCATCCCTGCGATCGTGAATAGAAGTGGCAACATCATGGGAGTGTCTTTTCTCGTGTCAAAAGTGCGGTTACAGTAGATGAGTCGTATGTATGGGGAAAAGAAGTACATTGTCGTGTGTGTGACACACTCTTCGAGAAAAAACACATAATCTTAAGGAAATCATAAGACGGCAGGTTATTTTCGTAAGACTTTTATTAAAGTTAGGTTTGCTTCAAGCAAATAGTGGTACTTTAATGTTGTAAAGGAGTTTCAATCAGTGCGTTTTGTTTTCTTCTGCGAGGACAAAGGTTGTGATGTAACATGAACGGGGGGTTGTCGAAAACACGACCCTTTATTTGTATCGTGAACCGGATTTCGACAAGGTTGTCGAATTCATGCTCAGTAGTGCAAATATAATTTTAACTGAATGTCTAAACGTACAAGTATGTTCAAAGTCTTTCATAAAGCTATTTGTTGCATAATTTTCCGATAGTTGTAACCTCAGTTCGATATGGAATGTCGAAATCAGGTTCCTGCATGTCGAATTGAGGATCATCGAAATAACTACTCAGTTCAGAAAATTTAAGTTGTGTTCTTTTGCCCGTCTGATAATTTCTGCATAATAATAAAACAATATTTGAAGCTGAGAAGAGATTACTACTAATAATAATGCCGACTTAATGCTTTACATGGATATAATTGAAGGTGTCGAATTCAGATACCGCAACTGTCGAAACCAGGTGAAGTGGTCGAATTCGGGTTCCATTGGCGAGTTCCAGTTTCATAAAAAAAATTTAACATTAGCATTTAAGCCTTGAAGTGACATTTAGTATTAGTAGAGACTGTACATTTCAAGGAAAAAAATGGGCCAACACCGACCAATATTATGGCCACAATAGGCAATTGATTTTGAAAAAGGTCCTTAACCTGTCGAAATCCGGTGCGTTTACCTTATTAGATTATTCTCCTTCAGTAAAAAAAAAATCTCGGATTAATACTAGATGATGAGCTAAACTGGAAGCGACACATATCTACTCTATCTAATAAATCAATATCAATTCTTCTATTATTGTATAAATATAATGATTTTCTAAATCAGAACACAAAACTGTATTTAGTAAACACGCTTATTGTTCCACTATTCGACTGTTGCGATTCTATATAGGACCAGCCACTACAAAATCCTTAGCAATATCAATTCAAAAAGTTCAAAATGCCTGCATGAGATTTATCTGTAACTCGCGAAAATGTTAACATATACTGCCCATACTAAATCAAAACAATATTCTAACAATATGAAGGAGGCATTAGTTGCATCTGTACTGCCAGATACATAAGGTCATACACAATAATGGCCCCCTTTATCTTAAAAGTAAACTGACGTTCCGAAATGAAATCTACTCATACCAAACAAAACGTTCACGTACACTTGACATTCCGCAGCATACACTAACAGAAGCACCGAAATCTTTCTCTATTTCACCTTTGAGAGCCTGGAATTTATTACCACCCGATATAACTGAGTGCAAAGAATTCTTGATCTTCAAACGTAGGGTAAAGGATCATCTTTTATATAAACAAAACATAGCTCGAGTACCGATACCTTAGACTGCAGCAAGTAAACCAATTTTGTAAGCATATTGTAGTATAGAGAACAAGTATCACTGCATCTGAACAACTATTATATTCTTACTTCATGTTTGTTTTAATTATAATTTTATATATATATATATAAAGACAACTAAACGTTATATGGTTAGTGTCTTTATATATGCACGTGTAAGATCTCTTTACATATTCCTATGTAACATTCCTGTATCATCTCTAATTGTACTTTTGTTAGATTAGGAGATAGAGCAGCCTACGGCTGAACCTTGCCTCATGAATAAAGGCATTTTCAATTTAATTTAATTTAATTTAAGGTTGAGTTGAAGATTCTTGTTAAAGCACTAGATGGAGAAGGTATTGCTTTGTCGCACCTTAAGAAGAAATTTCCAATTTTAAATTAGGTAAAAATTAAAGAAGGAGTATTTGTTGATTCACAGATTAAAACAATCATACAACATAAAGACTTTGAAAATAAATTCTCTGAAATTGAGAAATTAGCTTAGCTGTCATTTAAATCGGTACCGTACGTTCAGGTTTTCTTAGAAATGTAAAGGCTGAAAATTATGAAGCAATTGTTAGTGACGTGATGTGCAGTTTTCAACTCATGGGATGCAACATGTCATTAAAATTACACTCATTGCCACGTTTTAAAAGCGTTACAGTGCAAAATGGACTGAAAATGTTTTGCTGAGTATTCCTGGTCTATCATCAGAGAGACTCCAGATGTCTACAAGCGTAAGCGACCAAAGAAAATGTTTTAAAGGGCAAGTGAACAAAATTTAATATTAGTATAATACGCTTTTCTAGCCTACATTAGATAGTAAATACATGTAAATATGTATATACATTTCGTATAATATGTTGTGGTCTGACCAACAAAAAACGTCATGTGATGGAACATTTTGGTTTCCACCATTGAATTCTGCACCTGTCATTTAGTCAAAATCATATAATTTCATTTGAGGGACAAAAAAAAGTTTAAATTTGTTGCCCAGTGTATTCGCTTTAACATTCAAAATGGTTACATGTGCAGCTTAGGGCTCGTATTCATTGCCTTCAATGGAGCTCGCGTTCACATTCCTAATACGGCTGGTGCTCACTTGGGCTCGGACTCACATCCTCCAATGAGAATTGCACTCACTAGCCTGCTGGGAGTTCGCGCTCAATAATTTCGTTGGGGTACGCGTTTATTGGATTTGGTCTCACTATATTCAATGAGACTCCGGCTCACTACTCAGAATTCGAGTCGGGGTCACTATCATCAATGGATTCGTGCTAATGACGTCAGTGGGCCTTGCACTGATTTGTGTTCGGGTTCATTACCTTCAGTGGGGAAAGCGTTCACTATTCTCGTTAAGGCTCGCTCTTACTGAAGTTCGGTCTCACATCCTTCATTGAGGCTCGCTCTCATTAGGCTCCTTGGAGATTGCGCACCCTAATCTGTTTCGAGCACGCGATTAGTTAGGCTCGGGGTCACTAATCTTAATTAGGCTCGTGCTCACTCTCGCAGGCTCACTCCGTCAACTGGGCCAGAACTCAGACTATGATAGGTGCACCATGAGTTTAATATAAACTTTCAAAAATATATAAATAATAGCTTAAATTATTATTGTGACTTAAAAATTTGTAGGAGCTAGCCATCCTGGCCCCGTGCTAGATCTGCTACCACGAAGTGGCCTCAAAGTATCTTGTATTTTGAGATATTTGCTATTTTTTACCACTCTAGCTTTTCGATCTGTAAAGATGTTATGAAAACTTTATGTACAGAAATAAGTTCAAAATATCCCGCACTAAACCCAAAATATAGTAGAAACATATGTGAAAAGGGCTTTTATTTGTGTGAGCCATCTCGATGTAAAACGTAAAGCCCAAACAATGAAGAAATAGAATATGAAGGAAAAAACAATGCGTTCCGGGTTCTGATTTCTGGGAGCTGCAATTAGAATTACCACCAACATTTCCTATCAATATTCAAAAACATTAAAGATGAATGGATTATAACATTAGTATATGTTTATTATAATATTGCAATTTTCCCTGCGTATTTGTAGTGTTTTCCTCTCTATGTAGTTTAAAGAAACAAACAAAATTCAAACATTCTCAGAGTATACAAAAAGTATATACTAAAAGAAGAAGACGCGATTTTCTCTCTTCCGCGTGATGGCACATTTCCAGTGACCAATGCCAGTTCGAATCGCATATTTGGTAGTCCCTGGAGTAGACCAAGGTACCTAGAACAATGAGACTCCAAAGCGATTTTTTTTACTAGATAAATGTAGTGGAATACAATACATAGTGTACAGATCACAAGCGTCATCATACATCACCTTAGCAAGAAGCAGGAAGATATGATTCATTTTGTTGTCATTTCCGGTTCTGTTTCTGTTCGGTTCCACGGTTATGCCGGCTGGCTAAAGGAAACGGTGATGATGAGAAATGAATGAAATTGAGTTGATTTTAACTTCCCGTTCAGCAGCGAGGCTATTAGACGTGGACCTACTGATCAATGTGGAATCCGAACCATATGAGCTCTCGCCGGGAATCAAACCCTGATCTCCCGAGAGAAAGGCGTTCGAAGCCACGAAGGTGCTCGGAAAGTAAATGAAATGCTGGAATGAATAAAGTATGAAACGGGAGAATCGCGGGAAAACTCGCACACAAGGTGTTTTTTGTCCACCACAAAATTCACTTGGGTGAGCTCGACACCATGCACCATACGTCAACGCTCTACCACTGAGCCACCGCGGCCCCTGGTTCTGTTTTGTATATCACTGATGCCACGTTGCTTTCATGCTTGAAATAACGTGATGTTGCATAAATTAGATAATTTCATAAGCGTAAAATATTGTGAAATAGGAAAAGTAGAGAAACTCTTTTAAAAAATTATCCTAAAAGGAAGAATAAAATTAAGTATGTGAACGTAAAATCGGAGAAATATCGTATATAAATTAAATATTACTAAAGTTAGATTTCATTTACAGATATTAACGAAAGAATTTAATTTTCACTAAGCAAAGACATTTAAAAAGATTAGTACTTACTTCGAACTGGATTTTTATAATGTCATTATTATCAGAAAGCGTTTCCTAAGAGGAGGAAGAGAGAGTTCAATGTTTATGCCAAAAATTAGTATCTCTGGGGCCCCTAAGGTTAGGCAGATGATCCTCAATATATCAACTACTCATTAAAAATAAACTCTGCTTAAAACTGGAAAAAGAGGATCACGCGAAATGTACGTTTATTTTGTAGCATTCCATCATGGATGTCCAAAGAAAATTTTCTAGGGGGCTCATGTCCCTGGTTGCTATATTACGTTTGATATTTTTTTTATTTGTATTAAGATAATCTTAAGAAATTTAATACATTTTCGCAAGCCAGGAGGGGCTTCCCCCCTTTCAGTCGCCCATGGCATGCCTTCCTCTCTCTCAAATCTCAAGTCATTGAAGAAGATCAGTAGGCATACTGCTACATACCCAGGGATCATCTACTTATCGTAAGGACACGGGCCAGCAAAAGAAGTCAACAAAATTTATTTATTTTATCCATATGGCATTGTGTCAAGATTTGTGTCGGAATCCACACAAGCACATCATGATCGTGGTAGTCTAGTGTAGCCTTACAATCATAACGATTTTGACATCCGAACGATAAAACAGAAGAATAACAAAATATCAACATCACATTTATAGATTAGTGTATTATGACAGTTTTTTCAAAGTACAGTACAGAAAGTGGATACTCTGCTTGTCTAGAGTACAATAATGGGATACAGAAAACATTTCATGCGTCGTACTTACGTGCAAGGAGCAGACATATGTAGAATATTAAAGCGTAGCAGGCAGCTACCGACAAAAAAATCAATCTAGGCCAGGGGAAAATACATCCTGTGGATACAGTTCAACTTCTGTATCCAAAATGTTAGTCTTCATATTACTTCGTTACAATTGCGATACAAAACAATAGTCAGGGACAGTTCAATGTAAGTACAGAAGATGCAAAAGTACGCATAATCATTTTATATCTTTATACAGGATGATTCTAAAAAACGGGAAATTTTGAAAATGAAATAATTTCATGGAAACATGTTTTAAAAAATTATTTATTTCATTTAATAGTAAAACTAATGCCATTTTAGAATACTTACAGTACAATTTATTATTTGAAGATGACATCTTGTAGATGAGCGCCCTCTCTAAGCGAACACTCCTGCAGTTTCTTCGTTACATTGTTCATGGTTTGGCGTTTCATCTCACCTGGAATTTCGGCAATTTCTTCTCGGATTTTGGCTTTCAATTCTTCCATTGTAGCAGGTCGACTAAAGATCGCTGCTTTTAAGATGACCCAACAAAAAGAAACTTCAAGCTAATAAATCAGGGGATCTTGGAGGTCATTGAATGTCACCATTTTTCGAAATTACACATTCCTCAAACAATTGGCGTACAGCAGCCATTGATATTTGTGCTGTGTGGGACGTTGATCCATCTTGTTGCAACCAGGCTGTGTCAATAATGTGTGGAAATCTATGTAGTTTTTGCACAACAAAGGTCCCAAACATAGCGACGCAACCAATCGATGTGACTATAACCGCATGGCCATTCTCTTTCTTAAGAAAATAAGGGTCAATCACACCGCATGATGATATAGCACAGCGCACAGTAACTTTGTTGCTGTGCAATGGACTCTGGTCTAGCTCCATAGGATTGTTTTGTGCTCAATATTTAAAATTTTGATCGCAAAAGCACGTTGTGCACCACTCCATGCATTCATGATAACTCAATGGCAGGGTGTCGTTCCCAGGTTGGCGTACGTTATTCAGTGTTACCAAATGCCCACTGTTGCCAACACAACTTTCAAAATATTTATCATTTCTTTGAATAACCCTGTATTAAGAGCTGCATTTTACAAGAGATTGTAAATATACTTATCAAGGATGATTTATTTCCTGTTCCTTTAAGAAGAGACATCGTAGTCAACGGTGTTAATTCTTGGAAGATGGATTAGGAACCTATAGATAAAAACTTAGAACATACTTGAGTCTGATCTAGACCTTGAAACTCCTTAGTGGATGATAATTTTCAGACTACAATTGTGTGTGTGATCACACATAACTTAGACAAAGGTGCATCGATTTTGATTTGATTGAAAGAGTATAAAATCGAGGTGGTTTCGTATAAATCTGGTTAGCATCTATTGATAGTCTTTGGAGCCAGACATGAAATTCAGTAAAAGTACAATTCTGGCTATGTACTTTTATTGCAAAATTAGTAAGAGTCACAGTCTGGTTGTCCCAGAAGATGGTGAGGAAAAAACAAAACTTTCCTGGATTTTTGGGATGAGGACACATTGTGAGCTTTCACACTACACTATAGAACTTACGTTCTGGAGTGTAATGAAACACACATGATTTGTCATCGGTAACAACACGATGTCATCTTTCTCGTACTTAAGCAAATGCTCAAGACAGCATGCCATCTGATTCTCCATGTACAGTGGTGTGAGCTATCTGGGGACCCGATTGCTAAAACTTTGTGATACCTAAGTTCTTCTTGAATGGTGGTGTATGTACTACAATAGAAAATTCCATTTCATCCCCATATGATGCTACTTAGCCTCTCTAAAATGATCTCTGCAACCCCATTCTTAGTGTTCTGTCTACAGGTCCGGATAGGTTTAGATGGTTTCAGGTAGTTTCCTTTGTGCATAGAAATCTGATATCACCTCACAGCTCAACCGTTTTGAATATGTTGAGGGGCGGTGCCATTTTGAAGCAAATGCAGCTCAGTAAATACGAGGTGGACACATCTATCATTTCATGGGGAGGTGAAGCAATTGGTCAATTGGATTAGAAAGTAGCGCCACTTGCAACATCAAAGCTACAATGAGACGTAATTCTACAGCTTAACGCGGGATCGAACCACATGAGCTCTCATTGGGAATCGAAACGCAGCCTCCTGGGCCAAAGACGTGTGATCTAACCACATAACCACAATGAAGCTTATTGAAGTAATATCTAGATACATATAGAGTACTTCAAACTGTATATTTCTGTTTTGCTGTAAAAAATGTGCACAATTACTTTTTCCATTTTCCTTTAGGTCTTACATATGAGCCATGAGGAATACTAATTGGAGCCACAATTTTTTCATGCCTTAAAAGCTATAATCACAGTTTTAATTACAGTTATGTTTAGAAAGTAAATGAATGTATTATTTATATAAGACATTTGATCTTATATTTTCTTAATAAGAGATCGCAGCATATTAACACATGTTAATTTCCACCAAGATGGACTCCAAAAAATATTTCCTTAAATGGGTTTGTGTGTTAGGTCATTAATTGGTATTCCGTTATTTGAACTAGGGAGAGGGGGAGTGAAGGGAAATTCTAATGATTAATTTTCATAGTGATGAACAATGTTGAAAGTGACTATGTTGATATTAAGTGTATAGTTGAAAGATAAACAGAAGGAAGTAAAATCTAATTTTCAAACCAAAAACAAACCATAATTGCTTCTAACTTTTAAGAAACCTTTCCCTCTTCCTTTTCCATATTATCTTTGTTTTCATTACTTCCTTTGTTTCTTGCTATATTTCCAAAATTTCTTATGTGGAGAATCTTTTGATTATATTTCCAAATCTGTATGTAGTTTCTCTTCGTTCCTTCCTCAGACTTTAAAATTTGAGGGCGAACTAGGGAGCAAGTTCTGAAAAGTAAATAATATGTGAGATCTTAATTTTTAAAAAATCTTCCTCAAAATGTGCAGCTCAGAATAAAAGTGGTATAAACCAGGAAAATTAATCATTGTTCTCTTATGATATGTAGTTGAAACAGGTTGAAACCATTTTTAACATAGGAGGGCTGTTTCATTATCCATAGCAACTAACACACTAGCTGGAAACAACATGAAAAATCTAACATATACATTTAAAGTGTATGGCATGTACTTCCGAAGGTTACCACTAGATTGAATATATGTGTGTATGTGAGCATGCACCCAAATACAACCGTATGTGACCAGGGCCGGATCTAGGATTCTCTGGGAGGGGGTGCACCAATAACTACCAGCACATTTGAATTAAATTTGAGTTTAATAAATGCTTTTAGGCATCTGTGATGTGAATGAGGAATTCCTATGAAAATGCTAAGTGTCCGCTCTCGATGAATTATTTTCCTTCAACCTTCAGAAAATCGACTTAACTTTTGTTTTTGGAAAACTCACTACTAGCTTCTCACTTTAGGTAGTGTATACGTACACCTTTGCACCCCCCTAAATCCGCCCCTGTATGTGACATTGTTCAAGAATGGAGGTGACGAATTGTGAGTAACTAGAATACATCAAGATAGTAATTCTCCGCGATAGAAATGTATAGAAATGCTATTCAGAGCTACGAGAAACAGAAGTGCAGATACCTTGCCCTGTTGAACAATTGTGGTAGATAGAGGTCTTCAAACGGAATAGAGTGTCAACTTCCCATCTGCCTTGCAGTGAACGTCCTATATCCGGAAACAGATTTAAACGGGTCGTAGCGATCGGATAATGCTGATCTGAGGACAGATGCTGAATAATGACGGTATTTGTCCAGTAAACAGGAATGTCTGCTTCGAAAATGAACCACATTGTCAATAAATATCGATACATGCCAAAAATTTTGCGAAATAGGTTCCACATCATTTAACTGAGATATAGAGTTGGTTATGCCATGTGACGAGAAACATAAATTTGGAAAGATTACAGCCGAAAGGACGCCATGTTGAAAAGCTCAGTGTCTTCTCCATTATTCGCAATGAGGCATGGATAACCTGGGTGACTGTTTTGAGGGCTAATAAACAGTGTGTACTACTTTGTGTTCCTGACAATACTAATACGGCAACGTTACGTGTCACTCACGAATGTTTCCTTTCTACATTTTATGTATGCTAACTGGAGTCCTGTGTTTTACTTCTTTCCTAGAAAAGTCTAACTCCTCACCCGTATTTCATCTGTTGGCTACATTCAGACGTGCATGCCACAAACTTTCAAATGAATATCTTAGATCTTTTCGTGTCATCCCTAGATGCGAGAGTAAAAATAGTTGCCATGACTTATGAATCTACTCTCGTAAATTATCGTTACTGTCCTTAAATTGAAAGGGTTCCGTGCGCTATGGTCTTCAATTAACCTCTCCGCTTTGATTCCATTATATAACCATTCATCAATCGTATTTTCTTTTTACCTTTGCACTTTTACTTTCCACATTCATTCTGTAACGAGAATGAAGATACCTTTTTCCAACCAATGTTCTAACCAGTTTATATACAAGTATAAAGAGAGAGAGAGAGAGAGAGAGAGAGGGAATTTTCCCCACTGTTCCTACTAAATTATTTACCATTGTATTTTCGTCCAGACTAGCTAATTTTCTCTGTTCTCGTCACTCACATTTCGAAAACCCTGTTCTGTTTCGCATAGTATCCATATAGAATATAATCCTTCACACGATTGTAGGATTTTATTCATCTATTCTTTTAACTCTTTAATAACTTACAAACTATGTTATTCTTTCTTTTTGTTATAAGATCCTTCGTCCTTTTTTTTCAGCAGTCGTTTCCTTTCCATTGCTTCTCGCTAGTTCTTAACATTTTCACTATTAATACCTCGATACTTAAAATTAGTAGCATGTTTTATTTCATGTCCATTTACTTCTATATCTCTTACAAGTAACTTCGTCTGGATCACAATTATTTTCTGCCTTTATAATGCTTACTTTTCATCCATTTTATTAAATGGATACATGGAAACGTCGGTAATAAGCCAAACACTGATTTTCCACTGATTCATATGAGGTTCATTACGAAAGATCACATATTCGGAAGACGTGAATGTTCGGCCAGATGCATGTAGAAACACGTTCTGTAATAGTTTTTCAGACACGGTCTCCTTCTATGTTGTTACCTATTGCTAGAGCCACTATCTAACTCATTTCAGTTTGCGTTCGGTTTCTTCTATTCCATGCTCTGCGATTTTAAGTTGAAAAGTACAAGGTATGACCTGGAACAAGTAACATGTGGAATACATTTCTTAGTTCTACAAGATGCGTACAATTTGTTTATATGAATCTAAAGTATAAACCTTTAGGACTGTAACATATGCAGGTGATATTTCTTGCAAATCACGTCCTTGGGATGTTCACCGGTCTCTTGTAATGCCTTCTATTATAAGACGTTTTCTGCCTCGGGGATACATTGTTTGATTTTTTTTTTTTTTTCAATTTTGCTGCTCCCTTATTGAACATCTTTTGCTTCGTGTATTCCAACAGCAAGAAAATAGGTATGCTATGGTTGTGGGAGTGCACTGGCCAAAGAGTTTAATGAGACGACCTAGGAACCATTCACCAAGAACTGACATACTGATGATTACACTATATGCAGTAGCACCATCTTTCCGGAACAATAGATCGCCCATGTTGTAGTTTAAGGTCCAAGACATGTTCCAATCATCTAAGTATAACCAATGGACTTAATAATACCCATTAAGTGTTCTCATGCGATATCATTGAAGAAAGGTGGTCCGATTGTAACGGTGGCCAATCAACACACAACAGTGAACTTTGTCATCATGCAACGACCATTTATGGAGTTTACATGGATTTTTGGGTGGCCAGTATCGAAAATTCTTTTTATTGGCAGTTTCTGTATTGTAAAAAAAAAGTACTTCGTCACTCATTAGAGGATTTTAACTTGCTATCCCACAGTACACATTCTCTCTCTCAGTGTTAAGTACTTAATGATTCGCTTAAACGGTATGGAGACACTGCTACTACAGCATACTAATTTCTCACAAGTAAACCTTACGTTTTGGTGAATCGAGTTTCTGACTGAGACACATATGAGAAAGTAGTACTAAATGTGGTCAGTATTTCAGTGAAGTTGTAGGTGCGAAGCTCCAGGGGTTTAGGAGATACAGCTACCAGAACATCACTTGAAAGTACAGAATAGTCTTCATACAGTTGGAGGTAAAAGCTCTGTAAGACTTCTTGTAACGACAAAAGGTGAATAACAAATATATGTGTACATATTAGGACTAGGGGGAAGTCATATAGTAAGGGTATACCTGACGGCGGCCATCTTGAAATCCGCCATTTTGAATTAAGGTTAAGTTTTTAAAATAGGAATAGGGTCATGTGATACATGATTTAAGGCGCAAATTTAATCAGAAGAACAATGGTGACGTTAATTTTGATTTACACGCAATTGGTAAAAAGTTACAGGGAAATTAAATATTGTTGCAGCATATGTATTAGTCCTTTACCCCACCTTGTAAATTTTGTGTTAATGATAATAATTAAATAAAAAGCAGGTGGATAAACATTAGGTCTATGGTAAGAGTTGCCTTGATGGCGGCCATGTTCAAATCCGCCATTTTGAATCAGACAAAAGTTTTATACAAAACGCATAACAGTGACACCTTATTAATAGCAAATTTTACCAAAAATCCAACGGTATAACCATTTTTCCTTTATCATTAACCAGCACAAAATTAAATGGGAATAGAGTAATGCAATAGATGACTTCGGGCTAGAAGTTAATCAGAAATACAATGGTGGCGTTACAATGTTAGTTGTTTGATTTATGTTAAAACTAGCAGCGTTCACCCCGCTTCGCTGCGGTCACCCCGGAACGCAATAAACGTTGTTACTTAGATAATTTTTACTTTTTCGCTTTCAAGTGATATGATAAAAACCATAGAAGATTGCACTAATGTTAACATTATATCGCCTGTCATTTATGTTAACCCGCCCCGCTTCGCTGCGGTCACCCCCGAACGCAATAAACTTTGTTACTTAGATAATTTTTACTTTTTCGCTTTCAAGTGATATGATAAAAACCATAGTAGATTGCAGTAAATGTTAACATTATATCGCCTGTCATTTATGTTAACCCGCCGAGTGACACGGTCATGCGGGTTGCATATAAATACGTTTATTTTTATACCTATGATGAACTAACAAAGGATTTGTACGTTATGGACACTTGAATGGTCAATTATCTCAAGACACTGGTAATTAAAAATTAAAGTGATATGATAAAAACCATCTAGGGTCCAAATCCTAATAACCCCCCAAAAATGAAAGAAATTGGTTCAGCCGTATTAGCGTGATGAACTAACAAAGGATTTGTGCGTTCTCTTTTATATAATAGATTTGCTGTTAATAAGGTGTCAGTGTTATGCGTTTTGTTTAAAACTTTTGTCTGATTCAACATGGCGGATTTGAATATAGCCGCCATCAAGGCAACTTTTACCATAGGCCTAATATTTATCCACCTGCTTTTTATTTAATTATTATCATTAACACAAAATTTACAAGGTGAGGTAAAGGACTAATACATATGCTGCAACAATATTTAATTTCCCTGTAACTTTTTACCAATTGCGCGTAAATCAAAATTAACGTCATCATTGTTCTTCTGATTAAATTTGCGCCTTAAATCATGTATCACATGACCCTATTCCTATTTTAAAATCTTAACCTTAATTCAAAATGGCGGATTTCAAGATGGCCGCCGTCAGGTATACCCTTACTATATGACTTCCCCCTAGTCCTAATATGTACACATATATTTGTTATTCACCTTTTGTCGTTACAAGAGGTCTTACAGAGCTTTTACCTCCAACTGTATGAAGACTATTCTGTACTACCAAGTGATGTTCTGGTAGCTGTATCTCCTAAACCCCTGGAGCTTCGCACCTACAACTTTACTGAAATACTGACCACATTTAGTACTACTTTCTCATATGTGTCTCAGTCAGCAACTCGATTCACCCAAACGTAAGGTTTACTTGTCAGATCGCTTCCAGAAATGAACAACAATTAAAATGCAAACTAGAAAACAAAAATAAAAAATATAACATGTTAGTTAGCTCTACTTTACTTTGTGCAAAATAACGGCACAACGTATGACTCAACACTGAATACGAACGAGCTAATATGAACTTCTTGAGGGCACGAGCTCAAAATAGTTTATATCGTTTGGCATAATATCACACTGATTTTGATGCCTGATCATAGAAATAAAATGAAATCTGATTTTGGCCACTTATATAATTTTACCCTTACTTCTTCAGGCTTTTAATGAATAACCATTCAAAGCCATTCACTATGAAGTTCTATAGAATACAGAATTCGATGTCTTTCTTAGAAAGGACATCTATTCAGAGTATAGTGCAGGAAATGTTTCGTTAATTCAATTCATTCAGAACAACGAAATGGTATAAAAGAACGGGAAACCAAATGAATTGTTCTTAAGGAAAGTACTTTTTAACAATCAGTTTCTATTTTTTTAAAGAAAATTTCTTTCATCGCTAAGTTTTTATATCAATAGTTCTCGAATTCAATACAATAGACACAAAAAATGTGTGATACCTGGTGTGAATGTTTAAAATAAAACCCAGGTTTAAATTATGTTTTTGCAACAAGTCTTGGGCTAATGTACGAAATCTAACTTGAAATATTTTCTTGTGACAACAAATCTTGATCTACTCTATGAAATCTTGCTTGAAATATTTTCTTGTGACAACAAATCGTAATCTATTCTATGAAATCTTACCCGCAATATTTTCTTGTGACAACAAATCATGATCTACTCTATGAAATCTGACTTGAAATATTTTCTTGTGATAACAAATCTTGATCTATTCTATGAAATGTTAATATTTTCTTGTGACAAATCCAACAAATCTTGATGTACTCTATACTTGAAATATTTTCTTGTGCAACAAATCTTGATCTATTCTATGAAATCTTACCTGCAATATTTTCTTGTGACAACAAATCGTTATCTATTCTTTGAAATCTTACTTGAAATATTTTCTTGTGACAATAAATCTTGATCTATTCTATGAAATCTTAATATTTTCTTGTGACAACAAATCGTGATCTATTCTATGAAATCTTACTTGAAATATTTTCTTGTGACAACAAATCATGATCTACCCTATGAAATCTTACTTGAAATATTTTTTTGTGACAATAAATCTTGATCTATTCTATGAAATCTTACCTGCAATATTTTCTTGTGACAAAAAATCGTTATCTACTCTTTGAAATCTTACTTGAAATATTTTCTCGTAACAATAAATCTTGATCTACTATGAAATCTAATTTGAAATATTTTCATGTAACAACAAATCTTAATCTACTCTATGAAATCTTACTTGAAATATTTTCTCGTGGTGACAGCTCTTGAGCTACTCTGTGAAACGTTTACTCGAAATACCAGTAGTAGGTATGAAAGTAAAATTATTTTCCAACTATATGTATGTACTACAAAATTGATAAAGAAAACACTTCAGCAACTTCCTGTTTTATCCTAATTATCTTAAAATCGTAATTTTAATGTCACTGTCTAACGATTAAATCATAGTTTTGAATGATACCATACACATGTGTCGCGGACCCATAAATTGGGAAAATATATTTCCCGGATTTTTTTTAAAGTTTTTCTTAAATTTATTTTTGTAGTTTGAACAGCCCAATTGATACCCCAAGTTAGAGGACCTGCAGGAAATGTATCTTTAAAAAAAACATTATATGTTTAAAGCTATATATTTGTCAAGTTTTATTGACGCACGTTAGTCAATGAAGAAAGAAAAAGTTTGGAGCCAAAGACAACAATTTTTGTAAAGTAAAACGGAAAACGGGAAAAGTATTTACAATCAACCAAAGACAACAATTTTTGTAAAGTAAAACGGAAAGCAGGAAAAGTATTTACAATCAACCAAAGACAACAATTTTTGTAAAGTCAAACGGATAGTGGAAAGGTATTTACAATCAACCAAAGACAACAATTTTTGTAAAGTAAAACGGAAAGCGGGAAAGTTATTTACAATCAACCAAAGACAATCTAATTTACAATCTAAGTACAAGTGTATGTAAATATCATTTAAAAGATGATGACGTATGTTCTTGAATATTATAGAAGTTAAGAACCGAAATCAGACTCCACTAGCAACATATACACTCCCCATATCGTTGCATGACACCAAAAGCTAACTGATAAAATTAGATTACGGGGCAAATAAGTAGTGCGAGTGAAGTAAATGTAAAGATATTCATTGACCATATTAATACGCGTGTACTGGCACCGCTGCATGTGTACACGAGAACCGGTTTTTGTAAAAGATAACGGACGAAACTAGTTCCATCTATCGGTAGACACTGCCTGACCTTCCTCTCCTCTTTCTCCTTCCGAAGACTCACATTAATGGGTTTACGTCACATTAATAAAGCAGGCTAGTAACCCCTCCATAATGGATTGTAAACTTCGTTCAAGTTTTAGGTTTCCTCCGTAGGGGCCTGAGATAAATTGATCTATAATTGAATTGACCGTTATATTGTATTACTTGCTGGGCTGCTGGTCACCTTTGTTCGTGCAGTTCCCACACATTCCAAAGTTGGTTGCTTTGCGCAGTTTGTGAAGTCAGTGTACAAGGTTTGTAAATAAATAATGGGGTTACATTGATGAAGCAGTAAATTGAACATTTTATTTTAAAGAGAAAATAAATAACTTTGAAACTATTGGCACAAAGTTTATTTAACCATATAAGTTATTACACTAATTAGTGGGTGTGATGAGTGGCTCAAAATTAGTGTACACAAAACAAGAGCTGAATCTAAGTTCGAATCTCATGATGATAATTCTTGCATCTCTGGAAAGAAAAGATTGAATTATGAGCGTGTCCAGAAATTTTCACAACGGGAGGGCTAAGACGAAGTTCTATGTATTGCTACGAAATTCATGTCTTTTACAATGGACACGTGGGTCACGAATTTAATCCGTACCGTAAGGCTGTTAAGTTTGTGAAATGAAATTATTTTCCTATTGAAATTTTTGAGTTTTACGTCTGATGGTTATCCCGTGTGTGCTAAAGGAGACGGTGATGATGAGAAGTGAATGAAATAATGGATTGAAGAAAGTGGAAGGAAACGGGAGAACCCCGAGAAAACCTATGCACATGGTGTTAGTCCACCACAAAACAATTGGCGCCAGAATAGACGGCACGCACCAGAGGTGAACTCCACTGTGCCACTGCGGCCCCATTTTTCCCATTGAAATCACTGTAAATACAATTAATCCATTCTAGCAACAGAAACATAATGTTGTGTGTAATTTTTTTGAACATTTTTAAGTGTTTTCTATTATGAAGAATATAGAGCAAAATTATCATTTTTAAAGAAAAAAACTAATATTAAATTAAACAAAACAGAATGACGCCCTAAAACAAAAAATGTGAAAGAAAAAAGCTTTTTATCAAAATATTTCTCAGATACTGTTTACGGTAAACAAGAAAAAAGAAATCTTTCTGTTTAACGTCCCACGTTATCCTTTTTAGGCTAAGGGAGACTATGATTAAGGCAAGTGAATGATAATGGAAGAAATGGTAGAATGAGAAAGTGGGAGGAAATGGGAGTACCCCGAGAAAACACACGTACACGATCTTGTCACTGCAAACTTACTTGGCCGGGAATCGAACAGAGGCCTCGCGCACCAGAGATAACCGCGCTCTACTACTGAGCCACCGTGCCCATTACAGCAAACGAGCAAAGGCACTACTCGACGCGTGAAATTGCTGGTATAGGCATGGGTGTGCGTCGGTATCCCCAGTCTGCGTGGGAGACCCGGGTTCGATTTCCGGCGGGAGCTCATGTGGTTCGGATCCCACATTAATCAGTAGGTCCACGTCTCATATAGGCTCGCTGCTGAAAGGGACGCTAAACTAAAAATCAACTCAACTCAGTATCCCCAAATTATTACTAGTAATCAGTGAAACAATAGTTCACATAATAGGTTTCGTAAACCTATTTGTTGGCTAAAAACTGGTTCATGAACCCAGGATCCACTGTACTTTTTTAAAAAATATATAGGCTGAAAGATCAAAGATATGTGGTGATGTAATTGAGACGTCAAGCGGGTAGAATTCTCAAGTATTATGCAAATAGTATGTACGTTCCAGAAAAAATTGAATGCTTGAACGAAGTTTGACTAAACATTTGTATGTGCGTAAAGGATTATGTAGGTCACTATCAGGAAAAGACAAGCAATGATAGGTACCACTCTACTAGTCAAATGTATGTAATTTTCTACAATTCCAGTGCATTAAAAATGAACTATTTCCTCTAGAAGAACAAAACTATTATTATTATTATTATTATTATTATTATTATTATTATTATTATTATTATTATTATTATTATTATTATTATTATTATTATTATTATTATTATTGGCACAAACTACATACTTTTATCGAATCGATACAAAAAAATTGTTTTCCTAGATTTCCTTTTTACAAAACAACGCATCAGAATTTGTTCTCAGACATCTTATTTTCTCCATACCGATGTCATTTACATATATATTAATTTTGACCTGAAGAATAACGCTCTGTTTTCCGTGGGCGCCATTTATAGAACACCCGATTTATATATATGACAACATTTCAAGGTTAAACAGAAATTAATGTTTAAGAGTTAACCTTAATTTTGAGCTATAAAGGTAACAAAGAAAGTTTTAACGCATTTTTTGCAGGTATGTGTTTCATTGGCCCTCACACCATGAGTTGAATGCAAATGGGGATAAGGCGAAGTTCAGTTGTTGGTGTGGGTATATCCAACATACTACCTGTTTGTGCCAGTTCAGTTATACGGTGAACGTGCGTAAGGAAGTTCCACGGCGCCGTCATCATTGGTTAGCATCCCATGAACCGCTTCTGAAACAGCCGAAACCAACTCTGCACCAAAAGGTTCTCCTGTGTGTTTGGTGGACTGATCGCGGCATCGTGCACCGGTACTGCTACCAGCTGGTCAGAGCATTAATTAATGGAACTGTGTATTGTCAGCAGTTGAGCCGTGTTCAAGAAAAACTCAAAACTCTGGAGCCAGCACTTCTGAATCGCAAAGGGATCCTCCTGTTACAGGACAGCACTAAGCCCCACATGGCTAGGATCACACGTGAGACCATTCTACGCCTTAGATGGGAAACAATATTGCATCTGCCATACTAACCGGACATTGCACCGTCCGATTATCACCTGTCCCATTCCTTGGACAATCACCTTAGAGGATTCCAGTTCAAATCTCTAGTAGAGGTGCAAAATGCACTTGATACTTTCTTCGCTTCACGGCCCACCAAATTCTACCGCGATGGAATCCATGGCCTTCCAGAACGTTGGCAGAAGGTCGTCGATACTGATGGGGACTATTTTGATCTTCTAGGTACGTTTTAGGTGATATATCGATGTTCGAAGGAGGTGGAGGAAAGAACGACAGAACTTTTTTGGTTACGTTTATGTATCTCATTAATCATACTAATCGGTTAGGGTACGCGCCTTTCGCGTGGGAGACCCAGGTTCGATTCCCGGTGGGAGCTCATGTAGTTCGGATCCCACGTTGAACTATAGGTCTCATATAATCTCGCTGATGAACGGAACACAAAACTCACAAATCAAATCTCATTAAACATACAGCGTATTGTCATCTTATTAATACCATAAGAAAAGCTTATGAGGACGTACTTCAGTATCAATTTCGTCGTAATTACTGGCACAATTAATATACAACAAGAATTTTCATGTTTACAATTTAATTAGTAATCAATTTTCTCGAAAACTACGCATATGGTTTTACAGTCACGCATATAATTATGTTCCGCTCAATATATAGAATCCTTGGACAAGATTCCCGGCAGCTCGAATTCAACGTTAAGCTCTAACTCAAAAATCGAATCATGTTTGAACAAGTTTTTTTTTTTTTTTTGTTAAACGCTAATAATAAACTATCTATTTAGTTATTACTATCCTCCACAATAAAAAAAAAACACTATTTAAAAAGGGTTTAAAGTTCAAAAACAAACAAAAACAACTTTTATTTTTTATTTTTATTTATTTATTTATTTATTTATTTATTTATTTATTTATTTATTTTTTTTTTTTGAATGCAAGATTTATGAGTGACATTATTGAAGCAGAAAATAAGTGAATCCTCTTTGTGACTCCAGTTGGTATTCCTTCGTAACGGTGGCAAAATTTGACTCATTGGCAGTCTTTCACGTGGGTCTTTTGGAAGTTCCACTCTTGGTAAGAGAAGTTGGATTAGCTTGGATCTCTACTATACGATGATTTGCACATATGAACAAGATATATAGGATGTAACATAAATGCATGGGCAAAAGTGACGAGGTGATTACTGACATCCTAATAAGTAAAAATGTTCCTATAAACATGGGTCCGATGCCGCTTCGTTTCCGAGATACAGGGTGTTCAAATGACGAGTCCCTCCAATGGCTCACTATGGGCAAGGGAATGGAAATGTTCAATATTACATGAATAATACAATCAAGTGGAATTATACTTGTGCAAATACATTTACACTAATATAGAAAGTGAAACTAACCAGCATTTGAAATTATTGGGTTGTTAGTGTTGCCAACCTAATACAACCTGTTACCGCTGTTCCTATTGTGCGCCGTGAATTGACTTCACACTTGGACTCCTTGTCTTTCGAAAACGAAGAGGAATCTGCCCCATGTTTAGGAACATTTTGATGTCAGCAATCATATGCTAACGTGTGAATATCTTGTGCTATTTGAAAACATAACACTTTGTACCAGGGTGGCAACACTGACAACCCAATAACCTCAACTGTTGATTAGTTTTATTCTCTATATTAGTGTAAATGTATTTGCATAGGCATAATTCCACTAGATTGTACTATTCGTGTAAGGGATTCGTCATTTAAAGACCCTGTATCTCGGAAACGAAACAGCATCGGACCAATGTTTATAGAAACATTTTTACTTACTTGGATGTCCGTAGTCATCTCGTCAGTTTTAGCCATACAGCCTATGTACGTATATGTAATATAATCTTACACACAAACACAACTGAAGATACAAAACTAAAGAAAGAAAAGAAAAACGTACAAATACAAATGAAAGAAAGGTAAAATAAAGAAAACAACGTGAATATTGAGATCTATGTAGCCTAGAGTATTATAAAGCATATGCATAATCTTTACGTGCTCTGGTAATTATATTTGTAAAATAAATAAATAAATAAATAAATAAATAAAAAAAGATGGGTGTGTGATCCAAGAAATTATTTCTGGGTTTCTCTTCGGCTCAGTCCGTATACATTTACAGGAAGAAGGATGATATAAAAGTTCTGGTAATATTTTCGAATGTTTTGAGTTAGAAAAAGCAATACAGAACCCGTTTTGTTTTGATAGCTGCTCTTAAATTATTTGAAGAGTTACTTCTACGTTTTGCCAGTTAGTGATTAGACTTGTTCATTCTGATTGTATAAGACGTTACCTCTAATTATATAGTAATCCATTCTTTTCCACTTAAGAACATAAATGGAAAATTAGATTGGTAAAGAAAGTGAAGAATTGCAAAGATTATGAGGTTAGGTAGAATTAGTATATACTGAGTATAAAGTTCCATCTGCCGTCGTCTTTCTAAAAGAAAAACATATAATTGCTTTACGGGTTGATATCAACAATGTATCGGTTACGTGACAAAAAGGAGAAAGTACGTAAGCAGGTAGGTGACAAGGTGGTATTTGTGGTATGGCGGGGTGGGTATTTTTTTCTGGTGGAAAGAGAACTCTGGAAGCTGGATTTTATTTTTTTTATATATATAGAAAAAAATAGTGTTGAAGATAGACGAATAACGAGGAAACGGGGTGAGGGTTATTTTATGCAGTGGAGTGGGAAGAAATGGCGGGTTTGAAGACTTTCAAGTAGAGAGAGCATGTACGAAATACAAGGTTCTATTGAGTAGAATACGATGTCTGTGTCACTCAACCGCGCTCTGAAGTGGATACGTTTGTGTGCGTGAGCGGGAGGGAGAAGGGGGAGTGTGAGTGCGTTTGAAGGGAGGATGGAGATGTTGATGGGTATGAGACGGAAGATGCTAGGAGAAAGACTGCTTGGGAAACTGCTCTTGAATATTCATAACTGATTGTCTCAACACTTCATCAGTTACACGTCGACCGACGTGGTCTGGAGGGTTGGTTAGATGGTTTGGCAGCGGGAAAGGGATCCGTGGGTGGGCCGCAAAAGCTTCCGGAATATAAATGAAACTTTTCAGGAACAAAAAAGAATCGAAGTAGCATCTTCTTTCTTTCCTAACTTTCAACGAGGAAAAAAAATTCCAACAAAAATGCATTTTCCTTGGTGGCCTCCTAGTTTCTTTTCTCGAATTTTCATATAGGCGTATAATGGACTACTGAAATAAGAAGACTATTAGAATATTTACACATTCCATGAGATATTTACTCATCACTATTACGTCAGTAGCCTCAAATAACAACCTTCCATACACTCCTGTCTTCTGTTAGTCTCATCAATTTGACTTCCCATCCTTTATTGTCACCCATTAATCGCAATTTTCTTCTTCTTCTATCCTTGCTGAGACAATATTTTCTTAAATAAGATTCTAGCGAATTTCTTTGCTTTTTACTTTCTTTAATTTTCTCTAGTTTTTGTCTGTTCTCCTTAACTTTTTCTAAAATTTCCTCGTTCGTTTTTGTTTTTTGTTCCACCTAAAGTGAATTTTCTTCATATACCTTATAAATCAAGGCATTTTTCACAAACTTTCGTAATGTAAACTTTTCTTCTTGATGCAGAACAATACGGCACACAAAATACTTAACTTTTTTGAAGCTCTCCTTGTTCAATACACTGGTAGAAAGAGTAATGGTCTTTGTGACTTGAGACCTGTAAACACTCAGCCCTGCAACTGTATGTGAATCGGCCAAACCCAGTATGAACAAAAGACCGTGAAATTTCGTGACATACGGGGAGAAGCTAGTAGGAAAGCTATTGTGCTGCCAAAATGTCTTGAGTCGTGGCAAAAATGCGAACTAAAGCTCATACCCTTACACACCCACGCGTTGAACCAATAAGGGTTCAGCTGTTGCTAAGCGAGAGAAAGGGAGTGAAATTCCGTCAGCCGATAGCAGCGCTTGCAACGGGATCAAGTCAATGTGGTATATCTTTAGTAGGGTAATTCTAACAAATATGATTATCTATCTTCACACTAAATCTCACTTTCTTTATTATGGGCTTATGCGTGTGTTCTAAAATTCATTTCAAATGGGCCAATCGTTTTACCGATACAAACAACAAAAAGCGTCCATGTCAATGTGGCGAAAATAATTATAAAATGTACTCCTTAGTCACCCTCCCCCGTTAAAATCAAGAATTTGGAAACGATCCAGTACGTATCAACTCATTTTTACCGACTTTCATCATCCTAAGTTGTGGGGTTCGTGGGACACTATATATGTATTACCTAGTCGCTTGCTGCTCGTATTGTAGTCTTTGCGAAATAACACCACCCGTGCTAATCAAATAGCTTTTAGCCTGTACGATGTAACCCAAATATTTAACGTTGCTTAATATTAGAAGAATGAGGATATCAATGGTGTACAGGTGGTGCAGGTGATCGGGCGTATGCCTTCAACCGTGCAAATACATAACGATAAAGTAGTTGAAAACGAAACTTAAGAAATCTCAAGAAATCAAAAATTAGTAACGAAAAACTGATTAAATTGTAAAGAATTAGACGACGGTTTTCAAAGTGAAAAAAACAATGTGCGGAAAAAAGATAGAAGAAGTTTAGAAACTAAAATCAGCAAGCTTGCATTTTAGTGGTGATCAAAAGAAGTCTGTTATATTCTAATAAGTGTGATTGAATTACGTTGGAGTGAACTGAGTGAATGTAAACTTTTAAGCCAAATGAATACAAAGTCCATACACCAGTTTACTACGCTCATATTATAAGAGTAAGCTGTAGTAAACAGTAAAACACGTAGAAGTAAGTATAGCATATAGTTAACGTCAAAGTACGTGGAAACTTTCGTGATTGAATTAGGTTTTGAATTGATTTTAGGAAGATCCACTAAAAACAAAGGACAGAACCCAATGTTGCACTTAAGCACTTTTTCCACTATAATTGGTAAGTATAATTCCTATATAGCATAAATATACAAAAATAAGTAAAAATACAGTCCCCCTGGGGCAGAGCACCATCTCTCTTCAACCCAGGGACAAAATAAACTAAAATGCAGAGGGAAGTAAGATTTTCGGGTGGTTCCTACCTGGAGATGTTCGAATAAATGGAAAAAGAAGGAAGACGGGTTACAGTAATGGATAATAAAGATGATACAAACCTGGAAGGAACAATAAAGAGCGGAAACGAAGAAAGGAAAGTAGAATCATCAGCAGATGGAGAAAAGACAGAGAGAAAGAAAAAAAGACGATTAAACAATACTGATCGGAAAAGGACACGAATCATACAACAAAGATGTATGTAAGAAAATTGAAACGGATATAATTTAGGAATTTGAGAAATAAACAGAATTCCTGGAAGCAGTAGTACAAACAAGTAAAGGAAGTAGCGATATTTCATAAAATATTGGATCACAACTAACGCAATGGGTAATGAAACAGGCTAAGACTAAAGAAATAAAAGAATACTTAAGGATAGAGGATAAAATACTAAAAGAAGAAAATGAAAAACGGAAGGTAGAGCTAGCAAAATCCAAGGCAGAAATGGAAGTGCAGAGGCAAAGCCTCTGTATTCGATAATTGTAAGAATAGCACCAGCAACACAAGTGCACGCCAATACAAGACAACAAACAATAGAGGAGATAAAAATTAAACAAAATCCAACAGTCTTCTTGAAAGCTAATATAAGACGGGATAAGAGATGGCGCTGTAAACCTAAGTATTGGGGAGCTTTGCTCTCATTTTTTATTGAATTTTTACTATTTACAATTCATAACTTTGGACAATTTTATTATTTATTACAGTTTTCATATACTATATTTCATTTTCAATATGTTCATGTGCCGCTTATCCTTCTTTATTATTACACTAATAGTGTGATAAATAATTTTATTTAAAACAGGCAAATTCGGCCATCTTGGTTCGTGCCATTTTAGTACATTTTCTCATATCAAACAATTTATAATTAAAACAAATATAGTGACGTAGTCCGCAAGGCCCTGAGGCTGGGACTTCCTTTATAAATCTCCTGTAAGGGAGATAACTGACTGACTGACTGACTGACTGAAAGCTAATGTAAAGAATAAGGGAGAAAAATAAGGCAAAAGATGACAGCAGCGATTTTCATCTGTTGCGTTTGCGGTTTGTAGCCACGGAGTACCGAATAGGGCATGATCGTCAATTGTTTTCTGTACGGGTAGGAATTCACAACCTTCGCCACAATTCTAATAAAATTTCATTGTGCCAACACGCTGTTCCGTTGTGAAGCCCTCCATTCTTACCCGTACAGAAAACAGATGATGATCATGTGCAATTCGGAACTACGTGACTATTAACCACTAAAACAACAAATGAAAATCATGTCAGGGTTCAGTGCTGCCAACTTACTAGGACAGAAATGGCGGGAATTTCAAAAGTTGCCTTTTTTTATGGGACTCCCCTAGATAAAATCATGTAGCTGATAAAGTATTATATTCTAAGGAAATAAAGGGTCACACTGAACGGGAAAAGGTTTAAAAACGATCAACTTGGGTGACTTTCAAGCTGGAAGCAAGTACAAGGAGAATGGTTTAGTTGTGGTGGTTATTCGAGTGATTTGGAGATAAATACACAAAAGGATGAAAGTATGTTCGAAAAGATGAATATAAACGCATTCAATTTCTTTCATTGTATGAAATATTTTGTTTGATAATATCCGAAGAAATGATTGAATATATACTATTATATTTACCCTTGACGGAAGAAATTCATGAATTTAATGTTTCCTTTGGGCTTTAAAGTGATTCCAGTCTTGTCGGGATACAGAGAATCAAAATTGAAACGAAAGAATCAGCATTGATTTTCCTGTTGATTCAGTATTGGGACTTCCATTGTGTGTAGCATTACATGACAATTTTTTAACAACTATATAGGGAATAAGGAAGATTGTACAATGTTCAAGTTTCGGCCTTTGTCTTAATGTTCTACAGAGGGAGACTTTCTCAAATTTGATATATTTCATTGTGATGAATAGGCGGTGAAATATTTCAACCATTATCCGTCAAATTGATTTACTCGTGACAAAGTAATTCTCTTCGATTTCAAAGTTCGGGCACTTTGCAGCTTATTAGGGCATTGTTACAAATGCATAGAAAATGTGAAATATATCTCTGCTGGAAAGTTATTTAGTAAATTTCCACACATCATAAAACAATCCTAATATATGAAGATTATAGTAAGGAATGCATTCATTTGTGTCCAGTATAACTTGGTAGGAATTAAAGGGCATCGGAAGGCCATACTTGTATATCTCAAAAATGGTGAACTATATTTTTGAACCTATAAATTTATTAAAACTGTTATTTAGTGTACATTGAAAGTTTTGTTTAAATTCTTAAGAATTTTTCTTTCGGACGTTAGCGAGTTAAAACTTACTTGTTCGTTGCGATACAGCGTTGTTTAATCTTTGGGTGGCGTTCAAATGCCATAATAGTGAGACATCCCCTGAATGTCCTACCACCCTCATATCAAAGTTGTCAAATGGGTTGCCGGACAACATGGGGTCAACGAATTAGCAGTCGTATTATTCACTACGTTGATTGGACCGTTTGAAATCTTTATATACTCGTATACGAGTATATATGTTTGTGTGTGTTCCAGCATAACTCTGGAGCTCCTGGAGCAATTTTAAACTAGCTTGGTCTATATATTACTTACCGTCTGGAAACCAATACTATGGAGATAAGACCCCATAATACAATTAGGGGTAGGTGGCGAAGGAGACATATTTAAATGATTGAAAAAGGTCGATATTATGGTCGAATCCAGTTTTCGGGGTTCATAAGTTGATTGGTGACCGTTCCGATGCCCGTTAATGCCAAGTTCAGCCCCAGTAGAAGTAAGACCCCTTGCACAGCTAGGGAGAGTAGAAAGTCGAATCTATAATTTTCGGGGTCGTTGAGATGAACAGTGACACTCTAGATGTCCTTTAAATCTCAGTTCAGCTCCCGTTTGTACTCATGGGAGGGGGGGAATAGTGACATGTAAAAATAATTGAAAATGGCCAATAATAGTGTCGAAACCATAGGTTTCCTTGTTCCTAAGTTGACTGGTGACAACCTTCGTGTCATTTAAGTCAAAACTGAGCCTCCAGTGGGGTAGGACCTCCTAGCCCACTTAGAGGGAGTATGAGGGAGTGACACATAAAATGATCGAAAATGACCGATATTTGTGTCGAATCTATAGTTTTCGAGGTCGCTGAGATTAATAATGACCCCTAGTAGCAGAGAGAACTTGCACACCGCTTGCTGTAAACTTGAATTGCAAGCCGGCCAAGCTTGCATCCAGCTTGATTATATGTAATAGATGGGAAACCAAAGCAACTAGGAAGCTCAATATGGTATGGGAAAGATATAATATTCTTAATTTGAAGTATGATATAAAAGTTGTAATCAGACTGACCAAAGCTGTATTACCTTCTGTCAGACAGCAAGGAAGCCCTTACAAGTTTTAAAACCTCACGAAAGTATCAGATCTTAATAATCATGTGGTTGCATTTAAACATTTTAAAAGATATTATATATTGCTTTTCTTTAATATTTAGAAGGAAAAGTTTCCAGCTAAATTCTGAATCAAATATTTCTCCTAAATTTTTCGGGCTGGAATTTAGATGTATCTTAAATCTCTGCATCAACGTGGTATGCTCTGCTGTCTATTTGCTGGTTGAATTGTTCAATATTGATGATTTTAAGCTTCCAATCATTACATCAAGTAGGGAATAAATTTATTGTATGTTGTAAGCTTCCAATCATTACATCAAGTAGGGAATAAATTTATTGTATGTTGTAAGCTTCCAATCATTACATCAAGTAGGGAATAAATTTATTGTATGTTGTAAGCTTCCAATCATTACATCAAGTACGGAATAAATTTATTGTATGTTGTAAGCTTCCAATCATTACATCAAGTAGGGAATAAATTTATTGTATGTTGTAAGCTTCCAATCATTACATCAAGTACGGAATAAATTTATTGTATGTTGTAAGCTTCCAATCATTACATCAAGTAGGGAATAAATTTATTGTATGTTGTAAGCTTCCTATCATTACATCAAGTAGGGAATAAATTTATTGTATGTTGTAAGCTTCCAATCATTACATCAAGTACGGAATAAATTTATTGTATGTTGTAAGCTTCCAATCATTACATCAAGTACGGAATAAATTTATTGTATGTTGTAAGCTTCCAATCATTACATCAAGTAGGGAATAAATTTATTGTATGTTGTAGATTTGTATTTCTACCTACGTATATCAAAATTCCAAAGGTTTTATTATCTTCAAAGGTAAAAGTGGAGATGTCAGGTAACATTATTTGTATCTCATTTAGATATAAGGTGTACAGTAGTGGAGATAACGTTAAACCTTGAGAAACAAATTCAAACTGGGCATATTATCAAAGGTTGCCGTTAATGGTTGTAAGGTTTTCTATTAAAATGATAGTTGTGTATAAAACGAACACAAACTGCTGATAAATGGAAGAAATGTAGTTTATATACTAAGTCCCTAAGTTATACTCGTTGTCGAATGCTTTCTTCAGGTCAGATAATAGTAACCATGTTAATTAACAAACTGTAACCCTGAGCGATTAAGCCCGGCCAATCACTTAAAATTCCATATGGTTAGCCAAGTAAGCCGAAATCACTTAAGATTAAAGCCGAGTAAACCCTGGCTGTCGCTCGGGCTTAGGACCGACCGAAAGTATTAATCAATTAGGTTGCTGTGCATTGCTTTCCTCCTTCTATGAACATATCTTACAAGAACATATTATAAAACTAACTGTACTTCTAACGTAAGGTCTTCAAACGTCTTTAATAAATATAACATTTTTAAATAAATCAACATAGAATGAACAAAGGGAGGAAATTATTGAAATAATGTTGCAGTATTAGGAAAAATAAAGGAAACATGTTTAGGTTTTGTGAGCAGCAAGAAATGAACAAAGTGAGAAGTTCATCTGAGTGAATATGGCTTTGTGTGAAGGGAATAAGAGAGAGAGATAATGTGATCCTTTTCTTCATCTGTAGAAAGCAAGGAAACAAACAACGAACGTCTCACTCAGTCAGTCGCTGGCCTTTTGTAATGATGGAAGAGAGGCTGTGATTGAATTAGTAACAACAAAGGTGTACGTGAGTCAAATTCTCTTCTTCAAGCCTTTGACGATCACATTCTTCTGTCGCACTCACACAAGCACAAAGGGAAGAACCGAAGAAAGTCCAATTCTCTCTTCTTTTCTTTGACACTTTTCTCATCTATTTCCTTTTTTTGTCCACACGCACTATTTCTTCTTAGTTATTTCGTCTCTTTCAGCACAATTTTGTCCATCAACTAATGTTACCTAAAAATTAAGAAGCGTTATAATCTTTATATATAAAAGATACATTGAATGTGTGACTAACTAATGAACACCCAGGCCAAACCGCTTAAGCTAGAAGCTTCAAATTTCTACAGGGCATAAAATTTGTGGCGCAAAGTACTACTAAGGAAGGGTTTTTAAAAATTCAAGACGAAGAAGAAATATGGTGGAAATTGTTATAGTTAAATGTATATCTCTGTATCTCCGGGTAGGGGAGGTTCTTGGGGGAAATCCACAGCTATCCGAAGAATAATCTCTATATAAAAGAAGTTCTGACTGTTTAATCAACCCCTAGGCTAAGCTGCTTAAGCTAGAAACTTGAAATTTACACAGTACAAATTTTTTGTGACATAAAATACTAGTAACGAATGTTTTTGAGAAATTCGACGTAGAGGGAATGGGGAATAAGATTTGTAATTATTATAATAAGATATTCATATTTCGGAATTCCCAACATACATGTGTACACTTTCTCAATAAAACGATACTTGTTTAACAGGGAAATGATTGATGTGGTTAGAAAATTTGATCTTACACTTCATCTGTACTCTTTCTCTTATAAAAACAATCTAGTTCTAACATTTTTTCTGAAAATATAGGTGGAAATATTTTACAATTAATTACCGTAGAACAATACTCGCCAATACAACATAGACGTAGTGGCGTGTAGTTATAACAAAATACTTTGGCTTGTGTAATATTTACCTGTACCTTGGGCAGAAAGTACTCATACATATGCACTATACTTAGTAGAATGTTCATTTCATATTAACAAAAGAAGAATGTTTTTAATATATGTAAGATTATTATGGGATAGTTGATGATATGGACATGTTTTATGGTTACCTAGTCAGTGAGTTTGTGTACTTAACAGTTTAAAGAAAAGGATATTTAAGTTATATCAAATAATAAACCAGTTTAACACCATTTATAGACGTTGTCACATTTATTAAAAAGGTGAGATTAATGGTATTTACATATCGAAGCTAATTTTTTACATGAAGAAGAAATACTACCACTTCGAATTTTTATTTCAGCAAACGAACCAGGTTTACGACTATCTTTTTGATAAGTCGTTGTATAGTATTGGATCTCTCCTCCCCCCCCCCTTTCAATGTTTGGACCCGTTTCAACAGTTTTTGGGGGGATACGCGCCTAGAAGATAGTAAATTAAAAAACGCTGTTTTGAAACACATCATCATTAAAATATGTTCGGAAAACGTAAAAATCTGGTCATCTCAATATTCACAAGTTCAATACAAATTATCTTTAACTACTGTTTTTACAAGTAGTATATGCTTCAGTATTCGGAATATTGTGTCACTGCTTTTTTATACATACACTACAAATAAATAAACACATTGTTACGGTATAATAATAAAAAAACATTTTTTTTCATTCACAATAGATGACACATTATTACTGCCATAATAATTCCTTTTTTTCTAGATGTTACCAAAAATCACAGATTACAATTTATCATCAAGCATCTTACTTTGTTTACCTCGATGTAATAATATCGAGGGAAGATTAGAAACTAGCGTTCCAATGCCGATGTTTCTGGAGTTTTATCTGTTGATTTACTCGTCATTTGGCCTAATTCCCATTTTGTCTAACACTTTATCAGCTGTCAATCATAGTCAAAAATCACATCCGCCATTTTAGGTGAAATGGCAATTCCCATTTGACCTAATTCCTATTTTGCCTAACACTTTATCAGCTGTCAATCATAGTTAAAAATCACATCCGCCATTTTAGGTGAAATGACAATTCCCATTTTGCCTAACACTTTATCAGCTGCCAATCATAGTTAAAAATCACATCCGCCATTTTAGGTGAAATGACAATTCCCATTTGACCTAATTCGCATTACGCCTAACGATCTTATTAGGAAGAAAATACTCCCTATATACAAGATCTGACAGTGTTTTCATACTTATACATAAATAAGTGACAGAAACTTACATACAAAAGACACATTTATTTTAAATAACTATAACATAAAATTTCCAAATAAACAAAAAATAACTTACATCAACGAAATTACAACAATCATATAACAACTTATCACAATGAACAACTAAGTTTGCTAAAAAAAAAAGATTGGGTACTCATTTCTAATAACTATAACAAAAGATATTTCAAATATACAATATTGTAACAGTACAGTGTGAAAACACATATAATTGTCACTTTCACTGGTGTTGATTACAGTGTTTGTTTTTTCATTGGCTGTAATCCGAATAGATAACCCAGTTGGTTTAAAATATAAAATATATGATAAAAAGCCTAACATATCACAAGAAGGCCATGGTAGTATATCCTTAAAGTACTCATTTCAGCATTTAATATGTTTGTTCAATTAATTGCAGATACTATTAACAATTGTAGACGTGAATGAAGTCTTGTAATGCTGAAGAAAACAAAATCGAATATCTTAAGGCAATCCGCAGTCTAGTTATAACAAATCGTGGATAAAACACCACGGGATAAACATTTAAAATTCAAAGGATATAGTATAATTAGTATAATTAATTATTTAGCATAATTACTACAATATATTGTATGTCGTAATACAATTAATATCCATAAGCCGAAAAGAACAACTCTAGAAGTAACGCTGACATCTAGTGTAATACAGAACACCATACGTATACAGGAACCAGTACATAGTCATTCCGTGGTGTAGCCAGCAAGTTGTTCTAGTAATTTTGTAGTAATTTATTCTAGTGATTGTGCTAATTTCTTTGATGTAACTTATTTTTTGTATGAAATAGATGTGTAAATATGAAATAGATAATGATTGCTTTTGTCAACAAGGGATTTGTATGTAAATTTCTGTCACTTATTTATGTATAAGTATGGAAGCACTGTCAGATCTTCTATATAGGAGTTATTTCCTTCCTGATAAGATTGTTAGGCGTAATGGGAATTAGACCAAATGGGAATTATGCCAAATGGGAATTGACATTTCACCTAAAATGTCCGATGTGATTTGTATCTGTGATTGACAGCTGATAAAATGTTAGGCAAAGTGGGAAGACACCTCGTCTCTTATAGAGGAATGAGGAGTGTGGTATAACTTTACAAGGAGTTGGCAACTGTGCAGAGTTTGAGCCACCTATGGCACTAGTTGTATGTAAACACAAATGGCGACTCGATTGGAAAGACTGGTCTCGCGAAGAAGTCCGCTCAGTTATACGATTTCTGTGGGCGAAACATGTAACCGCGGCTAAAATTCACCGACAACTGGTAGAGACTTAAGAAGAGGCTGTAATGTCTCGTAGAATGATGCCGAAGATTTGCGGCTTGTAGAGAAAACGTCACCGACGAGGAGGGCAGTGGCCAACCCAGCACGGCTTCAACAGATTTGAACACAGCTCGCCTGGAGAAGATGATTCAGGACAACAGGAGGATCACGTTACGGCATCTGATGGTGGAATAAGGAATGTCATTTGGAAGCGTTCTTCACATTGATGAGGCAGAAAACTTCGTGATAACGTGGCTGAACACAGAAGGACAGGATTTTTACCAAAAGGGAATATTCAAATTTATCCGACGATGCGACAAGTGCTTCAACTGATATGTAGATTTTGTCCGAAAATAACCTATATATCTGATCACCCCTCGTCTATATATTATAAAGAAAAATCAAAATTTGACTTAAGTCTAATTTTAGTCCTAGGCTAATCGAGAAAGCGTTACCCCCTGTAGCGAACGCGGCCAGAGTGGCTATTCAGTAATTTTACTTTCACCAGATGTGTAAATCATACTGTGAGCCAGTCAGGGTTTCCAGGTCTTTTTGCCAGGTCCAGGTGTGTAATAGCAGAGTTCCAATACTCTGCACAAACCATCTTCCAAGCAGCTGTTTCTTGCTACAATCCCTTTGCCTGGCAAAACGTTTTTCCTTTTTTTCCTTCCTTTTGAAATCTTTTAAACAGCAGGCGGTCTATTGTTCCGACCCGCACCAAATACGCTCGAGCTGACGTTTTCTAAGCGATTTTATTGCTTTCGCGTTTATGATTAGCCATCTACATTTAAATACATGGTCAGCGTATTCCAAGAGTATGAGCAATAAATACACTTTGCGATCGCCTCAAATAGCCGGGCTGTTAGTTATAATTTATTAACTATGCTGTGTATATTGTCGCCTTGCTAATGTTAGAATGGAAAGCTTGACGAAAGTATACGTCTGAAACAGCTTAATAGATATCGTTATTATCATGTGATTATCACACAACAGTAATTTTTAATTTTACTAAAATTAAAAAATAAAGTTTTTCTGAACTATCTCGACGACAACACTTGAGAACTTGCACCCACGTATACCACCATATAGGCCCCTATGTTTCGTTCGATTAGATCTGTCGATTTATATATGTTTCCTTATCTTCCAAGTCTTATTTTCCTTCGTTAAACGCTAAGAATACCGCAAAATTAAGGTAAATAATATAAATCAGAGAGCGTGAAACATTTTAAATAGATAATATAATGCAGTGGCGGATCCAGGGGGCTATCGCCCCGATCGCCCGCCCCAGAAAAGGGAAGTTTTTTTTTATTTTATATATAAACAAAACCCATCCCAGAGTTTGAAGCTCTTTAAAAGTAGCTCTAAGTGCAGTATTACAACCCACCGCCCCCCCAGAAGTCCGTCCTGGATCCGCCCCTGATATGATGTTACTTTTGAACCCAAGAAAACAAGGTCAGATAGTTGTGGCTATTTTTTCTGTTTCTTTTTCATATCTTTTTCTCAAAAGGAAGGTTAAAATATTGATCAGGACAAAGTTTCTTAGTAAACACAAGGAAACCAGGTGATTGCATACCTCGAGGTCTCCCTACCGTATCTTCGTAACCTTTTCTCTTAAAATGGAACAAGGAATAGGGGGGAAATCGTATATAGGACAAAAAAGAGAAAAAGAAAAGTTAAGAAGAAATAGCAAATAGAAATGCAGAAAGTGTAGTAATAATAGTAGTAGTAGTAGTCCATGTTTGTTGTTGTTGTGGAACCCAAGAATAGAATAGGAAAGGAACCAAGCAAAGAACGCCACTGGGAAAGGGAAAAGCTTATATGTTCTTATAGGTGAGAGCGGAAGTGTATTTACGAAAATTGGAAGGAGCCTTTTTTTTACGCTTTTTTTGGATTTTCTTTCTTACTTATCTTCTTTCTCTCCTTTTTCTATTCGGTTAAGCTTTTACTTTCGTAGATTCAGACTTGCTTGCATGTTTCTGTTTATTTTTTTTTCTATTTGAGAGCTGTACAAAATGTTGCTTTGTATATCTATATGTCTGTGTGTGTGTTGTGCATTGTAAACATTGTAGAAACAACAGTTCTCTTACTCTAGAAAAAAAGAAAGAAAAAGGACAAAAAGGTAAGCAAGCATTCAAAGATAATAACTTCATTCTTGTTTTTTTCTTTCTTTCTTTCTTCACTGATGAGAATTTCCCTCTTGGAAGAAAACAAAATGAAAATATTTTTTTTTTCTGTATATAAGAAGTTCCACTTACTGTGTTTCTTTACTGAAGTTGCACCGAAAATTCTATGAAGCATGCTTGAATTTCAATTACCAGCATTCTCTGAGCACAAGTTCGATAATATTGAAAGCATGACTTACATTTTTTTTTTCTCAGCTTATTTTACTTAAATTTGTTAAAAGTTCTTAATGTTATAAATAGTTCGATATATATACATATATATACGATTTGCACTTTAGGTACTGTAGTGACTAGTGCGTTCCATTTATGCAAGAATCTCTGGGTTCGATTACGTGTTATGGTGTTTCGGGTTCCTCCTCAAGCTGTCGGTCGATTTCCCATATAGCCCTCATGCTAAAAGAAACGCCAAACTCGAATTTAACCAATTGCAGATAAGCTCAATTTGTTAGTTTGGTCCAGAAACATCATTTGAAAGGGGGTGTGGATGATGGATGTCTTGGATGATGAAACATAGGATTAAAATACGAAGTTTACATCAAAACAAAATAATGTGGAGAAAATAAATGATACATCTGTCAAAGAAAGTAAATGTATACAGTACCTGTTCGTGAGTCTGGCATTTTAGGACTGACTGGTGTGGAAAATATGAGAATTAAATTAGTCAAACCTATAGTTTTGTGCATTGTGGCAATGTAGGCCTAAGTCTGGAATACATTACGTAAGAGAGCAGAAGTTGTAAGTACAAATAATACGTACTGCAGATAAATTATATGTATGTATGACTTGAGGGCGTCTTTTTCAGCAGCGAGGTTATATGAGACGTGGGCCTACAGCTTAACGTGGGATCCGAACCGCATGAGATCTCACCGGGAATCTAAACCGGGTCTCCCACGCTAAAAATGCGTACGCTAACCGCTTAGACACAAAGGGTCTTTACTGTAAATAAGTGACGACAATATAAGAGAACTACGAAAGAATCTATGAAACAAAGAAATATATCATAGAAGATTCGAAGTGGGACACAGCAATCGATTCCCGTAAACACATTAACGACAACATGTTCAGGGCAAATGGTCGTAGAGTAATAGTTAAGGCAGCTGACTACGAATCTGAAGGACTATGATTCGAACCCAAAATAAGTGTTATGTACCATTTTATTTTAACTTTACGATTCTTCATAGGCCAAACGTTTTAATATTTTATTCTAAAAAAGATAGAAATGCCATTGTTGTTAGTGATATGATTTTGACAATGAAAACTAAATTTGTACGATCATGGAAACAGAAATGTTTAGTTAGAGGATAAATGTGAGGTAGACTATACAATAATTGCAGAGAAATATGTACAATAACATCATGGATATTGTTTACAGCGTATCGTCCAAAACATTCATTCTGACAAGCAAAGTGGCATGGCTGCTTAAGAACTGACACTAGTTCAAAATGGTGGAATTGTTGATCGAAGAAGACCAATATGCATCAATTCCGCAAATGTTTAGATCGACACCAGGGTTGTGGAATTAAATGGGCCAAATTTCTGTCCAGATCAGGAAGACCTAAGGCAATAACTGCAACTCAGGATGAAGCTGTAATGGAAGACCTCAACACACCATAGATCCGTCTTGCAGGACAAGGCTATAGAGTATGGATCTTACCATGAAACCATACGGTAAAGACTAAAGACAGCCTGTCTCAGAACTGTCGTCTTGTCACGAAGACCCTTCTTACAAAGGCGCACAAGGCGAGACGATTGGAATGGAAACGTCGGAACATTTAACTCTCACAGGCATATTGGGATCTAGCTATATGGTGTAAGAAGATATTCCTGTCCTGAACGAGGAAGATTCATCTTCTATAGGTCACGAACGATAAAGTATGTGCCTCAACATGTGCAGACAGAGCAATCTGGATGGATTTTGGGGCTATATGGCAGCTGCTAGCGTAGAAGAAATTATTTTCATGCCGGAGGCTAATGACCAGTCAGGTTTATGATGATGTCCTGGAGAACATCTTGCTACCATTCCTTCGGGCATATTTTCCAGAGTAAAAGTAGTTTGTATTCATGCACAACAAACAGCTCTGTGCACACTGTGTGCGTCCAGACATACTCAGATGTAGCTAAAAGAACAGCCAAAACTCATGGGCTAGACTGGCCTCCACAATCTCCTGATATCAATCCAATGAAACACCTATAGGATTTCATGGTGTAGGAATGTATAGAATGGTGAAAGGATGGATATCAGATAGTTCCAGAAGCCCATATTCTAGAAGTATGGCAATATTATCGCAATAATCCATTTACTTTTCTGTACTTGTTGCAAACGTGCAAGAGTGATTGCGTCCTGTAATTGCAGCACGTGATGTTTACGAGAAATCTAAATAAGGATATTTTGCTACTGCATCCTTTAAACACAATCAGCTGTATGGATACAGTGGCTGTCCGTGTGAGTTAAGTGATCTAACAAAGTGATCGTGGGTTTACTCAAAGTTTTCCCGTTTCCCCTTACTTCATCATTCCACCAATTTCATTCCACCATTTTCTTTTTTATTTCATGATCGTTTCGTTTTACTAATTCATAATTATCAAAACATTAACGCTGAATGTGTGAACAAGAAGCTTTTCTTGAACTGTTGAAAGCACCATTTTATTTTCATTTTCTACTCATTCCTTGCAGAGAAGGAAATCACTATTATGTGTTTTCTTCATTTGTTTTATCTCACATTGTTTATTTTACAGATTACTGTGTATTTCATTTTCATTTCCACATAACTGAAACGCCCCTTTTTTGAACAGGGAGAATGGGTTTATGGAAAGTATTTAATCCCCTTCCCCGTAAGATACGCATCAGAATAAATGAGTAATGATGACAATCTGCAATGTCACTTCTTTCCACTCACCATAACTCACCTCCATACAGATGGGGGCTAAACTTGGACTAAAGCAAGTATTCGGATACGGAAGAATTATCCAAACAACAATTCGAATAATGAATAATTATTCAAACAACAATTCGGATAATGAATAATTATTCAAACAACTATTCGGATAATGAATAACTATTCAAACAACTATTCGGATAATGAATAATTATTCAAACAACTATTTGGATCATGAATAATTATTCAAATAACTATTCGATTATGAATAATTATTCAAACAACTATTCGGATAATGGATAATTATTCAAACAACTATTCGGATTATGAATAATTATTCAAACAACTATTCGGATAATGGATAATTATTCAAACAACTATTCCGATAATGAATAATTATTCAAACAACTATTCCGATAATGAATAATTATTCAAACAACTATTCCGATAATGAATAATTATTCAAACAACTATTCGAATAATGAATAATTATTCAAACAACTATTCGGATAATGAATAATTATTCAAACAACTATTTGGGTAATGAATAATTATAAAATAACTATTCGAAAATGAATAATTATAAAAATAACTATTCAGAAATGAATAATTATTCAAACAAGTATTCGGATAATGAATAATTATTCAAACAAGTATTCGGATAATGAATAATTATTCAAACAACTATTCGGATAATGAATAATTATAAAAATAACTATTCGGATAATGAATAATTATTCAAATAAGTATGCAGATAATGAATAATTATTGATGCAACAATTCGGATAAGGAAGAATTATTCAAACAACTATTTGGTTAATGAATAATTATTCAAACAACTATTCGGATATTGCATATGTTTTCGAACAACTTTTCGGATAATGAATAATTATTCGAACAGCTCTTAGGAATATAAATAATTATTTAAGCAACTATTCAAATAATGAAGAATTATTCAAAAACTACTCTGATATGAATAATTTTTTGAACAGCTATTAAGGTAACGAATAACTATTCAACAACTAAACGGAAAAGAATAATTATTCGGAGAAGAAATAATTATTGGGAAAAGGAGTAACGATTCGATCAATTATGAGATAGGAAATGTTTATTCAAACAACTATCGGATGAGGAAAACTTATTTTAACAAGTACTCGGATACGAATAATTTTTCGAACAATTATACGGATAACTTATAATCAATCAAATAATGATTAGAATAATTCAAATAATGAATAGTTATTCGAATATTGGAAACGAATATTCAGATATTTTAATAAGAGCAGGATAACTATTTGAATAACGACTATTCATGTAATAATTCAAGCAATGCATATTCAAATAACTTTCGCATCACTAATAACAGCTATTAGAGCAATTTGTTTGAAAATTCGAATAAAATTTTTTTGCACACATTCATCAAATGACTCAATGTGGAAATTATTCGAAACTAAACAGTACTAATAGAAGCATTAGTTCATCAACTTGAAAAGGAAAGAACTCCTGTATTAGGAGAAGTACTATGAACACAGACAAATCAATTCTTCTTTCTTCCTCTTACGGTTTTCCTTTCTCCATCGAACAATATTGCTTTTGGGGGTCTTGTCTTTCCTTCTTTCAGTCCTTCTTTTAAGAACCCAACTTAAGGCAGGAAGGAAGGAAGGGCGAAAGTAACGGAAAGAAATTAAGAACTACTGAAGAGGGATGGATTGCCCAGAATGAGCCTGCTTCACAACACCACTTGTTGGAAGTAAAGTTGTTGTTCTCCAGCCCAAGCAGAGGGTTCTCTGTAATAGCTCTTTCGTTCTTTGCAGCCACTCGCTTCTACAGATGGAAAGAAAAAAATAGTTGACCACAACTTA
>NC_137461.1:68296434-68422581 GCF_964235325.1 Thermobia domestica
GATGAAATTATTGGATATTATCAGTGTGGATTTAGACGAAATCAATCAACAAGGGATCAGATATTTACCATTCGACAAATACGCGAAAAGAAACGGGAATACAATACCCAGGTACGTTAATTATTTGTTGATTTTAGAAAGGCTTACGATTCTATTAGGAGACAAACATTATACAATATTCTTGCAGAATTTGGAATATCGAAAAGGCTATTTAGATTAATTAATATGTTTAAACGAATCCCAACGTAAAGTCCGAGTAGGAAAATTCTTGTCCACGACCTTCCTCGTCGAGAGTGGCCTGAAACAAGGAGATACGTTCTCGATATTATTATTCAACATTATTTTGGAGTACGTTATAAGGAAAGTGAAAGATAACAATCAGGGCCTAGAAATTGAATGGTACTATATTCACAAGGTTATCGCGTATGCTGATGATGTAAATCTGATAGGAGATTATAGGAGAACAATATAAAGAAGTGCAGAGACGTTATTAAATACTTGCAGATTTAGAAGTAAGTGCAGAAAAAATTAAGTAGATGGGAGTTTACTGGGATCGTAATACTGCAAATTATTAATGCGTCAAAGTATCAAATAATATTTTCGATAAAGTGGATACTTTCAAGTATCTAGGATCTATATTAACAGACCAAAATCATATCCATGAAGAAATTAAATATCGACTAAAAGCAGCGAATTCGTGTTATTATTCAGTTCAAAATCTTTTGTCGTCACGAATTCTGTCGAAGATTTGAAGCTCAAAATATATAGAAGAATAATCATGCTTGTCTTCTCTATTTTGGGAAACATAGTCGCTTACTTTAAGGGAAGAACGCAAACTGAAAGTATTTGAGAGTATAATCTTGAAACGAATATTCGGGCCCAAGAGGAATGGCAATCGGGAATGGTGGACCTTTACCAAATATTGTTAGAGTTATCAAATCTAGGAGGCTCAGGTGGGCAGGCCATGTAGCGAGAATAAAAGAAAGTAGAAACGCTTTCAAAGTTTTGACTGGAAATTCAATCGGAAAACGACCATTAGGAAGACCTAGGCTCAGATGGGAAGACAATATTAAGATGGATCTCGCAGAAATAGGAATACAAAGTAGAAACTGGATCCAATTGGCTAAGGATAGAAGTCAGTGGAGAGCTTTTGTGAACGCGGCATTGAATCTCCGAGTTCTATAGGCCTTAGAGTTAGTTCTTTTACGTTAAAAATATTTTATGAAATACTGTATAACGGAAATTCAGAAGGTTTATGTTTTGTATGTATGTAGATAGATCAAACAGATCACAATTGATACGTATGCACAGAAAATATACTGGCGATAGAAGTAATTGATGGAGAAATGGTCCCAATAAATTTCTTCAAATTGGAAGCATTTCATATATCAATCGAATTAAAAAAATCATTGGTAGTACTTAGCCTTTGAAAAAGATGAAATTCATTGGGTTAAGTTCTGACTCTTTAGCCCCTACTCTATGATTTTCAATATATTATTACTCCCTCATTTACCTTCAATTTTAATATTCCCATGCAAACAGCAGCTTGCGTGTGTTTCTACACTCCTCTCATTTTCATACCTTTTTTTCACCATCGTGATTAATTCGATTGGATAGAAAAGCGTAATTAGCTCAGCAAAATCATCACCATCACAACGTTGAACACATATTTCAGATTTTGACCATTTCCGATTTTGAAAAACACTCCTGCGTACACTATAAGTGATTACTCGGCACCTTGTATACCACTTCGTCATTAACAAATCGTATATAATAACTTCCTTCAAGTAATAAGTAAAAACTGGTTGTGACTCTTATTGAAGAAGTTTGTTTCGATCGAAGCGAGCAAAAAATTTTTTAATAAATATACTTCTTTGCAAGTCGACAATACTGATTTAAAAGGGCGCCAATTCTTTTATGGGGCGCCGCGTCGTTTACTCTTTTCCAACACATTTTCTTTCCTTTTGCTCGTTTGGTGCCCCTTTGCTATCAGCGCCCCGGGACAACGGCCCCGCTCTCTCCCCCGTAGCTACGACTCTGCTCTCGAGTAAGTTAAGTTAGACCAGTTATTTCAATAAACAAACAAATAAAATAGAATGGCACATTTTATGAACTTCTTTTTATTGACAATCCAGTTGTTACTTAGCAAGAACATTCTTATAAGAGAATAGTTGTTTCGCTTGATCATTCAGCTCGCTGCATCACTAAAGAGCGACACACCAAATTACAGTAAAAGCGAGGGCAAAAAATACACTAAATATTACTTTTGCCCTGAATCCATGAACGAGATTACAGTGGTTGTGGTTATTAAACCATATCTGCACCAAACACATGCAGTAGGTTATTAGGGCTAAACATATTCCACAAATATTAAAGAAAATGTATTTAAATTTCTTCAATGGCGCAATTTTCTGTACTCAACCCATAATTCAATTTTACGTTTAAAATGTTGTAAGGCATTCGACACCGGTCTTTCTTACACAGAAAGTGGTGCATATCCATAGAGAATCGGAAAGTGTTCATGAATCATTATATAAATAAATTTGACTCGGTCCGTTCCTGCAATCATCAATTGAAATATGGTTATGCCCTTATCCTATTTAGAAATAATTAAATGGCTAATTTGGCACTTTGTTGAATACTTTTTTTGATTAATTTTTATTCTAAGGACTTAATTTTTGAAACAATGCTTTTCAAGTTTCAATTTAAACGTCGCAATAGTTTTAAATCGACAAATTGCGTGCAAAGTTTAACATGTGATAGCACTGGTGGCGACATCTACTAGTTCAGGGAGGGAAGTGATAGCAATAGCGATATCTATTACTGTAACTGTTTATTATTATGATTGGCGTGACACGCAGACATAGCGACATTTATTAGCGTAATTGTTTATTATTATAATTGACGTGACACACACACTGAGCGACATTTATTAGCGAGAGTATTTATTATTATAATTGGTGCGACACACAGATAAAGCAACAATTATTAACGTAAATGTTTATTATTGCAATTGAATGAGTGAGTTGAAAAAGGTTCACATTCCAGAAAATAGGCAAGCTAAGCTGGGATGGTTATATTCATTTTATATGTACCTACACCGCGTGAGAGAAACAAGGAACGTATTCATTAATTTTAGGTCCTCTTTACTGAAGTCTACGGGAGCGTATGAGTGAAAAATCGAACATATTTCTGGAATGTGTTCATGTTTCCAACCAGTGTTTGAAAGTTGAGGTTTTTGGAATGTGTTCCTTTTTCAACTCACCCGTGATACGCAGATTGAGCGACATCTATTAGCGTGACTGTTTATTATTATAACTGGCGTGATTCACACAATGTCATTTATTAGCGTGACTGTTTATTATAATTAACGTGACATACAGACTCAGAGACATTTATTAGTCACTGTTTATTATTATAACTAACGTGACATACAGACTCAGTGACATTTATTATGTGTGACTTTATTATTATAATTAACATGACGCATAGACTCAGCGACACTTATTAGAGTGACTGTTTATCATTATAATTAACATGACACAAGACTGAGCAGCATTTATTTGCTTGACTGTTTATTATTATAATTGGCGTGAAACATAGACTCAGCGACATCAATTAGCGTGACTGTTTAGTATTAGAAATAGCATAACAGAGTGAGACATTTATCGTTTATATTATTAGGATATATGTATTTCTTTAGAAAACAGTTTGACGCTTGTTGTAGTAAGGGATCATTCTTTTAAAATTAGAATACCGTCATTCTTTTTAAAATTACAACACCTCCATGTTGTTGGAAATGCTGGCAGATTAAATATTGACAAATATCATAAAGTTCTTATTTTATGCTCAAAATAAAAGACCTCTTCAGGTTTGGTTTTCTTCTTTACAACATAATCCTGACTGATACCATGAAGTCAGTATATTTCGCGTAATAGGAAATGTGTTGGGGGGAGGAAGAGAAAAAATGTATTTTAGTTCTATGGGAAAGAAAGGAAATAGTTTTCTGGAGATTAGGACCATTGTGGATGAGTAACACAGAGAATCAACTTCTTCTATTTCCATTTTCTTTCCTTTTATCTTTTTTTTCTCTTTTACTTGATGGGAGGAGGGGAAGTGCTATGTTAAAAAAAAAGAGGCTCCTTGGAATCCAGAGACATACCACCCTCAGCGACATCTACGAAAAATTATTACCTCATTGTGGGAGGATGAACCTCTCGTCGTGTGGCAACTGAAGTGGGTCATAAACTTTGCTAACAACGGTTGCAAGGAGGGAAAGGGAACCAGAAATAGCAGTTTTTTCTGACTGAACCATAAGAAAATATATGAGTCGATTCGTTACATATAAGAAGGTAGCTCTTCTCTTCTAGGTTTATGATATTTTTATTTTATTTATTTTTCCCTTAATGGTAGAGTTCTTTAAAATATATATTCATTTGATGAATTTCAAACGCTGCCCTTGTACTGTAATAATTTTAAGTTTGAAAACTTACCTCTCTTTGAGAACTCTGTATGTGCTCTACTTACTTGTAACTCTGTTAGAAAGAGCTCGCAAGAGCTTGCAAGAAAAGCTTCTAAACGATTAGCAGTATACGTGCTTGTTTGCAAATATCTTGCAGTACTATCTAGAAATAAAATCATAGAGTAGTGCTACTGAAGTTTAAATATTCTAATATGACTTGAAAGGTAACCAATATCGTTATCGTAGGTATTCTGCTCTTATTGATAGATCACTTGCCAAAAACTGAGATATTTCTATGCACTAAGGTCTTTAGCTAACCTCTTCGTTTTGACGTAACATGTTTTTTGTTTAATATCTTCTTTCAAATGAAGTTTCATTCGACCCTTCCTTTTTTCTTCTTCTCCCGTATGTCATTCATTATATAGTATCACGTGGATCATATTGCTCCACAAAGTGGCAAAGCAGAAGATATTTCAAATGAAATACTCTCTGTTATACGTGATACGGATTCGACAGCTACTTTGCGTGCTGTGGTATGTGATGGAACAAATACAAACACCGGCGAACATTCTGGAATTATACGTCGACTGGAAACAGCTTTAAATCGACCTTTACAGTGGCTCATTTGTATATTGCATCTGAATGAGCTTCCACTAAGAGAAATTTTTAAAAATATTGATGGCAAAACAACTGGTCCAAAGGAATTTTCGGGGCATATCGGAAAGATGCTAAGTTTTGATCCACGGGATGTTCCAATAGTTGATTTCCAGCCCGTCACTGGAAATGTCAAGGAATTTTGTGTGAATATCACAAAAGATTTTAGCGCTGATCAAAAGTATTTGCTGAAGGCTTGCATCGCAGTACAAAAGGGAATGGACAACGCTGATGCTGCTGTTGTAAAATTTTTACTAACTGCTTCTTCAGGCGCCCTTAATCACGCCAGGTGGTTGACGCTCGCCAGTCGAACCCTTCGTTTGTTCATGAGCACAAGAAATCCATCCAAAAACCTATTGCAGCTTGTAACCTACATCGTTAGAGTGTATGCTCCAAGTTGGTTCGAGATAAAAACCCATTCCAACTGCACTGACGGATCACGTAACTTCTATTTTATTTTGGATAAAGTTAGAAATTTACCCGATAGTGAGATGAAGGAAGCTGCAATAAGATCTCTAAAGTTAAATTGTTATTTTGCCCACAGTGAAAATATTCTTCTTGCAGATCCAGACATTGAAGTAAGAAAAGATGCAGTAAACAAGATTGTTGTTGCAAGAACGACCAATCAAGCTGGAGTGAGAAAATTTTGTAAATCAAATATTATGATTCATCTCGAAGCAGAAAACTACTACAAGATGATTGATTGGGATGCTTCCGTCACAACGCCAACTAAACTTGTAAACTCAATGTCAGATGAAGAATTGCTGGCAAAGATTGAAATAGGACCACTGGAATTTACAGGAATTCAATGTCATTCACAAGCAGTTGAACGAGTCGTAAAAGAAGTTTCCAGGGTTTCCACAAAAGTTTTTGGTCATAAAGCCAGACATGGAATGATTGCTTCATCCGAGGAATCAAGAAGGAAATTTGGAAATTTGGATACTAAGCATGCGTTTCTGAAAGCAGATAATTAAGTAATACTTCTTTTTAAAAAATTAATGCATGTTTTAGAACAAGAAACCTACTGAACAGAAAAAAAACTACTTTTTATCATATGCCAATAATAGCTTCATTGTTAACTCAAAGTTAGGACCCTTAAATCAAAAGATTAAAATCTGAAATTTACATACGAAATTATCTTTACCTGTATCAACTTTTGGAACTAGAGACAAAAGCTTCTGTTTACATTTCTTGAAGTTCGCCCCAACCTAATGCACATGTATGTACTGCTCCCACCCAACATGTACGTACTGCGTACTACCACTACGCACAACTCAAAGCAAATGTATAGTATATTGTACTTATTTCACACAAGCCAAGACCATGGACCCACAAAGAACTTATTTCACACTGAACCACACAGTCTCTAAGAAAACCCTACTTAGGTAAATCCTTTTAAAGTAAGGTACGAATGAATGAATTTTATTTATTTCCTTTAAGCATATTTTGGCGCAACGGAAAAAACACGTACTTAAATTTTCATCTGCGAAAGGTCCCTTATGATGCCCTTAACACGCATTTTAAAATACATCATTAGAAAGCTACTTACACACAACATGGTAATCCCTTCTGTGATTTTCCTCTACAGATATAAATATTTTCCTCTTTTTTTAGAAAAAGAAAAAAATGAATTGAGTTGAATTTCTTGCTCCAGGGCTCCGTGACCTCCGGGCCCCCAAAATTTTAAAAATTACTGAAAAACTTTTCACCATAACTTTTTTAAAAATAACATAAATCTCTTCTATATAATTCATAGGCCCTTATGAACATGTTGAGAGAGGGCCCATCATAAAAGTTTTTGATAGGGCTCTTGTATTTTTCCACTTCAGTGCCCCAATGGTCTTAATCCGGCCCTGTATATTTTCTATATGAAAAACAACGGTGCTGTAAAATGCATGTTATTATTTAGTTTCAAGTTATGGCAACATTTGAGATTTCAATTTAGCTGAATACTTCAGCAAAATTATAAAGCAGAGCGGAATATTAGAAACCTTTCAAGGGTTGAATTACGAAAAATGTGAAAGGCTGTTTTCACAATATCATTGGCTACCAATGTTGCTCTGGGATTAGCTAACTGTATTGCCGGTACTCGACGTGTTATCGTCCTCCGTTCCGTTACTCCCGTATGTAAGGAGTGCGTGACGTGTGCTTTTTTGTACATATAGGTCTACATCTAGTTACGATGCAGGCGGAGGGCCCACTGAAAAATTTCACCGTCCAAGGCCCACCGGCAAATTTCCCGGTTTCTCGCCTGGCCAGTACGGCCATGAGTATCACCTTGTTGTTTGCTTTTAATATCTATTATGGGGTGTAATTAAGCCAATTTCTTTGTTTAGCTCTGGTCATTCTAAATACTTATCGGCGTGGAGATCTAACAATAACTTAACAGTCCTCTGATATCAGTGGCGTATTTAGGGGGGGCTTCCGGGCTTAAGCCCCCCCCCCCCGAAATCTTACTTACTATAGTAAAGTATATGAAATATCTTGCAGAATTGTCACATTTTCAGGCAAAGCCTCCCCCCCGAAAGTTAGCAAAGCCCCTCCCGAAACAAAATCGTAAATACGCCACTGTCTGATATACAGGTATATATATATACAGTGGCGGATCCAAGGGGGCTATAGGGGCTATAGCCCCCCCCTTGACGCTCAGGTATATACTGGATAAAATGGGCTTCAATCCTGCTTTAAACTGGATAAAACGGCAAAATGTGGCTTAGCCCCTCCCTTGATCATATCCTGGATCCGCCCATATATATATATATATATATATATAGTTTAACGTTCCACGATTATCCACAAAGGCTAAAGGGGAGGGTATGAAGACAGCGATTTTAATGATGGAGTTAAGAAAGTTAAACGAAACAGGGAACATCGAGAACGCCCCGCACACGGTGTTTGCTCACCTCAAATCCCACTTGACGTGGGCTGGGATCCAACCAGGGACCCCACGCACCAGAGATAAGAGTTCTAACACTAAGGAACCGCGGCATCTCACAAATACAAAGTCGCCTCTCGTGAGTTCTTTTTTTTTATTAATTCCAAAAAATCTTTCGACTATACCGATATCTCTCTAAGATACAGAAACTCTTCACATAACATTAAAACCACATCTATTGGAAAATACTTTCTATAGTAAAGGATGCTCTCAATTCTACAAATAATCCAGGCTCGTAAAAAAAAACTGACATATCAATCTATCAACAGGTGAAAATCTATCATCTTTAACATTACGGAAAGTAATACAATGAACTTTTAAAAAATTCTGACCAAACTATCTTAACATCTCTCACTCAAAGTCTCATGTTCTCTTCTTCTTTATAATTACATTTAAAATTCTTCTTTTCTCCCCTATTTTATGTAAAATTTCGTCATTCGTTTTCCATTCACCCTAGCTAATTTCCCAGTTCCTCTCCATACCCACATTTCAAAAACCTCCAATCATTTTTATTGCTTATACACTGAGAAAAAATCCGTTATCCAGACAGCGATATATTGTACAAATATACGGTATCCATAAGTTTACTATGGAAACCTGTACGGAGCATACGTTATTCATATGCTACATATGTATTGCGTTTCTCTCGCTCAGATGTTACATCATGCCACTGCAGGATGTCTGACATCTAACAGTCTTCCGTATATTACATACGTCTACGTGTGTTACATACGCCAACTACATGTTATATACCTTCAACTGTATGTGAGATCCTGACAGCCTATAAACAGTTCTTTGTTTCATACGGAAAGTACGTATAGATAGAACAATTATACGGAAAGTATTATAAAACGTACATTTTCTGTTATACGTTTTTGCAGGATGTTACATATAGTTACGTTAAGTCCAAAAACTACAGGATTTACGCATGTAAGCTGCGTTTTTACGTACGGCATAAACGTCTTTTTTCTGTGTATATAGTGTTCATGTTTCGGCTCTCCATATGCTCCACTCAAAGCTTTTTATAAATGTTTTTCTTCACTTTTTATTCGAAGACCAAGAAAAACATTTTTTTTTCTCTCTCATAATGCTTCTTTCGCTCTTTCCTTCCTTGCTTTTATTTTATACATTTTTATTTCATGTCTTTACTAAAATTACTTTATAACAATAGGCCATATGCTTGGGATATTCAATATTTCAATAATGCTTCATAGAAACTACACAAATTCTTTTGGTAATACCTTTACAATCTTCTTTTTTCTTTACATTTCTAAATGTGTTTCAAAAATTACTACATTGCTACAAACTTTTAAAAAAAAGTAAATTTTTATGCAATTAAGGTAAAGCGAACTGAAAGGCTAATGCTTTCCAGGTGAATGTGTGCTATTTTATATTTTTTTATTTATCTATTCATCTATCTATGCATAGATAGATATATATAGATAGGTATCTATTTAACTACATTAACAGTCTACTCAAAGTAATAAATTTTTAGAACCCAAGGGCGTGGATTTCTCTGTAACTTTGGGGGGGAGGGGCATTCAGATATGTATGGTTGCAGACAAGAGTCTAAGAAGGCATATATCAGGATTTTAAGACAAATTCAAATTATGCCAAATATTGGATATTCATAAAAATACATATAACAATAAAAATGCATATGGAAATACACATAACAATACATATAACAATAACAAATACATATAAAAATACATATTCATAAAAATATATGGGGTGGCCCACATGAGCTTTGGGGTGGCCCTGGCTCCCTCGGCTCGCCTAGGATCGGCGCCCTTGTTAGAACCATCAGTAGAACAACATAATTGAACAGAAATAAATACACTAAGTATAACTGAAATTAATGAACTTTAAATAACATTCACAAGAAAAAATAACGTATCACTTGGGCGTTAGTAAGTCAGAGAGTCTCTAATTACAATGTAACGTTTCTAATTTATGGGTTGTTCTGTAGAAATATAATTTTAAGATTCTGATTCACGAGATAAGTTAATGATGAAATGAGCTTCAAAGAAGCAACTGTATTGTCTGGATAATGACAAAATGGAACTTAAAGTTACTAGCTATTTAGCACGTTTAAAAGCAAAGGAAAAGACCCTATTGAAGAAACCATTGCAAAGTTAGTACTGGATATTCAACAATACGAGGTGTGGTCAAAAACTGTGGTGAATCATTTTATTAGGAGCAAAGTAATAAGCTTACATGAAATTTGATTTAATTTCCTTCAAAGCTCGCAATGTACTTATCTCAACTTAGAATTCATAACTGGAAGTATTTCTGGAAGGGCGTTCAGTTGCTTTGTATTGACCCTCTCAATATCAGGATTGGTGTCAAAACGTTTTCCTTTAAGCATGGTTTGAGCCAGAAGTCGCAAGGTACTAAATCTGGTGAGTAAGGCGGATGTAGATAAACAGGAACACTTTTTTGGCCAAATCTCGCGGATCGAAAGCAAGGCGCATTTTTGTGGTGAAGAAGGAAGATATTTGACCATTTTAATGAGGGGTTGGAATGCTGTTCACGGACACATAAGAGATGTTTAGTTCTTCGGAAAGCTCTCGATTAGTCATTTGCCTGTTTGAACAAATCATTTGTGCTACTTTTTGCACAGTTCCATCTGCTTTTTACGCAGAAGGACGTCTCGATCTTTGTTCGTTTTCAACCGACTCTTCGCCACTTTTGATCTCTGATATCACTTATAAACAGTTTTCAATACCACCGCTTCATCGCCATATACTCATCTTGACATTTCGTAAGCCTCTTTGACACTTTTTTTTCAGCTAAGAACAAAACTTAATGTTGGCGCGCGACAGACACTCTTAACACGTCCTCACTCTTCTTCCTCTGGAAGCCAACTAACATGTTACAACCAGTGTTCGTAGGTTTGTTTAAGAAAATTTCCCTCGACTGACACGAAATATTTCCCTTTTCTTATGAAATTTCTATGACAGAAGTTATGTAGTAAGATTAATTTAGTTATATTAAAGGAACTACGAACCACATTTGGTTTATTTATTTGCTTTTTGTTTCTATCTTTTTTGTTTATTTTTCATGCATTTTTTAAAAATATACACCGAAATATACCAAGCCAACAAAATGAAATGAAATGAAATCTTTCAGTTTAACGTCCCACGATTATGCCCTTAGGCTAAGGGAGACGATGATTAAAGCAAGTGAATGATGATGGAAGAATGAGGAAGTGGGAAGAAATGGGAGTAGTACGAGAAAATCCACGGACATGATGTTGTTTACCACAAGCTTACTTGGCTGGGGATGTAAAAAGGGACCCCACGCACCAGAGGTAAGCGCTCTACCACTGAGCCACCGAGTCCCCAATCCAGCTAACAATGGTTGCAAATTATGCTACTTTCAGCACACACAATCTATATCTATTTGTATTGGTTTACTTCTGAAGAACAAAGAAATTTAAGCATTGATATTAGTCAATCACTCGGCTAGAGAATTTCCCTGGATTTATCACGTTTTATCGAAAAATTCCCTTTTTTCCCTTTTTTGTTAAATTTACCTATGAAATTTCCCTACATTGGGGAAATTTCCCTCAAACTAGAAACACTGGTCACAACTCGTTCAAATTCGGCACTGACTGTACCAAAGGTTTAGGCTGATGGGCTTTCTAGTTGAAATTAAAATCGACATCCATAGATGGCACTGTGCAACTACATCTACCTTACTTTTTGATCACACCTTTTATCATTAGCTTTTAACGAAAGAGAAAAAGATCTCCGAAGGGGAATCATATACCAATCAATAGATTTGATAGCTGAATAAAGTGATATATACGACTGTAAATCCTCATGCGTAGTTTTTGAGAAAATCGATAAAACAAATTACTTTACTTTTTTTGTAAACCTAATAATAGATACTGTACGGTAATAATTATATAGTTATTAAGATTAAATGATTCTGAAATATACACTAATCAAGCATTTCACTATGGCACTGGATAGAAGACAGTATAATGAAATGAAGCCCAAAATAATGATTAACTCTCAACACTAACTTTTGTTTAAAAATTATATTGTCCAAAGCAGTGGCGGATCTAGCCCGGAAACGGGGGCCTAGTTCCCCAAGGCTTTTGAGTGACAAATATAATTGAAGCTATTACTTACATATTTTTGAAAGTTATATAGTAAGTAAACTCATGATATATCTATCGTAGTCTGGGTTCTGGCTGCCTCCCCCAATTTTTACCTTCTAGATTATAACAAAATACTTTGGATAGGTTAATAATTACCTGTACCTTGGGCAGAAAGTGCTCATACATATGCACTATACTTCATAGAATGTTAATTTAATAATAACAGAAGAAGAATGTTTTTAGGATATGCAAGATGTATATTATGGGATAGTTGTTGCTATGTACATGTTTATGGATACCTAGTCAGCAAGTTTGTGTGCTTGACAGTTTTAAGGAAAATATATTATAAAGTATATCAACTAATAAACCATTTTTTAAGCACCGTTCATAGACGTTATCATTCTAATTGAAAAGGTGAGAATAATCGTATATAATTATTGAAGCTAATTTTTACATGCAAAGAAATACTACCACTCGAAATTTGTATATCATCAAACGAACCAGGTTAACGACTACCCTTGGTAAGTCGTTGTAAAAATTTTGGTTTACCTCACCCGGGATTTACTGTAAATTCATATCCCGAAGAAGAGTAAGGTTGAATTTACTTTTGTCATATAGTTAATGAATACAGATTTCACCATATTGAGAAGTGGTAGAATAATTATAAGAAAAATGGACACTGAAACAATGGAGAATGAATCCCATAATAGTGACAACGGTGGACCTAGTGTAACACCAGGATTGACATCAGAAGACCGAATCTTGCTAGTCTTACAGCAGCAATTGATTCAAATGTCTACTGAGTTAAAGCAGACGATGAAGCATAACTCTGAAGAATTAAGTAGACGAATAGAACAGAAGTCTGATGAATCTAACAAGCAATATGAAGAATTAAGTAGACGGATAGAACAGAAGTCAGATGAAACGAAACAGACAATTGTCCAGGTGGTGAATGACATCTCCTCACAGTTCGAGGAAAAGTTAAAAAGAATATCCGAGGATTGTCAGGAGAAGCACAATCACCAAAACCAAGAAATCAGTGCTGTAAAAAAAGATTTAGAAGTAATAGAATCTTCCGTTCAACAGCAAAAGATCCAGGTCATCAATAATTCTAACAACATACGTGTAAATACGCAATTGATAGCTACTATACAGGAAGAGATTAGAACGTTACAGGTTAAGGACAACACATACCGTAATAACATGTGTAGTGATCGCTTGGAGTTTCCCCACTCACCAGAGATGAACTCGCCTTCGCCGGGGTCTGATGAGGATATTATATTGGAAGAAAGTTATCCGAAGGGTACAGATGGGCGAAACATAGATGGTGTAACGACACATCACGTCATGGATAGGAACTATCATCCAACAAGTACACGGAATGATAAAAGGAAGGTAAAGTTAAGTGTTAAGATGAGTGAAATACGAGCAATGAGCAAATTCAGTGGTAAGTGTAACGAGAATGCTACTTCTTTCTTAGAAAAATTCCAGGACGAGTGCAATATTATGTGTATAGATAGATCACAATATATGAAATTAATTCCTCATGTATTACTCCCACCTTGTTCATTATGGTTTAAAGCAGTACGTGATCACATCAGTACATAAGAAGAATTCAAAGCGGCACTGATCGCAAATTATGAAAATGACTTTTTGCTGGCGAACAGAGATGCCACCATTAGAAATCAACACTTCAATCCTCGATTGCATAAATCTGTTGTAGAGTTTGTTGTAAATACATACAACGAATTAAAGGTCGTTAATCCATTGCAATCGGAATCGAGAATAATAGCATCGATTCGAAATTTGCTTCCATTTAAGTTACAACAGATCTTATTTTCCACACAGTGTATGAGTTTCAACCATTTATTAATGCTTGTCCAATGCTATGAAACTCAATACCATGCTATGAATCAACAAGCAGGAATGGGTAAAAATAAGAATAATTCAGATCATTTTGTGCCTGTTCGGAATTTGAATATCCGGAGTGTGAATAATATGGAACATAACCTAAACCGAGTAAATTCTAGCAATCAAAATGAGCAAAATAGACAAAGTTATGTAGGGAATCCGCCTAACCTAATTAATCGTAGCAATCCATATGTTAGACCATATAATCAAAATAGGTTTAAAAATAGACGTAATGTATGGCGAAATTCCAGGAATACAGCGAACTACGTGGATAGACGTAATGGAAGGACAAGAGATGGCACTTCGCATCAAGATCCAGGTATTGAAGTAATTTCTGTACAGAATAATAATACTGGACATAATCATGATTGTGCTGTACAGTGTACTTTATTGGAACCATACACGAGTATGAATTTAAACTAATTGCGGCTGATGTGGTAGGGGTTAAACCCATGTCAGCTGTAGATACTCATGAACATTTATCTATAAATTTAAGTGATAATTCTTATGAACATTTATCTTCCAATTTACATGTTCATGTCAATGATGAAAATGATCTTTCACATGACGTCTCTGTAAATAATTATTCGGAAATAGCAATTAATAGATGTCAATACCAATTTATACCTGTTGTAAATCGTTGTTGGTTTGAAGATGATACTGTCAATGATGGTTTTAATATTGAAGAAAATTTTGTATTTTTAAAATCTTATAGTACAGCTAAAATACCTATTAAAGTCAATGGGTTAAGTACTGAAGCTTTACTTGATACAGGAGCAAATGCCTCTCTATTATCGTATTCATTGTGGAAAGCAATTACTAAGTAGTAATTATTCGAATCCTAAGCTACAAAAGGCTGAGAACCTTATTATAGTTGATTTTACCGGTAAACATAAAAAAAGAGTAGCTGGAATTACGCGTGTGACAATAACTATTCAAGATTTTGAAATATCAATCCCTATTCTGGTAATAAAGGAACTTAACGAGAAATTAATTATGGGTTTAGATTTATTATCTCAATTACGTGTCATGCTTGATTTTAAAAACCAAACGTTGACTATACCGGGTATACCTCAGGAAATCGTTCAGAAACTGCTTCCAAAATTAGATAATATTGCTTGTCAATATAATGATATTTCTCCTGTAGTGAATAAGGTTTCTGTTAGTGCAGAAAGTGGTAAATTAAATGGTCAACGAATGGAAGACACACAAAATTTGGTGGATTTAAAGGACGATGTATTATTTTCTGAGCGTGTTAAATCACTCGAAAGCAGCCTGATCAAGGTCAATGACTTAGTTTTTGTTAAACAACATCCACAAAGTAATATGTTGTTAAAGAAAATTTATAAATTTTGTGACATTTTCTCAGGTCCTTATTTATGTTTTAAGGAAATAAATCCTAAAGTTTTCGAATTGTTGAACGCTAAAACGGGTACGTCAATTGGACTTCGTAATATAGATGAGTTAAAGGTTTGGAAACCTACCCCGTATACAAAGGAAAAATGGATGCATCTAGTGAAAGAGTTAGTCGCGCCTGACATTCTTGCTCAAATAAATAGGAATGAAGAATAATGAAAAATATATATATATATATATATATATATATAATACCAAAAGGGTGTTTTCTGTTTATGTAAAAATAGACTTATTTTCTTCCTTTTGGTTATTCAAACGTAGGTTCTGTTTAATTTTTGATCTTTGTTCAATTTTATTTTCTTTGATTGTCATTAACCAACGATAAGTTTTCAAGGATTTGAATTCTTTCTTATTAACGTGAAGGATTATAATTTAATTCATGATTGATTAATCACAAAAATTGTTTTCATTATATTAATTTGTGTTGAAACTTTATTGTCAAAAATATGTATTAATGAAATGAAAGATGTGTTGTAAATGTATCTATATATATGAAATGTAATGAAGATATATATACGAGGTGTGATCAAAATATAAAGAACATATGTAATGTAAGAACACTATTGTAAACGGACCAGTGGTTCTTGAAGATAAAAGCCAAGCACACTCATGACTTTTATATTCAGTCCATTTGTCGGGCGACATTTTATATAACAAAATACTTTGGATAGGTTAATAATTACCTGTACCTTGGGCAGAAAGTGCTCATACATATGCACTATACTTCATAGAATGTTAATTTAATAATAACAGAAGAAGAATGTTTTTAGGATATGCAAGATGTATATTATGGGATAGTTGTTGCTATGTACATGTTTATGGATACCTAGTCAGCAAGTTTGTGTGCTTGACAGTTTTAAGGAAAATATATTATAAAGTATATCAACTAATAAACCATTTTTTTAGCACCGTTCATAGACGTTATCATTCTAATTGAAAAGGTGAGAATAATCGTATATAATTATTGAAGCTAATTTTTACATGCAAAGAAATACTACCACTCGAAATTTGTATATCATCAAACGAACCAGGTTAACGACTACCCTTGGTAAGTCGTTGTAAGATCCGCCCCTGGTCCAGAGATAAGACTTTGGCAATTTCCCAATTTAGTAGTGTTTACTCTGCTGGAACATTATTATTATTATTATTATTATTCATTTATGCGCTGTAAGAAAAATATGAATCGTTTAGTAACAGATAACAACTTGTGTTGTTGTTTCATTTCTCCTATCACCAGGAATGTATGCCCTGGCTAGTTGTGGGGGTCCGGTTCCCCCCCCCCATATACCGACTTTTCTGTCAATTTAATCTAGTTTTCGGAGCTAATTTTACAAATCTTAATATAATTTATCCTCACATTGAATTAGGACCCACCTGAAATGCTTTGGACCCCCGAAATAATTTCCTACGTACGTTCCTGCCTAACGCATACACTTTTCGCAAATATGAAGAATTGCTTTACAGTTCAGTTCATGAGTTCTTATCTAAAACTATTTTTTTATATTGATATTGATAATTTATTGTGGGTATAGTAGCCTCGTTCAAAATATTTAATGTCTCCTGGTATGCTAGAGCAGTGTAAGGCACTAACTAGGGATGATTCCATACCGGGACAGAGTACCTGGGGAAAACCTATATATCGTCTGGAAGCTCTTGTCATGAGAAGTACGAAACCGTTTTCAATTTACTGGCAAACCCGCAACTTGACCCTATACGGGGCCGCTTTGTTAGTGTTTGTGACCCTATGTATGGCATATTTGACAGAATAAAAATGAATGTTTACATGTATCACGTGAAAGCGCCTGAGATCATCATGTTCCTTTTCGGCTCATAGCTAGAACGTGACTTGGGCAATATCACTTTGCACTCTGACGTATTCATTTGGTCAGTGTTGCCAACAACTGTAAATACAATGTAATGTGGAAGATGGTTTCTGTACCACTGGATGTATATCTATAAAACGTGGCATAAACATCATTTGTCATTGTAGAAAATATACTGTGAACGTATTCTTCTCCCAAATACCCCAGTTTGTCAGTGTTGTAAACCAATTTTTGTAAAAATGAGAAGTTGTAAAATACGTTGCGTACAATGAAACGTTTATAAGCCAAGCTTGGCAGAAACATCACACGACACTATAGCAAAAGGACGTTGAGTATTACCGTCTCCCAACCATCTTAGGTTGTTAGTGTTGCCAATCAAGCGTAAACATCATACTGTTGCAAATGGTGTGTGTGCCATTGAACGAATATAGAACTAATGTGACAGAAGCAGTATTGGACAATTGAAAACATAATGTGAATGTCTCCGTCCCCCCCCCCCAAACCCCCAGTTTGGCAGTGTTTCCAACCAATGCGAAAATTCAAGATTTTCACAAGAAATCGACAGCATTGGCGGAAATAATTGGACTGCGACCCATACTAGTGTGTAGTATGTTAGAGTAAACCCTCAAGCATTCATATTGTCAGTGTTTCCAACCATTCTAAAATGCATTTTCTCGAAAGGTTGCCTGACCATTGGATGCATAGAGACAAAACTTGAAATAAACATTATTCGACACAACAACAAACATATTGTGGTTGGTACCATTCCCTAAGCCTCGTTCTGTCAGTATTGCTAACGTTTTCAAAATGAAAGTTTTTTTCAAATAGCAGTAGGGCTATACTAGCTTGGCAGTATTTTTATATTGTCTAATAATATGAACAAGTGGCTGAGGGACATGACTGTTGATCACGCTACAACGAACCGCACTCGTTAGAACCTCGTATAGAAAGAAAGGGTTCCATGGGTCATGCATACGTGTGGTCATTATGACATGGAGAGGCAACCTTTCGAGAAAACGTACTTTAGAATAGTTGAAAATACTGTTAACGTAGGATGGTTGCTAAACGGTAATACTCAACGTCTTTTTGCTATAGTGTCATGTGATGTTTCTGTCAAGCTTGGTATATAAACGTCTCATCGTACGGAACTTGTTTTACAACTTCTCATTTTTACAAAAATTGGTTGGCAACACTGACAAACTGGGGTACTTGGGAGAGGGATACGTCCACAGTATATTTTGTACAACTTCGAACGATGTTTATGGCACGTTTCATTGATATACATCCAGTGGTACAGAAACCATCTTCCACATTGTATTTACAGTTCGTTGGCAACACTGATCAAATGGGTACGTCAAGGTGCAAAGTGATATTATTAAACCCTTGCCCAAGTCACGTTCTAGCAATGAACCGAAAAAGAACCTGATGGGCTCAGGCGATTAAGCATGATACATCTTAAGAGTCATTCTTATTCTCATATGCCATACATAGGGTCACAAACACCAACAAAGCGGCCCCGTATCGGGTCAAGTTGCGTGTTCGCCCGTGATTTGAAAATGGTTTCGTACTTCTCATGACAAGAGCTTCCAGACGATATATAGGTTTTCCCCAGGTACTTGGTCCCGGTATGGAACCATCCCTAGTAAGATTACGATTAAAATAAGTTTTTGCCACGTCTTGTCCTTCCATCATTCCTTACGTCTTGTCCATCCAGGTTCCTTTCTTCTTGGTAATTTGCAAACCATGGACACTGAGGGCCTATATACAATCAATTGGCATCTTCTGAGACCCGGCAAGCTCCCGAAAGATGCCCTATTTTGTAAAAATATGATCATAATTTATTTTACTATAATACTAATAATAACAATAATAATAAATTTGTCAGAGGCAAAAATTCAAACTACTTTATTGACGTTAATGAAATTGGTTAAATTGTAAAATTTATTATTATTATTATTATTATTATTATTATTATTATTATTATTATTATTATTATTATTATTATTATTGTTATTAAAATTATTATTATTATTATTATTATTATTATTATTATTATTATTATTATTATTATTATTATTATTGATTTCGCCTTGAATAAATCAAACGAGTAAAAGCAATGTAGAAATGAAAGAAAATTACTTGTGTTCTGGTTGTAAAGGATCATTGACAAATCTTGAATCTCTATCTGAATTATTTGAACAGGATCTAGATAGAATTAGGCGAGAACGATTAATCTCATATGAAAGAACTTTTTTAGACGAAACAAACTAAATGTGTTCTTGAACAGACGAAATACTTTACTGCCATGAATAACAAGTGAATAAAAACAATTCTAGTTAAAATATTTTATTTACGCTGGAATATTACTTTACATTTTAATGATTTATAATTAGTAGAAAATCCTGTCTTCAAAATTACAAGATAAAATCTTTTGTGTTTAATAGAGTGACAATTAGTAGAGCTAAACAAGAGGAGACATCTGTTGCAGATAAAGACTATTTGTGTAACAATAATTTTTGAAACGTTTTGTAAGTTCATATCCAGTTTTGGCACTTCTCGATTGGAATTAATGAAATATAATATTGTCATCGGCAGGGCTGACTCTAGGTATTTTGACACCCTAGACGAGAAATATTTCGGCGCCCCTTACGACCCTTTACCAGTAGTGGATCTATCCCGGGGCCGGGGGCCTAGGCCCCCAGTTTTTTGAAGGACAAAAATAATTGAAGCTATTATTTATATTTTTTTTTTAAGTTTATAGTACTCATGATATACCTATCATAGCTTGAGTTCAGGCTGGCCAATCTTAGTTTTTACCTACTAGATCCGCTTCTGCCCTTTACCTGGACAAAAACCTCCATTACCTTCCTACCATGAACGTGACTTATTGTCATTTCGATTTCGATCAGACATACTATCACACATGGTAACTTGCTTTAATGCTTTTACCCTATTAATGCTACAAGCCTCGCGAAGCCACAAATAAAAATCGCTCGCCGCTCCCTCAGTAAAATTTGCCGTCCTAGCCGGCTGCCTACTTCGTCCATATGGACAAAGAAGATCATCGGAAGTAATATTGTATACAGGGATAAAAGTGAGGGAGAATGCGGACGGACGTCGTCTCTCAACTTCCAAAAAATATCTATAGTGTCCCGCAATTTTCTAAAAAAAAAAAAAATACAATGGGCAAAGATAGGCACGAGAGACGGCGTGATGTCAAGGGTCCCCTTACCTTTTCAGATTCACTTTTATCCCTGATATGTATACAAAACTAAAAGAAAATAAAAATGTAGTATGTTTTAAAATTCTATAGTGTATGATATTATGCATAGTATTTGTAACAAAAAAAAATTCTGTTACTATTAGAGTCTGTGTTGTTCAAAAAATGAGTACACACCCCAGCACCCTAGCAGCATATATTCCTAGCAGATTCCTTCAGAATATATTACTTGTCTTCTTCTTTGTCTCCACCTTCTCCCATGTTTATATGGTGTTGGTGTTCCGTCTTTAATTCTTTTCCTCTAGTCTCATTTATCGTTTCCTTATATTTCCCTATATGTCCTATATTTCCATCCTTTCTCTCTCAAATCATTTCTATCCTGTTCTTCCGTGTCATCTTGTGTCTTCCACTTCTCTTTCCCACATAGTCGTGATTTCTTCATTCTATATGTCCAAGCCAATTCAACCTCCATTCTTGGATCTATTTTACTGAAGTGTTCCGCCCTACATAATCATTATTTATTCTATCCTTCCGTGTCACATCACACATCCATCTTAACATTCTTATCTCCGCCAGTACCATCTTCTTTTCCTTTATGCCTTTATGATTATCAAAGTTTCACAATCGTACATTATTGTTAGTCTTATTATCGCTTTATATACGGCCCTTTAACCTGCAACTTACTTTTTTGTAACCTACTCATCCTCCTTGTCACACTTCGTAATGCAAGGTCGAACCCCCTCCCCTCCTTTGGTGCGTTACGTAATATATGGGCTTCCCCTTATCGTTTTTTGCGCCAGTTGACATACTCGTTAATGCAAAAACAATTCGAAGATCTGAAAGTTATTCAACCCGCAACACAAACGGAGCATTTGAGCTGCCTACCTCACAGGCAATATAATTTCATGTACGTATATACGTACCGATGCACATAATTGTGATCCCCAGCTCCATTCGAATCGAAAATCGAAAAAAATGGCTTCGTAAGCGATTAGATCTGGTGAAGATCTCTCTGTGTACAAAATTTGGGAGGGGGTAATTTCTTTCTATGTGAGAATCAGATAGCAGACAAACACATACGTTATTTTTTATTAGTATAATAAGAAGTAATTGTGTCACGTGTACTGAACCTCAAAGAGTTTGGTTAGGATATTGCAAGTACGTACAATTAGGTTGCATACTTGCAAGGGACAATTGTATATATAATAATATCCAAGGAAATACATGGGAGGTCATATCTTTGGATCAACTGAGTCAATCACTTCCATCAATATACTCGATTTCTAGATTTTTTACTCCCTATATCCTTGCCAAAATTAATCGTGATACATCAAATAGTTTTTGGGATTTTTGTCCCCCAGATAGACAGTGTAAGTACGTATATAAGGAAATTTTTGTTGGTAAATCAATCTACCTTTCTTTTTTAAAAAATGTGTAAGGCCAAATGTCGTGTGAGATGTAAGATTTTCCTAGATTTTTATATTTATCTTAACCCTACACAATGCATATTGTATCATATTTGATACAAAATAAATTATGGCTAGTATTAGAGTTCAGGTCGTGAGCTGTATCACAAATACATATTGTATCATATCTGATATTTCTCCTGAGCACATAGTTCACCATATATCCGGCAGATATCAGGAAACTGTTGCTTCAGTACAGAGAGAAAGAAGTCGTGCACGTGCTTAGCAAAGGTGAAGGACAAAGAATAATTTCGAAGTTGCAAAAATTCCAAGTTCATGAAGTAAGTTTTCTAATTGTTGTTACGTATGCTATAATTTGATTTTGTACGAGAGAGGAACATGAACTGTTAACGCATAATGTATCATAAGTGACAGAAAGTATTTTTATATTTTAGCATGAAAAATTACTTTAGGACATTTTTCTATTCGGATATTAATTATGATAGAAGTGTCTTATCATATGCCTGTATACTATTTCACTTAAATACAAAAAATCATGAACTGTAGGGTTAATATGTATTTTCTTTTAAACAATTCATGGTTTTCTTTTAAGAAATAGTTTAGCAAAAATCCAAACATTAGCACATCAAAGATTGAGAAGACAATTCAGACGCTTTTTTCCCCTTACCAGGTAAGCACAATACGCAATATGAAAGAAAGAAGGGGGAAAAAAGCTCCTTTAGTAAGGGGGGGAATTTGAGACTTAAATAAAATTTAATCAGTTTTACAACACAATATTACGGCCTTTTGTGAGATGCTTAATTGTGCAGAGCCTACGTAGATTTCTTGTATTTTAAGACCTCATAAAAGTACTTTGAGCGTCTCAAATTTCATACGCGTCATAAATCCAGCGTGACATATACGAGGAATACTCGTCCCGGAAGAAGAAATGACTTTTTTCTTGTTCATCCCATAGTTGCATTAAATTGCAGTATAGGAAAAATTAAATAGCTTGGAAAAGGATGCGTCATCAAAAATACACCATCTTACATGCACGAGGATACTTGACTTTGCGAGGAAGTGATATGCCATGTGAGTTTTTTTTTTTCTTAAAGATATAGTAATACCCTAAAATTAAGCAACAAAAATGTTATCATATGAAACAAAATTTAAAAATTACATCAATTCTATTAAGGATCTGACTTTTTTTTATATCATTAAAGAATTCTGATAATCTTATTTTGCAGGAAAATTAAATTATACTGTATTTAACGAAAACAATCCAAAGATAAGACATATTACTCGATAGGCCTCATTGTATTGAACAAAATAACTTGTTTGTGTGCAAATCCTCAAACGTTATTTCCGACAGAACCGAAAAAAGTTTTTTTAAAGAAAAAAAACACAGCTAACTATCACTGTCACAGTGTACCACGTTAAAAAGTTTTTGTTTTCTCACGGTGTACATAACGTGGAAATTGAAGTTTGAACTTTATATTGGATCAATAACGGAAGTTGGGAAATTTCCTTCCCGCTGTCTTACCTACATTTCTCCCTGCACTTATATTTATAGATATACTAATGGTGTCAAATTATCTCAATTAATATTGAAACTAGGGATGGTAGTGGATTTCTACTCACTTTCGGTTTTAGTAGACAAATTACATTATGATAGAATGCAGTCTTGGAATGCTTAATTTGACTGCAAACGAAAAAAATCTCTTCTCGCTATCTGTTACCGTTTTACTCTATAGCGATCAAAGTTAAAACCGGAAGTGCTTTATTTCTATCACGTCCGATTTGAAAAGAGCGTTAAGAAACAAGATGTTACCTATTCTTAGAACGCAATCACTTATCATTTTAGCTTAATATAGATTAATGTTGAAACCGGAAGTTACATTTGTTTTTTTTATCACTTTCGGTTTTAGTAGAGAGTTAAGGATGCAGAAGATGTGCAGTTTTACGATGGTTAATGGATTGCAATAAACACTTCTTGCTACCTATTACCGTTTTTTGCTATATAGTGATCAGTAGTGTCATTTGAGCCTTCAGAAGAGGGCAAGTTTGAGATATGTATACGTAATGAAAAACATCATAATCTACTTAAACTGGAGACTCTTGGACACACACACACACACACACACACACACACCAAACAAAATCTGAAATGATGCTACTGATAATGATCAACGTTAAAACCCGAAATGATTGATTTTCACCACTTCTGGTGAATGGATCACCTCCATCGAAGATCCACCTTATTCGTAACTTTTGACGATTTGTATCCAGATCAAATTGATGGTGTTTCATCAAGTCTTTCTTGAGATTTTGTGCCTCCAGGACAGACAGACAGACAGGAGTAAACGTATAAAGTAGTTTTTGATAAACTAAACTTCTTAAATGAAGTAAAAATTTAAATTTCGCAGTTTTACGCTCCATACTTGCGATGTATAGGCTAAAGTAGACAGCAATGGTGATATAAAGAAAGTGGGAAGAAATTGGATATTCCAGAGAAAACCCACGCATGCAGTATTTGTCCACCACAAAGCCCACAGTTCTGCGAATTTCTACCTTTGAAAGTTTTTCTTATCGCGAACAGTCAGATTACGAATTATTTGAAGCACAAAACCTTATGGTGTATTAAAATAATAAGATGTGAAGAATCGAATACTATCAAAGAGGGAAACGTCATGGAAATTAGGGTGGCAGCTTACATTATGTTATGTGCTGCGAAGCGATGTGACTTTATATGCAAGAATGCAGGGGGGGTCAACCTAAAAAAAAATTGTCTTACTGAACTCGAAATTTTACCTCAATCATCCTAATTACTCGATATTATGAGATCAGAAGTATTGAAAATTTAACAACTATTCGAAATTAGAAATGTAGCAAAATCTGTCCTCGTGTATCAGATTACTTCAGAAATCTTGAATATCCTATCTGGGGACATTTTCATAGTTAGTGGTTTAAGATTAGACACAAATGTCATTTAATATTATGGTGAGTACTGAGGTTGAGCTTAATCAAGTTGAAAGCTTTAAAGGTGATGTGAAGTTGAAGTTGAAGACTAGCTTGGGTCAAGTTTGACAAAAAAAAAAAAATCTCGATAAGAAAATCATAGACGATTCCTGGATTGTGAAACAGGGTGTTCAAGTCCATATACCCTCAGATTCAAAAGTAAAGTCAGAGTGTGTTTCAGATTTCTCGTATTTCGTATAAACTTGATAAATATGTAATTAAAATAACGGTATCTCACAAAATTTTATATACGTCTATTTCTTTCTCGGTTTGATTTACCTGTTTGAAGACGAAGAAGAAAAAATAAATAAAGACACTTGTTCTCAGTGAAATGTCGATATATTGAAGGCAGTCAGGATGCTCGGTAAAGAAGTTGGAGGTTATGTAGGTAATAGTCAGGGCCGGATTTCCCAATAGGCTCGGTAGGCCCGGGCCTATGGGCGCAAGCTCCTAGGGGGCGCACGGCCGAGAGAAAAAAAATTAAAAAATATCTAGAAATAAAAATAAATAGCCATAACTTAACATTTTTTGAATTGATTAAAAAAAATTGATTAAAAAAATTGCATCGTGGAGTTGTGTTTAAGCAATTAACATATAGGCCTGATATAATTTTTTAATAAAGGTTTTTAGGAAAGTAACTTTAACCAGACTAGGGGGCGGAAAAAATTATTGGGCCTAGGGGCGCCAAAATGCTAAATCCGGCCCTGGTAATAGTGACACTTCAGAGGCATCAATGTAGGAGCGAGGCGAAGTATTTTCTAATGATGGGAGACCAGTGCTTCTCCATTATCTTTCTGAGGCTAAATATACTTAAAGCTAGAAAAAGGCAAAATTTGACATGGATGAAATGTATTTAATGTTTGTGCACTACAAAGTGGAAGAAAACGAAAACCACACTTTACTATATACTAATATCTTACGACACAAAAATAAACTAACTCCAAATAGTAAAAGGGAATACGGAATGCTATCAGACAGGATATTATACCATGTAAAAGAATAAGCGAAGACAGGTATTCAACGGAGTCATTAAGAAGCAAAGCTCCTGAGTCAAAGTTAGAACGTGGAACAGATACTTTTACAGACGAAGAAACTTACAACCCAGGACCCACTGTAGTTAATTAGTACAGCCCGGATTTACATACAGTCCCATACTAAGTTTACTGGTTTAAATTCATCCGAGGTAATATCGGTCACACCTCAAGAAAAACAGCTAGTTTTCGACAGTTTATCTTACAATTGGAATGAGGTTTGGGATTTTTGAAGAGAAATTGTAGAATACAAATTAAATGTTAGTGAAAATACAAATTAAGTGTTAGTGGTAACAGCCATAAATCACATGTTGAATAGCTATAGCCAATTTCTTGCCAGAAAGGACGAGATTTCTTGAGTAACCTCAGGAGTCGATATGTGGCATCTTCCACAACAGCCGCCTGAGGGATCCGATGCCTCTCTAACTTACTCAGAAGCGATCTTGTTTCCAAGGGCGCCGATCCTGGGAGGGGGCCGGGCCATCATGTATTTTTATGAATATGTATTTTTATATGTATTTTTATTGTTATATGTATTATTGTATTATTTTTTATGAATGCCCCCACCACCACCAAAGTTACAGAGAAATCGGCGCCGTTGCTTGTTTCTTCCAATTTATTCACTAGCAACCACATTATGTTCCAATTTGGTGCAGAACGTGAGGCAAAATTGTTTCTAAATGCCCTTTGCATAGCAACAACAGATTCCGTTCCTCTAAACTTTTAATGATAAACTCATGTTGTTCCAAAGAGTACACTATTCTCACTATGCCCTGATCAGACACACAGTAGTACATAACAGTACAGAACAATTCTCAATATAGCAGCCAAGTTTCCTGTTTCTTATTGTCCTTGCGAGGTTGCCATCTAACGAAGAAATCTCTAATCTCCACATCATCGCACCTCATTCCAATTGTAAGGTACACCGGCGAAAATTTGCTGTTTTTCTTGAGGCATGATCAATATTACCCCAGATGAATTTAGACAAGTATACGTAGTCCCATAAATCTCCCATCCTTCTTTGATCATTTGCCACAAACCACATGAAAATCGAACTTCAGTTAGAAATTCTAGACCCAAATGAAATCCGTGAGTTTTTTTAAATCACCCTGTATTAACATGCAGAAACGTATGGAAAGTTTTTTTTTCTTTCCGACGGACTTGTAAGGATTCGTTTGAGACGCATATATTAGCGCATATAAGTGCATACTTTGAGTGTATTTCGATGTGTATGTATATTTTGTAAACTTTGCAAAGATACTGCATATTTCTAATTTTATTGCTGCATACTAGCATATTTCAGAGTATAACACAAGAAAGTGGGTTATACCGGGTGGCACACCAAGAAACCTGCCCGGCACGCCACGAGTATATACAAAAATACATTCAAAGCGCAAAGGTTTGGTTGGTGAAATTCACTTACTTTATGTGAAATGTCACTTTGTACGGCTTCGTGAGTCACCCGATATTTAAAGTGAATTGAATCATTTTCTAAACACAGATATAGATTTTCTTTTCAAAATAGCGTTCTGTTGCTCGCAATTCTGGGTAAATTCACTTTCGATAACTTTCGAATTCGGTGTTTTATACATGCACCACTGACTTCTGCTGACATAGAAAAGAACTTTCCAATCTACAAAACTTTTCTCACTGATAAACGCAGAGGGTTTACAGAACAAAATCTAAGGAAGACGTTCATAATTCATTGCAACATAAATCATTAAAGTATGATATTTTCGTAAGAAATTGAAATTTTATTCTCTTAGTGTATGTTTCAGTGTTTATTTTACATTTTTAATGCATACTTTTTTCGAGCATATTTCCATGCATATATCTGCGCATGGAAATCCTGGCTCTAGTAATTAGGCTAGAACCTGTCTTCTGGTAGAAAATTCACACAAAATTCTTATATATATATATATATATATATATATATATATATATATATATATATATATATATATATATATTCAGAAGTTCAAAAGAAATAAAGCGTCAAATTGATCTGCAACTATGTAGTTTTATCATGGACATCCATCATGTAAATCGATTTTATATTTAGAAAAACACTGGAAACTTTTTCCATAATTTTGAAATTATTGTCACAGAAATGTAAACATGTAGAACGTAATGGTTTGGCTGTACTTTTATTATTAAGGATATTATTATTATTATTGCAAGTTATATATAACGATGTTAAGTTACTTTGTGTTCCCTTTATTATTATTATCTTTTTGACAACATCTTGCTAATGTTGACTGGTATCTAATGTATAATAATGACATAGGTAGTTAAAAATATCCGTCAAACTACAAAACTACAGAAAATGGCTTTTATTGTTATTTTGTTTTCCCTCCAAAGCACCTAAAATACCTCATAATTCAATCTTATGTTTCTGTTCTATCGCAGTAGCGGAGACTAACTAAGGCCATTAAAAAAACGTTGAAATTTTTCATATATATATATATATATATATATATATATATATATATATATATAAAGATAAAGGAGGAGGAGAGAGAAAATGGAGCATATTTTCCAAACGAGTTCTTAAATGTACGTTGATTTGGTTTGATCATGGCTCAATACAGAGTAATTTCGTGCGTAGAGAAGCAAAAAAAAAAAAAAAAAAAAAAACTTTTTTTTTCTAGCGAGGATTTTCGAACTAAAAATCTGCTATAAAGGCATAATTTTACTACGACCACTGTTATTAATAATACTACTAACTTTCCTTTGAAACTGAGTGTAAAATCTTCAGATTGAAGGAGAGTAGTTACAGAAATTTCAGAATACAATAGAGTAAGACCGTGCAAGAAGCGTCAAATTAAACCAGAGACTCGTCTAGAGCTATCAAGTAATAGCTCAAATGATAGCTTAACCGAGCAAAGTAGCTAAAGTGATACCTTAACTGAGCGAAGTATATCAAGTGGTAGAGCGTTGACTTCGCATTCGGGAGGTCTTGGTTCGATTTTCGGTGCCGACCATCCTGACTGGTGTTTTCCAGGGTTTTTCTCAGTCCTACCAGGCAAATGCCGGGATAGTACCTACTAAAACAGACCCTGGCCGATACCTTTCCAAAACCTTTCCATTGTTATTGTGAAAGAAAACGTAAAAAAAAATATGTAGTAGTAAACGAAGAAAAAAAAGCAATGTAGAGGAGTCGCTAAAATTGATTCTCTTTAACGAGGGCGATTACCAAACAACACATACTAATTGAAATCATGATTATTCTCCAGTAAAGTAAATTCCAATAAACTTTTTGTTATTGTTAATTATTCCTTATCGGACTCCCGAAGAAAACTCATCTAAACAACTTATTGACCGTGACAATAGCGACTACTCTCAATCATGACTCCGTTTTCTTTCATTTAGAAATAGAAAAGAAGGAGAAGAAAGTAGAAGGGTAAAAGAAGGAGGTAGGAAAAGAAGAAAGAAAAGAAATAGGGTATTTTAATAAGAAACAGATTACTGGATAATTCCGGAAATATAGTAAAAGGTCGGGAAAGTCGTTGAAAGATGAATCATTCTAAATGTTATTAACGACTAATCAATTTTGGAATGCTTCGGAATAGACACATGTTCCCTCATACCACCCAGACCTAGCTCCAGGCACCACGATCGTGGGGTTGCCCAGACCTAGACCTGGAAACGAGAAAAGTGAAATCATTCTTTGTACTGTTATTCCAACCGGTGATTGATAACCATCCAGCATCTGAACTTTGTTCTCTAGGATCGACCACGCATATGAATTAGCCAAGAAAAAAAAATCAAACTTATGAACTCAATATAAATTTATGTATCGTATCAATAAGAGTCTCAACTTCCTGGAAGAAAGATGTATTTAGGCTCATCCTGCTATTTTTGTTTCACTCCTAGAGCCGATTTAAACCATTAGTAGCGGTCCTTCATGACCTAGGTTATTTACCTTAACACATCTATTAAAACATGACACATATATTGCAGATGTTAATACAACAAATGATATCACTAAAATGACTTAAATTAAATCTATCATGCATTCACACGCTCACTCACTCAGGACAGTGTATATATGTTTAAAGGAAAATCAACTAGCTACAAGGGTACAAATAGTTTATTACATTCATAGTGAAAAGAAAAGACAAAACAAATAATTATGAAGAAAATATTAAAAGCACAAATTCTTGGTTATATATTAATAGAGTACATAGTGTTATATTTTAGTAAAATTTTATATATTCAATCATATTGACAAATGGAAAGAAAGAAAAAAAAATAATTTCATGTATCATATCTTAGGCATGCTAAAGCAATATTATGATTTGCGACATACGCAAAGAAGACACTTATTTCACTTTTAAAAAAAAAAATTGGACAAAGAGGAAAGAAAAAAAAACTTTTAGGTGTATTAGAACTTATATGAGTCTCTACCTTACATTGATCAATAAAATATTAATAATTTTGAGCGTTCAAATCACAAATCACGCACTAGTCGTAGTGTCCAAAACATTTCGCTCCATTTAACTTAGTTTGTGTATATATCTATATATATATATATATAACTAGTGGTTTACAAAAACCATTCATCGACTATATTTGGTTTGTAGCTCTTAACAGTTTATATCTGCAATCTCACACTGCTACGTTTATACCCATCTAGGGATTTCGAGAAAATCACTTACACCAGAGGATGTTTCTCCTCTTAGACGGTCTATTTCCAAACTTATTAATTGAATAATTTCAAGTTATTTATCCAACACTGGGACACGTCACGAGACCATTCCTTTAGATCACTTTTATATATCTGTATACATGGTTCGGATTTAAAAAAAAAAGAAAAGAAACAATCTTCCACAGGTGTACGGAGTGTGATGGTTTAATTTGAGGATAAAAAAAAAACTAGTCAAGTCACAGGATACATATGCAGGTGAGAAGGATTCAAGGTACACTTTCCACAATTATTTTAGGTTAGTTGTTCAGGGATAATATTCGTTATGATGTGGGTTACGTTTAGACCTGCCGTTACTTTTCAATACATGCCATTACATAATTACAGAGGTTATTATTTACATCGATTCAGAAGAAAAGGAAAATTACTTGAGTGCACGGCGGTATTCTTGACAAAATCTACATTCTTAAATTCGTCGGAAAACTCACTGGTAAACTATAGCAACCAATACACGTTTAGGGGGACAGACACGAGCGCTCTTACATATATTCATAATACATTTAATATCATACTTTTACTTTAAAATCATATTCACATACTAATTACATATACATTTCAACGTATTCATTTCTCTCTCTCTCTCTCTCTCTCTATATATATATATATATATATATATATATATTTATAATAAATGCGCACACATTTAAATTAATCACCCCAACAATAAATTTTTTGAAAAGGTTGCAACATTGTCCAAGAAAACAAATGACTTCCAACATTACATTTGAAAAGAATTCAATTTTTTATCTGATACCGCGCGTCTATAAATTTTAGCTTTTATATACTCAATTCGTGCTTAAATAATGAAAAAAAACTTTGTGAGGCAGGCACGTAACACAGAACATTCCTAAAGATATAAATAGATAAATCAAAATACAATTTCTGGGCCCAGATCAACTACAAGGTAATCGAAAACCAAAACAGAAAGGAAAGTGACCAACGGATTAAAAAAATAACTTAAGAGGACGACGTTGACAGAACGTAATTGAAGTGTCGTCAAATATGAAGTCTTTGTTCATTTCGGCGATAGGTCAAAATGTGATGGAGGACCCAATCATTATCTACTTTATCCATGAATCGTGTCTTGCAGCGTCTCAGCTGGTAATTTCAGTTCAGAGTTCAGTTAAATAAATCGTAAGCGACAAGTTCAAAATCGGGGGGGGGGAGGTTGAAAATTTAAAAGAAAAATCTCGAAGTAAGAAGGAAGAGACAAGGGAGAGAAAGCGGCGCCAACGAAAGGAGAAAGATTAAAGTACTACTCACTACACAGAAGAGTGATCGAATTTAAATATATAACAACTCATAGCCAAAAATATTCACATATGCCGAAAGAGGGTAGTTTACTTAAATACGTAAACTAGGAGGGAGGCCCTGCTGCCAAGGATGCAAGTTCTGTGTCCATCAGATCCCAATCCCACAAGAGTTTGTTTGTAAGATTGAAATCCGATCCCCGTATCCGGCCCAGACCAGCAGGATAAAAGGAGAGGGGGAAGGGACCAGGTAACTGCGTCCCCAATTTTGAAATCTCTAAGTAAGAAAAAAAATATTCGACCCCTCAGAAGAACTAAGAAGGTTCTAGGACAGTAATGAAACTAGAGTAATAGCTAAGATATCCCTAATTAGTGATTTGCCAAAATAAAAAAAAATTAAATAAACTGAATTTTGGATCGGTGATTTCTATTGCCAAACTTCACCGATAGCTCCCCTTCGCAGAATGCGCTAAATTCTGAGGCATCGATTAATTTCCATCACTATCTAGTTTGAAAACTAAGAAAAGAAAACGAAAATATTCAAGGGGGGAGAGGTCGATGCCCGGGTATGGTATATAAATTTCAATAATTAATCGTTTTGATTCTGTAACCCTATCAGAGCTGTCGCCTCCATGAACATTGTAAGCTAGCCCGAGTAGGTAACGTGAAAAAAAAAATCTCATGGAGCAGAATATTCTATTTTAAAACCGACCAGAAAATATAATTCACTATAGCCCCAAGTTCTACAGCTACTATTGTCTTTTGCATAATTGATTATTAAACATGTCTAGTCAGCGATTATATGATGCTACCCATTCTATCAGATGGTATTACTATGGTTGATTATTACTATAACCCATTAAACTACAAAGCATTACCATAGTCCGACTATATATCGCCCTCCGGTCCGCGTGATATTATGGTGCAGGGGTCAGAACCCGAGATGTTTGTAGCTACACGTATCTATTCAATATCTATATATCAACACGCGGCGAAGTATTCACTGGGCTACTATATATATTTAACTATATGGGTGTCCTATCTTCTATATTCATTTACTACAATATTCATATACTTTCATATTCATATTCGTATTAATATTCATATTATATTCATATCGTCATTCTTTTCATTTATTACGACGCTATATTTTACAAACACCCTGTCTCCTCTATCTACGCCCAGCCTATATACACATTTCATCATAACACTTTAAAATCTATAGTCACTACAAACATTTCCCATTCCGATCACCGCACGACAACCTCACTCGAACTCAAGACTCTTTCACCACACACACAATACTATGTAATACCTGGTAGCTTTATTAAGAACGGAAAAAAAATCCTACGTATGTTCACTGAAAATAGAATTATCTGCGATAATATTTAATGGTTATGAAATTCTGCAGCAACAATGAAATTATTCTGCAGCCACAAAGAAAGAAATGAACATTTAATATAATTTCAAAGCGAAGAACTAGCATCATATCGCCCGACTTCTGTTAAAAATTACGTATTGTTTATTTACTTAAATATTTCGATTTCTAGACTAAGCAGAGTGTTGAAATTTTCAGGATATATTAATTTTGGGTCACTTGACCTAACTGTACATCCATATAGGCTGTGAATTATACCTTCTAGGTTTTATTTCGAAAAGAAAGGTCAATTTCACGGAAACTAAATCACTAAGAATATCGACATGCGAATGGCGATTAGTACTGACTTTTGACACTAGGGCTAGCGACGATATAATCAACCCTTGAACAACTGAATGTGACCTTGTACACGGAATTATTGTACTATATTACGTTCACTTTTAAATATTGTGTATGAGTTCACTTAATGACGGAATAATAAAAAAATTATCGCATAGCAAATACTACACTGTCCATATTTAATTATCTCACACACTCTTTCATCACTTAACTACCACTACCACTGATACTACATTACAAATATACACATACTACTTAAACTACAAGACACATCATGCCAATACACACCAATCATCACTATCATTAATACATGTTATACTAATAAATATACACAGACAACATTCAGATTTTACCATTTTAAATCGGCTCGAAAGGAAAGGGAAAGAAAGGAACAGGGCCAACTGGCCCTTGTATTCACTGAATCACATTCTTAAGAGTTTAATCAATGCCCCGAGGGGACGTATCGAAGTATTAACTAACAATAGGACCCCTGCCCTGAAGGGGCAGGAACCCGGAACAAACTACATGTTCAACTCATCCCGCTGGAAGCCGTACTCCCAATTTGGGAGTCAGATAGGAGCCCTTACTGTAAATTTACACGTGCATTGTGATTACTATACTAACTACAACAAAATTAAATGCCGCCATGTATGTTAAAAAAAATCACTCGCTACCTACATAAACAAATCTATAATGGACAGGTCTTGTAACCCTCAATTAGCAGGAAAATTGGAAGGTGAAAATATCAAGGGAAACACTGATCTTCAGAACCGGTTTTAGGAAAAGAAAACAGAAATCACACTACTTCTGAATCCTGTCCATAGCGATCTGTGGATGAAATCATGGCGTCACTATATTGCACTTCCTATTTCAGCTTTTTAGTTCAGTTTTTACTATGGAATTTAATAGTTCATGACTCCTCAAGACTTCCAGTGATTTTACTTGTTAATAAAATCCCAAATATTACCTTGTTTGCAGCTTTTCTAGCTCCTTTTCGACCTTTTAAGCTAGACGATCAGAATCTAGTGTCTTCAGTAACACTTCCCGGCATGGAATGGAAATAATTGCGCCCTAATATCATAGCGTGGGTTTATCATCCAATCAAAACAAAGCATTTTAGGCGGTGGGGCTTTGAAACAAATAAAATTTGGTAAAATCTGGATTAAACTAGTTTTTTAGAGGGACCTAGGTATCTAAAGAGAGGTGAAGGGTGGTCCTGAAAATTCTGTCGAATTTTAGATTGGTTATTTAATCTGAAGAGTTCCGTCCAATAGTGGATCTATATTTTCAGATAGCACTGACACCGTAAGAATTGTATTAATCCATTTACATATTCATATACAAGACTTATAACTGATTTAAATATAAATAAAGATATTGATTCCCAAAACTATAATTCCTAATGAAATTTTTTACAGTTTTTCCATGTTAATTTGAAATAGAATAACGAACAATATTACGAATTATATGAACAGCCAGAAATTTTTGTTAAACGTCAGGTACAGTCGGTGCAAAAAATTTCGGGCACCCTCCTATTAAAAACATAATCTCATTAGACTGTAATGGCATATTACAATTGTTGTTGTTAGATATCGAGCATAAAATGGCCTCCCAGCTGTATCTGGTGATTGTTAAATAAATAAATAAATAAAACAATCACTTTAAATTTAAAATGTGTAACAATGTATATATTAAGATTCCTCAAGAAATGTTTCTACTAATCCGTAAAGTACTTCAATACTTGAAATGCAATTACAGATTCTGTGTATAAGCGGGACCAGATATCATGTTTTGGAACCCCTAGCCTCGAAGATGTTTGCCGCCCTTCATTCCGGCCAACGAACAATATGTTAATACCGACGAGAGTATACGGCGGCGCCCCTGTACATATGAGTGAGATCGACGGACCAGCCGCGAGGCGCCACCATGGTTGGCTTGAAACGTAAAAAAATTTTCAAAAATAGTCCCTGCTTTTCCTTCATTTTGAGCACTTTTTATTACTTTTTCCTTCCATTATATATATATATATATATATATATATATATATATATATATATATATATATATATATATATATATATATATATATATTTCTCCTTACGAATTTTGCGCCCCCTTACTTCGGCGCCCTCGCCCTCTTACGGAACGGTACTGTTTGTTTCAACTTCTCTAAAAATTAATTTTACTGCATTTTTATGTTGAATCTGCTGTACATAAAGATTTGTATTGTTGCAAATTTACATTTTTAAAACAAACTTACAGGAAATGATTAGTTTTAGTTTCACAATATGCACTACAATATGTAGTTCAATAAGAAAGGAAAATATTATTAAATTTTCGGCCGTAATAGTGGAATATTCAAACATGAAGTTCCCCCACGTCCGAGAAGGGAGTTCTTTTGAGCATATACGGAAAACGAAATTTGGAATTTGTTAGGTATTCTTGAAGTTGTATACATTTGCATATTAATTAATGTATCTTCTGTTGGAATACATGCAATTCTACTTTGGAAAATTATATTAGACCTATGAAAAATATCAAACAAAAATTTTAGGAATGATCCAAAAATGGATCAAAAGTTCGGGATCTTGGCCAATAATTAGTTTTTGGCCAAAATTTTTGAACGGTCCCTAAATCGAGTTTTCTTTTTTTTTTAAAAAAAATAAAATAAACACATCATACTGAGTTAAGTGATAGTTTGAGTTTATGTTTGGCTACACTATGTAAAGTTCTCCAGATATAAGACCTACAAGAAAATTTTTGCCCGAAATATATTGGATCTCTTGATCCAAAAACAAATATTTTATTCTGATTATTGGAAAGAAGAGATTATTGTTTTGATTGTTGAAATTTATATTTTTACTCCAATATAAAATTGTTCTTTTGAACAAAGGCACTAAATAACCTTTTTAATCCTAGCTATTAATATTTTCCATCACAATAAAATCATAAAAAGTAAATAAAACAGTAGAAAAGGGTACTATTATAGTAAAGAAAATTGTTGTAAAATTTTTATAAATCTTACTTCGGCGCCCTCGCCCTCTTACGGAACGGTACTGTTTGTTTCAACTTCTCTAAAAATTAATTTTACTGCATTTTTATGTTGAATCTGCTGTACATAAAGATTTGTATTGTTGCAAATTTACATTTTTAAAACAAACTTACAGGAAATGATTAGTTTTAGTTTCACAATATGCACTACAATATGTAGTTCAATAAGAAAGGAAAATATTATTAAATTTTCGGCCGTAATAGTGGAATATTCAAACATGAAGTTCCCCCACGTCCGAGAAGGGAGTTCTTTTGAGCATATACGGAAAACGAAATTTGGAATTTGTTAGGTATTCTTGAAGTTGTATACATTTGCATATTAATTAATGTATCTTCTGTTGGAATACATGCAATTCTACTTTGGAAAATTATATTAGACCTATGAAAAATATCAAACAAAAATTTTAGGAATGATCCAAAAATGGATCAAAAGTTCGGGATCTTGGCCAATAATTAGTTTTTGACCAAAATTTTTGAACGGTCCCTAAATCGAGTTTTCTTTTTTTTAAAAAAAAAAATAAAATAAACACATCATACTGAGTTAAATGATAGTTTGGGTTTGGGTTTGGCTACACTATGTAAAGTTCTCCAGATATAAGACCTACAAGAAAATATTTGCCCGAAATATATTGGATCTCTTGATCCAAAAACAAATATTTTATTCTGATTATTGGAAAGAAGAGATTATTGTTTCGATTGTTGAAATTTATATTTTTACTCCAATATAAAATTGTTCTTTTGAACAAAGGCACTAAATAATCTTTTCAATCCCAGCTATTAATATTTTTCATCACAGTAAAATCATAAAAAGTAAATAAAACAGTAGAAAAGGGTACTATTATAGTAAAGAAAATTGTCATTTTTATAAATCTTATTAATATTATTATTCAACTTTGAAATTTTTGAGTTATCTACTAAATTTTCGTCCAACGTGCACCCCTAGGTCCGGGCCTAATGAGCCTAGTGGTAAATTCGGCGCTGGTGTTAAGGGTCTTTTTAATACAATAATAATCCTTTTAATAACTTTTTAACATAACAATGTAATTCTATCATTACGTACGAGTGCATACTCTCAGGCTAGTTCCCACCCAGGAGAGCTTAAGACTCAGCCTCTGTTTCCTTAGGTTTTTTTCTGAACATTCAATACAAATTTAAAATATTATGTGCAAAAATATTGGAAATCTTTCTTACACAGCAGCCTTGTTTCGTAACATTTTCAAGTTGGATACAATTCTTTAAAAAAAAATCAAAGTTATTTTCATGGTTGTAGTAGAATGTAAACATATACACAGGATGTAACAAAAGTCCCTTGCCGTAGACCAACTTTCTTATGAGTGCAGATAAAAAAAAAAAGTCTAAGAGAGCAAAGTTGCTAGAAATGATTGATTGATTGATTTTTTGAGTTTAACGTATTTTTCAGCAGCGAGGTAGGTTTTTAATCTAAAGTGTTGGAATTTTTCAAATTGGGTCAGCAATTTTGACTCTACACTGGTAATCGTCCCAATGGTAATAGGAAAAACATCGTTGCCAGGGATAGTGTGGCAATAGAAGCATTCGTTCGAGCAGTACTTGAACGGAAAGCAAGCAAAATGTATGCTGTAGGGAAGAAACAATACTATAAATCTCGATTGCAACCGTTAGCATTAGGAATACAGAGGTGAACGGGGATAGACGAATGAAAATCATAACAACTTGACGATTAGTTCAGAAAAAAAGTATCCATGATTGGAAAAACAATGATGATATTGTTTCGTATTACTGCAAATATTACCTCGTCTTGCTACGTACTACTACTAATAGTATTACGTCAACTAATATAATAACATTAAAAGTCTTGTACCCTTACTATGGGTATTATGATTTCGTACTGGAATGCCGTCAAACAAGAAATAATATGTGACATCCAAAGTATGTATTTCTGCAATTGTCATCTTTCAATCGTAAAAGACCACTTCGTCATGGACCGCATGAGTTGCTATCTGGTACAAACACAAACTATTGGCTTGTCATATCTTTGGACGACCACGAAGTGGAACTTTCTGCGCCCTGAGTATTAATGTGGTTGTGAAAGTGACAGTTAGTCCAGAAAGATCAACACGGAAGGTTGCACAAGCGGATACGTGAAGCGTATGTCTGTCTCCAGAATTTTACTACGTGAACAATATAATTCTTACAAGATTCATTTGGTACAAGAGTTATATGTGGAAGATACAAAGAGAAGAACAGTTCTGTAAATGGTTCCAATAGACACGAATACAGCATCCTAATCTAGAAGTTGACATTCTGTTCAGCGATGAAGCTACTTTTTATCTTAACGGTACAGCCAACAGACAGAACATAGTGAACGGCTCTATTGATAACTCCCACATAGTTATGAAAGCTTACCATCAAACTGATCTTCGAGTGAGTGTGTGGTATGGGATACACGACAATGTTTTATTTCGACCCCGTTTTCCTGCCTGACAGCTTAATATCAGACCAATACCTACATTATATGTCGTCGACTGCAGCCGTATCCAGATGACATGTCCTTGGCATCGAGGCGTTTATTTCATTTCCAGCACGATGGAGCACCGGCATGTTACCAATACCTACAGTACGACAATGGCTAAACGAGGTGCTTCCTTGTCAATGGATTATTCGCAAGGGTTCTGTAGAATGAACACCCAGGTCACCTCACCTAACGCCACTAAACTTTTACTTGTATATAAAATCACCTGCATATCAAACCGACCCAGAACCGTGAATCACCTGGTGGAGAATCTCAGGCATGTATGTACATAGAGAAATAATACCTGAGACACTGTGGTGTGTGTGTATGTATGTGTGTGATAGTTCAATATCATATCCGCATGTGCTACCAGCAGGGGGAAACCAATTTGAACACCCGTTTTAATAGTGCAAAAGAGTGTTGCCTCTGGACTGGAACCGTGTATCGTGCCCGCATGAGGTGCGTAAATTTATTCTCAATAATATGTACAGTCTGTCAAGTAAACTTTGCAAGCAAAGGTATAACGTGTCATGTAACTGTATTATTTGTTCCGCATCTTAAAGGATTTCCACGACAAACCTTCAATTCATTATGAATTTTAAAGCCTTACCCCGCCTGCCCCCTGAACCTCTCAGTGCTAATGATTGTTACCGTGATTTGTACGTAGTATTCTCGTTTCTTCCTTCCAGGGCACGTGGTAATGGGTGACAATGCCGCCTACCAATTACGAAATGCGCATATGTTCAAATACGTGTGTTTCTCTGGTCACACATTGATTGTTGATTTAACATTTCTCCTGGTTGGGAGGTGGGGGACTTGCAATACAGAAGGTGTGAAAATAGTTCTGAGAAGATACGGATAACAAACTTTGAGCACGATCAGAGATATGAACCTAGGGGAGGAAATTTCATAGCTCCAGGATCATTTGTCTCTAGGACCACAATAAAATCATAACTGATAACTTTGTGTTAAGGCTTTCTTCATCAAGAAATTGTTATAACTTGTTTTCAACTCTTTATATGACCATACGCTAGATTTCTTACTGTTATTTATTTGCTTATATTTGCGTGCTACAATTACAGTATTACGTCGAGCCTATACACTTCCTGTTTTTCATCGTTCAAAAGCACATTTCGTAACTACGTTATAGATATAGGTTCTTGCAATCGGGTGGTCTCTGTAGTCAGTCTTATATAGACTGCTTTCAATAGCGACCCGTTGTCTTAACGACCAATTTCGGAGCCCATTATTGCGAACATTCCAAATCAATAATGCTAACGGTACTTCTTTCGTCTCTCTATTTTTTTTAATGCTTACACACTTTCCGGGCCTTCCCCCTTTCCCTTTTTTCCTTTCCCCCTTCCGACGCTTGCCTCTTTCCAAAACCACAAACCTAGTCAAACAAAGGTTCTAAGTGGCTCTTATCGCCGATGAACAAAAGCCTTCATGCGTTTGTTAATGGACTTTAATGTCTGTATTAACCTTTAGGTGGCGAAAAAAAAAATCTATATAACGGAATCAACTTACGCTTTCCTTGTAATATATACTTCTTTTTTTTTATTATTCCTATTCGGAAATCTAATAAAACTTAGTGGTAGGAGGGGCGAAGTACGGTGTATATGGGAACTGATTTCTAAAAGGCTATCAAAAGTTGCTAGCTCAATCAATGAAGTTGACTGCATTGTTTTTTTGTTTCCTTTTCCTTTATTCCCTTTAGTCGTGTTAAGCCATTAGCCATGTAATCAGGTGTTTAATGTAGATGTTAAATTTTCTTCCCTACTAGCAATATCAGTAATATATCTCCCACTTTGCTCAAATTTATTCTCGAAATTGGTAAAACTTTTTCTTTTTTATTTTATTTTCATATAACGTTCATTTTCCATATTTTATGTCGTAAGTTTTGCCCTCTCTTAATAAACTCAGTTCTTTTTATAAATGTGATATAAACATGTTTAAACACTTGTTTCTTTGTGGCAAACTAAAACTGATCAATTTTCATCTATCTCTCTGTTTCTTTCTCTCTCTCTCTCTTTCTCTTTCTCTTTTGTTTTTTAAAGTTTGGTTCAGTTCAGTTTATGTTAACCGTTATTGGTGTTTCTACCGAGTTAAAGTGCTCATATTATTTGTGTAAAACACATAATAACAATTAATAGTACATATGCCTGAACAATTTTATCAACCCAGAAATGTTATCATCAATATTGTTAGTTTATTTGGTTGTATTTAACTTTTTAATACAAACGTAATTTCACTATAAATTTAAACCGATCTCCACTAGTAAATTTAATATATCTGGTTAAACATATGTCTTAAAGATAGTATTACCTGTCACTATTATGGTTCTCTAACGTAGTAATAAGGCGACCGGACGCACTGGCTTTGCCGGGACAGTCCTTTTTAAGCTTGCCAATAAGGTTGCCATGTGTAAGTATGGTAAGCCTTGTAAAAATAATCTTAGTGTTTGTCTGTCTGTCTGTCAGCAGGTGTTAGAACAAAATCGGTGGAAGATAGAAAGAAATTCGTTTATACCGGGTGTTGGAAATAGAATGTCAAGTGCTTATAAATTATAAACAGTTTAAGACAGAAGAATAAAACATAAACAGAAATAAGAAAATGCCATGAGAGCACCAAATGGACTCTGCTCGATCCATCCGAAAATTTTAAATGGTAAGTATGTAATTTGTTTTACATTATTGGAAAGAACACAAAAAATTAAACGACTTTTGAAGGAAAAAAGTTCTTGTATGGGGTACCGTTTAGGAAATCCCCATAATTTAACTGTAAGTTTTATTTAACTACAAAATTTTCCGTGACACCATTTCGTAAACGGCACCCTACATGAGAAACTTTTTTTGCTATAAAAGTTGTTTACTTTTCTTATTATCTATTCAATTTATATAACAAATTAAATATCTTACTATTTATAATTTCGGTTGGCTCTGATAGAGTCAAGCAGATCAGTCTATTCGATATGCTCTATGACATATTTCTACGTCATTTTTTGTTCGCACCTTTATTTTTAGCATTTTTTTTTAAATACCGTAACATTTTTACCATTCTTATTATTAGATGCTGGGCAGGGAGGTAGACAGTATTAGCAAGCTTGTGAATCCCCGCAACTCATGTTCCTCGCATCGGTGCACTGCTGGTGCCAGTTGAAACCAATGTTGCCACATAGAGATAGGTTTCCCAGGGCATAGAATATATGACCATTTTTAAGACTGGCGGGAATTTTAAATCAAACACTGGACAGTTTTATATTAATTTTGAGTATAAGATGCAAGTAAATTTTAGAGGTAATTTTTCGAAGAAAAAAGTGTCCGTAAAATACGTTACTACTTTTCATCTCTTCACAAAAGTTTCACTGGTGTTTTACCACAACACTCGCGGAAGCAATCCGTAATATTTCCCTTGTAAAAACTGGACACATAAGAACTGAGGCGCCATCATCACAGCACAGGCTGAAATGTAATATTCGTATTATTTTATTCCACTTGCGCGGCTGCAGCATTGTTAGATAATCTGTATTATATTTTTGTCACTTATAATAATATAGTTTTATATACTTGTTTTCTGTAAACGTAGTAATTAACAGTGGTGAACTATTTTACGGACTACAAAAGTCGGTAGACCAACAGCAAATCAGCATGCTTTGTTCATCGCCGTAACTTGTGCGGGGCATGAGGGCAACTGCCCTCACAGAGAAGCTTCCCACCGTTCGAGGGGGCCCATTCTAAGACAATTTTCTTACTCCATTTACGATAAGAACATGAAATTATAAATGAAGTATCAAACAGGTTCACTACATTACATAAACAAAACAGCACACAAAAGATAAATAAAACAAAAGTGAGTCGGGGGCCCATTTCAATAAAAAAAATGTCTACTATTAAGGGCCCTAGAAATAATATTTATTTGTAAAGCTTTGAGATTTGTCAATATTGTCCCCTTAATTATTTTGTCATGTATAGAACGGGTCCAAGAGCGTAACTAACGGCCCCACAGACCTTCCCGTGTGGCAAGGCTCACAGGCTTCGGGGGCCCATAAAGAGTAAGAGAAAGATGGAAAGTGGGGGCCCAAGAATTAGAAAAACAACTTTTTCTAGGGGGACCAAACACGCGTATATAATGCTTGCCCTCCCCCCCAGAAAAAATCTGTTACGGCTCTGGTTTTGTTGCACCTAGGTTTATTTATCATGGCTTAACAGATAATAGAATCATGCTGTTCCAGTTGGTGATTGAATTGTAAGTTGGTTATGCTGCATTATCTCTATGGTTTAGCAAACTCTCTCACCTAGGGTTAGTTTCCGTTCCTTATTCCGAATATCTTACCCAGATGTCTTACTCCGAATTCTTCATATTGCCATTATCTTAAGCCAATATTGCTCTGAATACACATTAATACACTGACAGTCCTCTTTTGAAATCAGAAAATCTCTCATTTTACACAACTTGAGGTCTTACCTATTACACACACAAATCCGTACTTAACCACTTTCACTTACTGCATATCCAATATTTTTTGAATAACTTTATTTTTTGAACACATTTTAAAATAACAATCATTTTTCACATACTATTTTCATTTATGTGTTAGATATGTATAATGCATGGAAACTTAAACTGTACATTATTTGGAAGGATTATTACATAAAATATAAACATAATATGTTCATAAGCAACAGGAAATATTTTAGGTAAAAAGAACTAAGAATTAATATGCTGAAATACATAGACACACAAAACCAAAGAAATATCGTTAATATTTTGTTTATTTCAAAATAGAGCACATTTTATTATACCCTTTTAGCATAAGAGTTGTTTTATCAATCAGAAAAATAAACACTGCTATCTATGAAGTCACTAAGATTTAATTTGCAGCTAGTAGATCTATATACATGTTTGTGCCAGAGTAACTGTTGAACCACCCGACCGATCTCGATCAAATTTTCAACATAGATAAGATTCGGAAATGTATTTTATCATTTCACTTTCACGGTGCAGCATACAGGAGGGAAAGATATTTAAAATGATCAATATTAGTGTGTAATCCATAGTTTTTCTGGGTCACTGAGACGAACAGTAACACTTTCGATGCCGTTTAAATCCAAATTCACCCCGTTATGTTTAAAATGAAACGTATTCTCCCCGTTCGAAGAACAGGTATTCTGCTAGAACAATATATGGTAATCTGCTAAAACAAGATTAAGCACTTAAGGACTTAGTATTGATGAAGTTTCTAAATAATCTACCTTTTTTGATAATTCGTTCAGTATTATCTATCTTTTCTTGATAATTCGTTCAGTATTATCTATCTTTTTTGATAATTCGTTCAGTATTATCTATCTTTTTTATAATTCGTTCAGTATTATCTTTTTTGATAATTCGTTCAGTATTATCTATCTTTTATGATAATTCGTTCAGTATGCTTAAAACAAGTGAGTTTGCTTTCATGTTGTGAAGTTACGGTAGATTTCCCGACTATGAGAACATAATACTGAAACTGGTCATAATAGATCTTAATAATAATAATAATAATAGTAATAATAATAATAATAATAATAATAATAATAATAATAATAATAATAATAATAATATTAATAATAATAATAAAGCAAATACATAAAAATACATGCAATATATTCAGGGGCGTCATTTAGGGGGGCAGGGAGGGGCAATTGCCCCCCTGAGTTTGAGATTTATATAGATTTTATCAAAAGAGTAATGGTAAATCAGTGAAAAACGAGAAATTTTACTTAAATCAAGGGGTCTTGCCCCCCCCCAAACAAAATCTGAAATGACGCTCCTGAATATATTTGTTATCATTATGAAACGTTTCTTGAGAAAATCATCCAAAAAAAACGAACCCCCAAGAATAAGCGACTCTTCCCGATTTTTCCAGCATAGTATGGGGTTGTTTTTTTTAGAAAATTGATTTATGAAATATAAACAAAATCGTTAGAACCGTTTTGAATTTAATCCTTAAGTAAATAACTCTAATATTTAGGGATAGCAAGAAAATTCGAAAAATCCCCGGAGAATCACATGAAAACCTCAAGTTTAAAATTTGAGATGCGTTAAACGATATGGCCTCTTAGTGCGTATATACTAGGATGAACACACAGACAGAGATGTCGAAAAATCACATTTTCGGTATCTATGGGCTATTAAACATATTAATCTGTTGAAATATCGAATTCGACTTTCTTTTTCACAATCACCAAACTTTCTTCTCTCCTTTCATCGCTCGAAAGTAAATAAAAAATGAATAAAATATAAAAAATAAATAAATTCATTAGATCATTGGTCCCAAAGACAAGAAGTATAACTTATTCAACTTAATAACATAGCTACAACTCCAGACTGAAAGCAACAAGTATCTAAAGTGTGTGCCTCATGAAGAAATTCTTTCACAAGAGGCTGAAACAAAATGAAATATTGAAATAGTTGAAGAACACGGAGTTAGTGGATCGGGTGCTTATGTGACGTATGAATGAAAATTTTGAAAACGTATTCCTTTTCACAGCAAATTTATTGGTTAGTATCTTACAATGAGCACATAGCTAATTTTATAAGCTCTTTATTAACTTAATGTACAAATTACTTTAAATGTGACGAAACAATTAAAGATAGAACACAATGAATATCTTCAAGGCATTCTAAATATTATTTCAACCTAGGATAGATGGGAGACATCTTATTATAAGCAATTTCTACTATATTAACACACGAATTACTATTTACAAAAATATTCTGTACAATTATAATTGTAACTTAATATATTCTCACATTTTTATATAATATAGAAGAAAATTGATGCTGTAATAATTACTATGATACAGTATATAATTTAATAACGGAAAAAGTAATGGGACATTATTATCATAAATTATAAACAATCTAAGACTACTAGTAATATCGTCTTAATGATGCAACATTGTGAAGATATGTGTTTGGACACATGGCAATGTATCTTAATTTGAACAGTGGGACATTTTATTTTAAAAGAACATTACAGTGAAAAGAATAACCATTCATTTTAAGTTAAATCACCTTTCGATTTTTTTCTAAATTCATTTGTCTTTGCTGTCTGTCATTTACTTCTTACGTTTGTAATTTATCAATTAATAAAAATAACAGATTGCTTCCCCGTCCGCATTCCTACCATCACCTTACCTTGGTTAATCTACGAGCACGCACGTTTTCATCGAGACGCAAATCAGAGTGAATAACCGAGGATATGAACCCGGAAAGAACGCTATACAAAATCGATTGAGAGACTTTTGGAAGGGACAGTCGACATGGAGTTAGAAACGAGTTAAGATGTAGACCGCGAACCTCATTTTGGATTTCACGACTGATATAACCTTGCTCTGTCCTATAGAGCACCTTTGTTTCAGCTAACGTCAGATAGCTGTTAACGACGATGTATTGTTTTTTGAGAAGAAGTTTCGACTCTAACTAAAATTACAGTCTCCGTAAAGTTGGTATCTCAGCCCGGGTTTCGTTGACTCTTAACCTTTGGTTACTTGAACGACCAGCCAGCCAAACAGAGAGATGGACGGACGTCGGCCCGCTGGAGGAATCGTCAAGAGGACAACAATCAGACCTGCAAGTAAGTGCAAGTAGGTTAACCTATCCTGAAAGTTACTCCCTTCTTACCCCTTTTCATTCCCTTTAACATCACAGTCTGTTTCTTTTGTACATGTCAGATTTTATTTAAATGCAACCCGGGTTAGATCCCGTACCTCACGTTTTGTTAAGTTCTATGTTTGCAAATCTTGGGCGCAACTTGTCGGTTCTGTCATCCCCAACCACGTCATTTATAAGTACATTATCTGAGCTCTCAGACCGACAAGAGGCGACTACACATGGCGGAGAAGTGATTTTAGCTTGTGTGAATGCACACATATCTGTGACCCTCGATTTTTCCCATTTAGCTGAACATAATTAAGATTTATTTTGCATGTGTTTGTTTGCCGCCCACCGTTAGAATTTGATGAAATTCTAATTGTTTTACCGCCCTCCCTCCACCCTCTCTTTTTGTTGTGTTATTTTGTTTTATGTGCATTTTTAGTTATTCTATTTAGAGATATTTAGAGAAAATGGTGAATTCTAATATTATGGCACAAGCTCGACTTACATCTCTAGATTCGATTGTGCGCCACACATTTTTTCACGGCAAGTATGGGGAAGACGTTATTCGTTTTTTTTTTTTTAGTATTTCGAATCTTACTGCGTCATTTATGAGTTCAATGCAGTGAAGAAGCGTCATTTGCTTCCATATCTATTAGCCTTAGCGTGTTTTTTAGCTTTAACTAGGAGAGACGAATTTGTGAACTTGTCGTATATAGACATAAAGATACGTATGATTACATTATTTGGAGGTTTTGTAGTTAAGAAGGTGACGGAACACACCATTTGTTCTAGAGATCAAAAAGAAGGGGAACCTATTATGACATATATTTATGAGAAGCTAGATGTCATACTTAGTTTTGATAAAGCTATGCCTATACAACAACAAATCAATTTCCTAATTGAAGGGTTACTGCCTCAGTACTTTAAGCTTACATACAACAAATCGTTTTCATCCGTTGATGCGTTGTGTGAATTTCTATTACAAGAACAGTCAGCTGAGTTAATTGTGAATTATAAGACGCTTATTAAAGCTAATTCGAAAGAACAAGTCTTGCAGTATAGTACACCGGAATTTATCGCCAAGATAGCTGATGTTTCATTGCGCGATAATTATCATGTGTCATTACTCTCGAAGAACAACAGACGAGAAAAGAAATGCTCGCACGTTTGCATCATGATATCTTATCCGCTGGGAAAGAATGCGGTGATCAACAGTCTGTAGATTCTATCCCGCCTCATCAACAGAAATGTAACTCTTTTTCTTATTTTAGTTCCTCTGAATGTAAGAGTACCAGGAATAATAATATCATGCATAATAGAATGGGCTCTGTGACGAATACTTCTGTTATTGTTAAGAACGAACAGAACAAGAGCAAACAGAATCATAGTACGTCTCACGTGAATAACAAAATACACTGTCCGCCTAAAGCATTAGTGTGCAATATGGCACAATTCAAGGGTAGTAATAATTGTATTGTTTTACATACCGGAAATAGTTCAGGGAATGGTGAAAGATCTGCTTTTAAGACCCACACGATAACTACGCCTATTGTTAGGCATAAGATTCTGCCTTGTATCAAAATTACTATTGGAAGCAAAGAGTATAAAACGTTGTTTGACTCTGGTAGTCAAATTTCAATTTGCAAAAGGAGCTTCTTCCTCCGAACACTAGACTTGTTAAAAGACGTACTATTATCCGTGGCATCTCGGGTAAAGGACTTGAAACTAACACGTTAGCTGTGCTGAAGTTCAAAATTGACGGCTATTCATTTACGCATACTTTTAGAGTTGTAGACAAATTTGCATCTTCTGTTTTGTTGGGGAACGATTGGTTTATTAACCAGGATATTCACGTAGTTTACATAGTTAGGTTTGGGAAACCCACTCATCACGCGCTACCTGAAAGTCATGCTATAGGCACAATTTCCGAACAAACAGCGAACCTAATGCAAGCGTATTTCATAACGGCGAAATCTGTTACTTTGCCACCAAATTCCAGCGTTTCAGTACCTGTTCGTAAAATTAATGATTTAGTGGGAGTTAAAAATAATTTGCATCCCAATGAGAAGATCTGTTCTAAAGCCGAAATTTTTGTCAATGAGTCTAGAGTGGATCCTGTTAATCCTGTTATTAGAGTAGTCAACCCAATCAATAAAAAGTTGTGTTTAGAGAAAAATCTTCATTTAGGTGCAGCTATTGACATTAGGCCGGGTGCACATTACCCAAATGATACAGATAGTGTTCAAAATCATTGTTTAGCCAATAAACAAGACATCAATAACCATCCTGCTGGTTTTGACGTCAAGCGTGTGGACATTAACCCTCAACTTTCTGACGATCAGAAGCAAATGTTTTATTCTGTTATAGAGGAGTATAAGGATTGTCTTTCTTGGTCAGAGGATGATTTTGGAGTAGTTAAGGGTTATGTACATGAAATTAAAATGCTAGATAGCGTCCCAGTTCACACCAATCAGTTTCCTATACCCTTCCACTTAAGAGAAGTTAAAAAACAGATTGATACTTTGCTCAAACAAAAGGTCATTAGGAGGTGTATATCGAGTTATAACTCGCCTATTCTTCTCGTGAAAAAGAAGTCTAGATCCTTCAGAATTATTTTGGACGCCAGAGGTCTTAACCTACACATTGCACCAGACAGTTTTCCTGTACCGTCGATAGAAGACATTCTTTCGCGTCTTAGTAAGTGTCGCTACCTGTGTTGCTCTGACTTGCTTAGGGTTTTTTTCAAGTAAAAATCGCTGAGGAATACCAACATGTCACTGCCTTTTCAATCCCAGGAGTTGGTTCATTGTGTTTTACAGCTCACCCACAGGGTCTTATTACTAGTTCCGCTGGTTTAAACAGATTAGTGAAAATGACACTAGAAGGATTAGAATCTGAACAAATTTTCGGGTACCTTGATGATTTTTTTGAGGTGGGAACACTTTTGAGGATGTTATCAACCTCACAAAGAAGTTATTTCAACGAATTAGAGAACGTGGTCTTAAACTTGCACCAGAAAAAACGAAATTGGCTTATTTTTCATTAACGGTTTTGGGACACGATATTTCGTACGATGGCTTGCGAATTTCCCAGAAAATAACTGACTCCATTAGTAATTATGAATGTCCGAAGACGAAAAAACATGTGAAAAGTTTCCTAGAATTAGCGAGCTTTGTAAGATGATTCTTACCTAATTTTTCTGAAATTGCGGAGCCTTTGAACTCGCTTCTCAGAAAGGATGTACCGTTTAGGTGGACACAAAAACAACAAGATGCTTTTGAGGAAATTAAAGACATTATCATCAAGTCGCCATATTTAATGCATTGAAATCCGAAACACCCTGTATACTTGTTCTGTGATGCATCAACCCGCGGTCTTGCTGCCGTGCTCAAGCAACCTATATGTTCTCCAGATGACCCAGAGTTAGCACCCATTGCTTATTGTAGCCGTAGCTTAAGTAAAAGTGAAAAATCTAGACATTCCTTATGAACTTGAACTTTTGAGTATTATAAATGCCTTGAGATCCTTTCGTTATTTTTTGCTAGGACGCCGCTTTTTTTGAAAGCGGGTTGTAAGAGTGTGTTGTTTCTGAAACAGACAAAAAATGTAGGTAAATTTGCTAGGTGGCTAAGTTTTATTGAACAGTATAACTTTACTGTTACACACATATTTGGGGTGTCTAACATAGAAGCTGATGAACTTTCGCGTTTTTCTCGTGCCCCCAAGGTCATTTCTGACGAGCAACAAAATGAGGAAGACCCTCGAGTATTTTCTTCCACTGTTACTGAGTGTAACAATATGCTAAGTGACGAGCCTTCTCTCAGAGATGAACAAATGAAAGACCCGTTTTATAAGGATATTTTTGATTGGTTAAAAAACAAAGAAAAGAAAAATCCAAAAATTGAAAGACAGGCATTTTATTTTACGGTTAAAGAAGGAATTTTGTATAGAATACAAAAAACATCTAGTGGTGTGAAATTTTTAGTTGCTGTAAATGTTTCATTACGCTACAAAGTTTTTGATGCGGCTCATACTTCTGTCATTGGTTCAAGTCACGGAGGCTTTTCTAAGACATATGATCTTTTAGTGAAATCTATGTATTTCCCTAATATGAAGCAATATATCTATCAGAAAAGTAAGGAATGTTTAATTTGCCAGTCAAGCAAAAATAAAACTGGTTCTGCTTATGGTACATTGCAAACGCGTCCTCAAATACCGCCCTTCTATCGCATTTTCGTAGACATTGGAGGGGTGTACTCTTCGAGTAATATTTTGAGAAACAAATATTTGATTGTCGTTGTCGATGCTGCTACTCGGTATACTATTTGTGGTTCATTAGCAGATATAACAGCGTCTTCTGTAAGTAGTTTTCTTTATGAAAATGTAATTTTGAAATACGGTATTTTTAAAGAATTAGTCACAGACAAAGGTCTATGTTTTACAAGTAACCTATTCAAGGAGTTGTGTGCTATGATTGGTGCTAAGATTCGATTTGTAAATGTTCAAGCTCATTACGCTAACGGGACTGCTGAGATAGCTATCCGAAACATTGAACAGGGACTGAAATCTGCGTTGTGTAATAAGGATCAAGAAAAATGGGTCGAACTGCTGCCATCTGTTGTGTTTACCCACAATTTAACTGTCAATTTATCCTCTGGATACAGCCCTTTTGAACTTTTGCATGGATTCAGATGTAGGATGCTACATGAAGCAATTTTGGACACTCCCTGTCAATTTCAGGACAATGCTGAACGTTTACAGCAACTTGGAGAAATACGAGACAAAGCCCATGATAAATGGTTCCAGAGACATAAGACGGCAACGAAATTTTATGACAAACATCATTCGAAATACAATTTTAAAGTCGGAGACAAGGTATGGATTTTGGACAGTAAAATGAAGAAAGGATCCACCAAAGCTTTCAGTGGACGTTATTTCAGTTCAGGAATGATTCAAGATATTGACCACCCAAATTCCTATTTTGTTAAGTTCAGGACTGCGCGACGAAGATTCAAGGTTGATTCGATTGCAGTACAAAGATTGAAGAAGTACTACGAGAAACAGGAGAAGGAAAACGAGGAAGAGGGAGACGAAGATGACGTTGATTTGGATATACAATACGTTGTTGAGAATGCTACTGCGAATGCCTGCTGTGCCGAAGCACAGGAAGAAAAACAGAAGAGAGAGAAAGAAAAAGAAGAACACTATGAAATTATTTTTAATCCTGCGGTAAACATGATAGAAAAAGAAGATATTCCATCTGTGAATCTTCGTGAGGTTGTGATTGCCAACCAATTACCCACTTGGGCTGAAACAGGGAAGAATTGTTCCGGTTTGAAACCGAAGTTTGGTGCCAATTCTGCAATCAACAAGAAAATCAGTGTTTTCGGGGAGATATCGCTATGATTAAAGCTGACGCTGTTGTCAACCCCACGAATGAATTACTTATTCCATTAGAAGGAGCAGATAGAAGTATCCAAGAAGCTGCAGGAGAAGAATTTCGTAAAGATTGCGAGAAAATACGTTCTTTGAAACCAGGACAAGTGAAGATTGCTCCAGGTTATAATCTTCCCGCTGATCATGTATTATTGACATGTGGTCCCAGAGATGCGAACAAGAAGACTTTGGAGAATTGTTATAACAATTGTTTCGATTTTGTGTTGAAAAATCAGTTTTCAACTGTGGCTTTTCCTTGCATCGCTGCTGGTGCATTTCATTTCCCTAAGGAACCTGCTGCGAGAATTGCATTGTTAAATACACGAAAATTTTTACAGGATCATGTGGAGGACGTAAACCGTATTGTATTGTATATTTTCGACAAGGAGAATTGGGATCTCTATCAGCGTCTCTTACCTGTGTATTTTCCCTTGAAAGAAGGAAAAGAAGTGGAAGCTGTTTCTCTGTAAGCCCATCAATTTTTTTTTAAAAAAAGAAGGAAAAAGATAACGGTTCTCAAAGGAAGATTTGATGGATTAGGAACACCTGTGAAGTTGGTGGTGTTTTAGGCAGTCATTGACTGTATCCCCTAATTTTTGTGACGTTACTATTATATACCTATCTACCCTACTCCCATGATCTACTTCTACTGAATGAACTTTCCAGTCATGTGATGTGTAAGAACATTATACCTGTGATTTCCAGACCTAAGTAATGCTGTGTTTACGATATCGACGTTGCTGTGTTTACGTCATTTGGCATTGACTGTTATGCTATCAACTGTGTTAGTGTGTGAAAATTTATGCTGTACTCATCATTTCTCATCATATGATGCTTTCCAGACTATATTTGCTGCTGTGTTTTTATCATGAAGACTGAATGGAACTACAAAGATGCTACTGTTTTCTTTTATAGAAAAACTAAAAAGTGATTTTTCTGTTTGTCTCCGAAATGTTTTCATTCGGGACTTTGATTTCAGGGGGGGATGTGAAGATATGTGTATTTGGACACATGGCAATGTATCTTATTTTGAACAATGGGACGTTTTATTTTAAAAGAACATTACAGTGAAAAGAATAACCATTCATTTTAAGTTAAATCACCTTTCGATTTTTTTCTAAGTTCATTTGCTTTTGCTGTCTGTCATTTACTTCTTACGTTTGTAATTTATCAATTAATAAAAATAACAGATTGCTTCCCCGTCCGCATTCCTATCATCACCTTACCTTGGTTAATCTACGAGCACGCACTTTTTCATCGAGACGCAAATCAGAGTGAATAACCGAGGATATGAACCCGGAAAGAACGCTATACAAAATCGATTGAGAGACTTTTGGAAGGGACAGTCGACATGGAGTTAGAAACGAGTTAAGATGTAGACCGCGAACCTCATTTTGGATTTCACGACTGATATAACCTTGCTCTGTCCTATAGAGCACCTTTGTTTCAGCTAACATCAGATAGCTGTTAACGACGATGTATTGTTTTTTTGAGAAGAAGTTTCGACTCTAACTAAAATTACAGTCTCCGTAAAGTTGGTATCTCAGCCCGGGTTTCGTTGACTCTTAACCTTTGGTTACTTGAACGACCAGCCAGCCAAACAGAGAGATGGACGGACGTCGGCCCGCTGGAGGAATCGTCAAGAGGACAACAATCAGACCTGCAAGTAAGTGCAAGTAGGTTAACCTATCCTGAAAGTTACTCCCTTCTTACCCCTTTTCATTCCCTTTAACATCACAGTCTGTTTCTTTTGTACATGTCAGATTTTATTTAAATGCAACCCAGGTTAGATCCTGTACCTCACGTTTTGTTAAGTTCTATGTTTGCAAATCTTGGGCGCAACTTGTCGGTTCTGTCATCCCCAACCACGTCATTTATAAGTACATTATCTGAGCTCTCAGACCGACAAGGGGCGACTGCACAATATTACACTAAATAATTAAATGACCTGTATTATTACTTTTCAACCTCAAAATGTTGACAATTAATAAATAATACACAGTAATGTCACAAAGACAATTCATAAATGTTTTTAAACTTACATATCTACTTGCTTACTTTCTTTTTCATCCGTCCCAATCAGTCCATCATATGAAGTTTACAAAACTTTAAAGAAAAATAGCGAGTTCATTGAAGTTCCAACAATAACACAAGTGCTGCTTCACGGAATACGGAAGGATTTGCTCGTGTCCCCGTTCACTAGCATATAATTTCATTTCATTGCTGGCAAATTACTTGATAAAAGTATATGAAAGAAAGCTATTTGGCATTAAACAGACACAGGGTTTCACCTGCGTTTAAGATTATATAGTGCATATACTCTTGTGCTTTTTTGTCAAATTAAAAAGAGGCTTTCACAGACTGCAGCCATTTTTACCATGTCGTGGCCCTTAAGCCAACAGTTGTCTACAGCAACTAATTCTTTTGGTTGTCTTCCACATGTCGCTCTGTTTCCACCACATTCCAACCTACGCGGTATGACGGTTGTTCTTATGGTTATGTACATTTTATATTGCTCCTGATAATATATCAGGTGTTCTAAAAATGGTGCACAAGGACAACAGAAAGCTATTTTTCAAGTCAAAATAAACCAAAAATTATATATGATGGTATAGCTTCCGGAGTCTCCGTCAGCCGCTACGGGGAATGAAAATCTCACTATGTGGCAACATTACAGGTTAACTTGGAATCTTTAGCGTTCCTCCACGATTCCGGTGCAACGACATTGCGCAAATTTTTCTAAAGATTAGATCGTTGATAATCTAAGTAATTTATGTCTTATTAACGAGGAGCAGAAAGTGCTGAAATTGCGCAAATTTCCGCCGCGACGTTGCCAACAACAGGATTTAAGGAATTGTGTGAAATTTTGCATCGAAATGAAATGTATAAAGCTATTCCTTTATGAGATATATTTTATTGCATTCTAATATTTACAAAGCAACATACTTATTTACAGAAAATTTCATTTTACAGTTTGAATGCTTGAAATTTAAATCCTACAGCTTTTAAAAATGTCATACGTGCCTTCTCATAGTTTCTCTGCGAATTCCTGAACTCAGCATACTTCCTCATGACAAACTCGCTCCTTTTGACTTCTGCTGGTCTTTGGGCCTTTGAAATTCCTTTTAATATGGACGTTATTTTCATGGCAGTTTCCGTTTGGATCTCTAACAAAGCAGAAATCACCGTATGAATATCAGGAGCAGGGAAGTAAAATTGACTATTATAATGTCTGTGAAAAGCTTCTGGTCCATTTGTCGTCCGACGCATCGTGGATGGTATAGACGTCCACATGACAGGTGGATACCTAAAATTAATAAAATAAAAAGATCCTTAGTTCATGCACACAATTATTGACAATTTATATAAAACACTAAAACATTTATAACACTAGATTCAAGAAATATTTATAGTCTTGGTCCGTAATTTGTTTACAACTATCAAAACCTGCATTTTAATCTACGTCTTACATGAAGACAGAAGAAAATTTCACTATAATTAAGTTGCATTGAGAGAAAATACCATATCAGCACAACCATTAATGTTGTGTTCAAACTAGGACAACAGTTTTTGCAGTATTAAGAGTTATTGAAGCATGTGCTACTATAGATGAAATTCAAAAGGAAGCTACTTACTTGCAACCGTCTTCTATGTAGTTTTCTAGGACGTAATCGGAAAATTTATGCCCTGTATCATCCGGCGTCATTGATATTAGTTGAGTAAAGGCATCTGATACTTCTGTTGGATGTAAATATGGCAACCCAAAAAATGCCTTTATCCATGAACCTGTAAGAAAAGCAATAATAATAATAATAATAATAATAATAATAATAATTTGTTAGAATAAGCAAGCATTGGGAAAGTAGTGAAATTGATGGATCTTACTGTTGGCTTTATAATTTCTTCATTTCGTACATTATTAGAACAGCAGTTTATTTGCTTTTAAGAATGGTGACTGAATTAAGATTCTTCAGTCAAACAGAATAAGATTCTATTTTCAACTGTATTCTGTATTAATATATAACAAAACAAAGTCCACATGGTATTATTAAATTAATAATAAAGAATAATAGACCATAATAATATCAATAATACCTAGTTCAGATTTTGGATCCATATATGCTTAGATCCATATATGTTCAGATTTTGCACACATATAATATAGATGACTGAAAATGCTATTGTTATCCATTACTTTGTATTTTTTTTTTTTTTTTTTTTTTGTTAAAACGACTTGCATTTTGGTGACTGTTTTTATTAGTCGATATACTTATGGTAATGATGGCAACGTTGCACAAGATTTTTTTCGCAATTTCCAATTTTGTTGCCTGCTCATTAAGGCTTTATCTGTGTCAACAGATAAGCGTGGGAAAATTTGCGCAATGTCGGTGCACCCCACGATTCCATTAAGCAGTTATATCGATTGTTATGCTAATAAGTGGTACTAGTGTTAGAGGTCTGCACGGGTCGGAATTTTTAGCTCGGTCCCGGCCCGGACAGTGAATTTATAATGTGAGGCAAGACCCGAGTCCGAAATATGTTTTAGTATTTAGGCCCGAGTTTGGCTCGAGGTCGTATTATAATCAAATGAACCCGAAATAAGACCTACTTAAAGAAAGTTAATAATTAACGCAAAATTGTATCTCTATTTACAGCAAACAAATTATTATCCTAATTTTGCAGTTGTGCTCTAAAAGTTCTCCAGAAAGAACAGTGCAATAAATATCGTTGTTCAGTATATTTACATAGTTAGGACCAAAAGCCCCGAGAAATATGGTTGTATATTTAAAAGTTTACGGCCGAGCCCGACCCGGGCCCGAAGTGATATATGCTTTGTAGGTCGAGTCTGAAACGCAAGCCGGGTCGGGCTTAAGCCCACGGGCTCGGCCCGAGCCCCTGCAGACCTATAACTAGTGTCAACTTATTCGACTTTAGTGTCATCTGAGAAGAATCGATGTAACTATTTGATAGATTGGTATATCTTATCTCAAGTTCTTTATCTGCGATGTTGCCACATAGGGGCGACTCCACACGAGGACCCGAAAGGTATGCAATTATATATATATATCGCTTTATTTTGACTTGTAAAATAGTGCTTTGTAGTCTGTGAGCGCTAAGTATATATTTTTGGAATTATGTTTCTATATTGTTTATTTTCTTTAATACACAGTCTTTGGAGGACCTATTTCCTTCATGAATGATAGAAACCTTACCAGGGCACTGACTCAAGAAACCAATAACAAGTTGCAATAGTTTCTGAATAAGTATAAACATGAATCATGAATCATCACCGGATATTTTGTCCTAAAGTGAGAGTAAATACTATCTTACGAATTTTATTTTAAATACTTTAGTAGTTATTAAATTGATAAATATGTTCTATACAAGGTAGAATTGTCTTCTCTAGAGTCAGTATAATCAAGAGACTAGGGTAGCCTACGAGGCCATCTTGTCTCGAAAAGACGTCATGAAAGAGATGTCTCGTCTTAGAAAGTATGTTTGTAGTAGAAGAGGTCTGTCTCGTCTCAGAAAGTATGTTTGTAGTAGAAGAGCTGTGTCTCGTCTCAGAAAGTATGTTTCTAGTAGAAGAGCTGTGTCTCGTCTCAGAAAGTATATTTGTAGTAGAAGAGCTCTGTCTCGTCTCAGAAAGTATGTTTGTAATAGAAGAACTCTGTCTCGTCTCAGAAGGTACGTTTGTAGTAGAAGAGCTCTGTCTCGTCTCAGAAAGTATGTTTGTAGTAGAAGAGCTCTGTCTCGTCTCTTTTCTGATCAGGAAAATTTTGTCTCGTGTCGTGGGTAACCCTATAGCATTGACAATTACTTGAAAATGTTCGTACGTTTGCAGCCTTAAGTCAGTTCTTGCATTCACTTGTTTCAAAGTTGTTTACTTAGAAAATGAAAAGATGGAGAGATTTCTTTCAACGACTAGAAAGAAAAAATGAAATGAATTTTTTTTAGTTTTACGTCCCACAATTATGCCGGTTAGGCTAAAGGAGACGGTGATGATGAGTAATGAATGAAATGGTGGAATGAAGAAAGTGGAAGGAAACGGGAGAGACCCGAGAAAATCCACGCACACGGTGTTTGTCCACCACTAAGTTCACTTAGCGGGAGCAGGGTTTGAACCCGAGACCCCTAGCACCAGAGGTGAACGCTCTACCACTTTTTTTTAACTCAACTGACTCACCGAACGTGCTCCAGTAACTTACTTAAACTACTTATAACTAATTTTACTTGCTTCACTCATTTTTAACTTGGTTTCTCCAATCACCTAGAGCGACAGGGACACGAACACAGAAATATCGAGGACAGTTAAAATCACAAAGGCTTTCCCACCGGGAATCGAACCCGGGACCCCGTATACCAAAGGCGCACGTGCTAGCCACTAGACTAGCGGGAAGAGCACCACTGAGCCACCGCGGCCCAACGACTAGAAAAAAATAATACAAAATTATAGATTACAAAATCTGCGCATTTGTATTATATTGTGTACCACCCTATCCGTAGTGTTTACAGATTAAAAGAAAAAAGTTTTGTTTTCTGTATTAACTACAGGAGTGTCATTTTTTCCCACCGGACAGGACAATGTTTATAGAAAATACTGGTTAATGTACTTTTGATTTTATTGGATTGAGCTTATGTATAGCTTAATACAATTAAATCTAAGTAACTTTTCACATTATCATAGCCTAATCAAATCGTTTTCACAAAACCCCAAAGCTGTGGAGGATTCACTCGAATTGATACATATCGATAGACAAAATCAGAGAATGTTTCGTCACAGTTGAGATAAAGAGAAATTACCTTTGGAAGACATCTAAAGATGGAAGATTCCCACTGTTTCATGTAAATTGTTACACAAAATTTATATCCAGCAAAATGAGTCTTACAAACAGCCCTGGTTCACAATATCTTTTCCTAGTCCCAAGACAGCCAAATCAACATCTCAGAGATATTCATATTTTTGTATGTCAAAGAACATATAGCATGAAAATATTATAGCTGTACAAGGTGTCTAAAAAAATCGGTGAATTGTATCTGAAAACAAACAAATCAGAAGATACTCATACAAAAAGATCGTCTTTATTGGTCTTATAAACAATCACCATCACTACAACACATTTTAAACAATTTCATTAAGCTCTGGAAAATGTTTATAAAGGCATCTTTAGGAGTCGATCCAGTACCACTGTCAACACATACGTCCACAGGGCATGTGCTTTGCATGACTATCTTCAGGCAAAAAAAAAAAAAACAGAAAGAAATTATCAGGATCCAAATCAGGCAAATACGATGAAAGTTCGAGAAAAATCTCGCAGTAAACCAAGAATTAGTGCACATATATCGAAAAAAATTTCAAGTTTCTATGCTCAACAATTTCAGATATATTGTCGGAAAGAAAGATTCGAGACCAATTTTTCCGCATTTTATCTTATCCTGAATCTGTTATTAAAGGGGAATATTCGTATTTTATACAAAATTTCAAATTCCTACCTCCAATGGCTTCGGAGATTTGGTAGGCGACGATAATGGGTTCATTGCTCCTCTTATTTTCCCTGAAAAATCGCATTTAGTAGTACTTCATCATATCCTCAACCGGGAGTTGAAGAACAATATTTATATAAAATTTCAAATTTGAAAAGTTGGTGATTGGCGTAAAAAAGTTGAAGTCTCCTCCATTCTTCTTTTCAGAGTTCGTACTTTCCTAAACTTCATCTTATGCTCCATCTAGTGTCAAGGAGAGTACTGTATTTATATCAATTTTGAAGTTTCTATATCTGACAGTTTTGCAGATCTGATGAACGACGTAAATAGTTTCAATCCTCTCTTATTCCTTTATGTTTGGTTTTCACAAGACAATCTCAACTGTTTCGGAGACCCGATGATGAATGAATTAGTGATTCACGGATTTGTTCTTATACGTTTAAGGATACTGCAATATCCTCAAATATTAGAAAAAAACACCAGCAAGCAGGCGAGAGATGCCATCTCCGAGGGAACACGGAACACGAAAAGAAAACGAAGAAAGACGAAAAAGACTTTTTTAATCCCTCTACACGCTCCGCCCCCAAATGTGGCTATAAACGCAGACACTTCAAGGCAAAAGACTTCAGTTATTAACTCGTCAAATCTTAGCTATTTCTCTAAGCTGCACTGGCGGAAGATACTTTCCTATTCTTACCTCTGAGCTGCATCGGGCAAGAAGTATCTTTACCTATCTCCGTGCTGCATCGGACAAGAGATATTAACCTATCGCTGTTCTACATCGAGCAAGAGGCTCCTTTAAAGCGAACTGTAATGGGCAGAGTCGTTCCTAACCAACGAACTCTAAACCTTGAAGCTGCTACGTGTAGGGGGTCCAGCTCAAAGAAAAAGCTATTTTAAAAATTACTTATTTGTAATCTAGTATACAAACTGTATTAAAACTTTACACCGAATATTACATACCATTACACCGAATATTACAATACTAAATTACTATAATTTGAAGATGAAACACTCAATTCTATATATAGTTGTTTCCAAAGCTAAACCAAGTTTTCTTATCAGCAGTAAAACTGTCTAAAGGTTATTAGCGGCCGTGTGTGGTTTGTCAATCAGTTGGATGTTGTCGGCATTATAAGAACTTAGCCGCTCTCCCTGCTAAGTTCTTATAATATCACTAAGCAGATAAATAAAACAAGAATAACCACAGGTCTTTCAACGAAGTAATTTTCTCTCCTATAATAATAATAATAATAATAATAATAATAATAATAATAATAATAATAATAATAATAATAATAATAATAATAATAATAATATAGTTTTTTTTACGTCCGAGCCGTTTCGGGCTACTGTGCATTTTCGGTAATTATCGGAAAATAGAATCGATCCTGGACAGCCTGTTGGAACGATATTCTATTTCTACTCGTATGAAGCGGGTTTTACTGTTCACTCTATGTATAGGGTTGGCCTGATAACCCCATTTTTATGAAAATAAGCTTAGTCTGTCATTATTGTGAATGGTGTGCTGTTTCATTTTATTATCATAAAATTATTATTATTATTATTATTATTATTATTATTATTATTATTATTATTATTATTATTATTATTATTATTATTATTATTATTATTATTATTATTATTATTCTACAGGCCATCTGTCTATAATGATAATATGAATTTTTTTTTAAAGAAAAGAAAAGACTAAGAAGTACAAAGAACCTCATATTTATTAATGTATGCAGTTTTATATCTGAGTAATAAAGCTATCATTGTTAATTTCCTGTGTGTAATATCCTAATTTGCAGTTTTCCCGTTTTATACACGTGATGAATCACATTAGAAAGAAACTGACCAATTATTGATCTGTTTAACTATATCATAAAGTGAGAAATAATGTATTTACAAGCAGAGCAGACAAACAGGCAGAATCTTTGTTAAATCTACTGCTAATATTATTATTAGCAATAATAATAATGGTAACTAAATTCCTAGCGCAACAGCCCTTAGGAGGACTGGACTTATGGCACTCATCCCTGTGGGGTGATGGGTTGTTAGCAGATCGACTACCCTCGCCGTTAATACTGGCTTCCTAGACTAAAGTTCGCTACTCTTTTCTTTCAAGAAGCTTCCCAATTGCCCTCATGACGCTGGATGGACACCGCAACGCCAACACCGTCTGATGAGTACAAATGGTCACATCTATCTTTCCTCTGGCCAGACCCGTCACTGCTAATCTTCGTTGATTTCACGGGGATTGATATTCCAGTGTAGTTAGGGCGTTGGTAATAAAATAATAAATACATATTGAAATAGTGAGGAAATTAGCTAGAGAATATAGAGAAGTACTAAACTTACTCTGGAGCAGTCCATGAGAGGCTGTGCCTGACCAACGGCGTAATACAACAACCATCAGCTACGCACTGAAAATATTCGAGATAGAAAGATATCGGTTTTTAAACTGTGTTGCTATTCCTTTACGAACTGCTCAAAGTGGAAGATCTAAGAAAGAGCCTAAGATCTAAGATCACGCTTCTTCGGAGTACGTGGTTCTGGGTTCTATTTCATATGAAATAGCATCGAGTGCATTACAATGATTTGGATTCCAAACTAAAACGCCAGTCCCCGTCTCATATAACCTCCATGCGGAAAAGGGACGCTAAATTTCATCAAAGCTACTTGCATAGAGAAAATTGTAAAGCGCAGATAGGTCTCTTAGTTGAAAGCATTTTGGGTTGATCAAAACGAGGTTGAAGGAAATATAAAGATAGGAGGAAATAACAAAACTGACTGGATTGAATGTTTGATAAAATACAACAACAATGTGTATTTCAATGGCAATAAACGTTCAGGCTTGTTATACCATAGTGTTACTATATATGAGATAATGTCGTGGAAGAAGCACAATATTTTTGTAAAGTTTGCTTTATGCTTTCACACGAAAAGTCTCGTTTGACTAGAAATTCAGTTTCACACCCTATTATGCTTCTTTTTATATTTCTTTCCTTTTCTTGTCTTCCTTCGACTGAAGAAAAGGAAAGCGTGGAAACTGATAGAGAGAAAAAGGAAAAAACGCAAGGAGAAATAGACGAAAAAGACAGAATAGATTGTTGAAGTGCAAAAAAAAAGAAAGAAAGAAGAAAAACAGTTGAGTATCGAACTTCAAATATTTCTTCCTGTAGCTCCTTTCCTTAGGGTTCTGTTCCAAAGTTGACAAGAGTACAGATCGCAGGGTCTAGAACACGAATAATTCTATTTCGTAGGAGAGAGAGAGAAAAAAACGAGAGAAAGAACTTGCTACATCTCTTTAACCTTCTCACAAATAGAGGTCAAGACAATCTCAGATTCTGAGAAGACGCAGAGAAAGAAAAAGGGATATTTCTATATCTGGAAATGTCAATATACTTTATCAATTTCCCTCGCGAAAGAAGAAGAAGAGGGTCTGAAAAGAGAGAGAGAGAGAAAAGGACCGTTACTTATTTAACCAAAAGAAGACAAATAGAAAAAAGATATTGAAAGATATTCTATTGGGACACTTGTATTATAAAATTCAAACATATTGTCATTTGTTCTTCTATAAAAGAGAAAGAAAGCAATATCAAGTGGCAGAATTTTAGTTAAATATAAACACTTCATTTCCAAAACTTCAATACCTTTACTAATAGAGTTTTATACTTTTGTGAATGTTCTAAAATCGAATACAGACCTATAAATAATAGTTATACTTCTCTATAAGTGAAAGAAAGGACGATAATTTTAGAATTGGTAAAGTTAGCATGCAAGATGAAACAGAAGAAGACTTTAAAAAACACGTGAATACATTGACATCTAATACAAACTAATATAAAATGGAATCAATTTGCGATCTCTGCACCAGATATGTGAACCTGAAGTAATGTGTTCATTTTTTTTACTTTCACAATTCTTTTCTTTTGTTATTTTATTAGTTTATTAGTGACAAATATTTCAACTGAATTTCCATACTATCAAGAGCTCTGGAATCCAGTGCAGATACATGAACCTGATGACATTTCGGCCGATTTCACTGTAGACTATCGTTTTACTGTAAAATTGCTTATCTATCTATTATAAATAAAATAATAAAGAGTTTGTTTGTCTGTCTGTGTGTCTGTGTGCGGCCTGGAGACCACATGAGTGGATCGAGAGTTACCAAATTTCGGTCACGGGTATCTTGGTCAGGACCCCAGACCAAGACAAAGCGTTTTTTTTTTTTAAATACGAACCAAGGGGTCTCGGGGATGAGCTTTTACCTGGACATGTAAAAGTAGTAGAAAATGACCGATATTAGTGTCGAATTCATAGTTTTCGCGATCGCTGAGATCAATGATGACACTTTCATTAGCAATGTCTTTCAAATTCAGCTACCGTTGTATGCGGGCCGAAGGTCACCTGCGGAACAATATGAAAACTTTGCAAAGCAATATGAAAATGCATTGCAAAAGGTATTAGAGAAATTAACAGCAATCTCGTACGAAAAATAATTGAGTACAATATGGTCGTTAAGAAGGCAAAGCAGAGCCGTAACAATGCACTGAAGTAAATCGAAGCGCTTGAAAGAGAAGATAGCACAACTACTAAAAATCGTGAATAAAAACTGAAGATTTAACTATTCAACTAACAAATTATGTTCAAGCGATGAACTGAAAATGAAAGAAAGCAAAGATAAAGAAGTAGGGATACCCATTCCTGCAAAAGGAAGTTGAACGCAACGTAAGAGGCATGAAGTTATTAGACATAAACTGACAAACTGACAAAGAACCAGGAAAATTCAAACGTAGCTTGATTCAACATGACTACTAACAATTGAGAAGTATGTGGGATTCACATCACGTGACTACTGCGTCAATTTTTACACTTAGTTTGTTGTGGTATAAGGTTTGGTATGGAATACGCGAAAGTCAAATTATTTCATTCTTAGACTCAGAAATCGGCAAAAAAGATAATCAGTGCACTCTGGCTTCAGACAGTTCAAATTATAATAGCATCATTAACTGAGTATTATTATTATTATTATTATTATTATTATTATTATTATTATTATTATTATTATTATTATTATTATTATTATTATTATTATTATTTCTTTCCCTATTTTATGAATATGAAATAACAAAAACAACCCACTTATATATATGCGAAAATATAGTTCTGTCTAACTTCAGACAGTTCAATTACCAGACAGGCTGAAGCACCTTCAGAAACGAAAGCTCCATATTGAAAATCAAACACCAGTGAGTTTAAAGCGTAAAATTCTCAATGAATGGGTGCTGCCGGTTTTGACATATGTGTTAGAGACGGGAATATTAACAAAATTATTAAGATTTCCTGTTTCGAGACTACAAAATAAAGAATGGAAAGATATACGCTAGAAATTAACCACAGAAATAGAAGATTCATATGGATTAGACAATGATATAAGTGAAATATCATGAAAATAAAGGCATTAAGGTGTCAATATGCCAGGCATATTCCCAGAAGAAGTTATGATCGAAAGAGGAAAACAACTCTTGAACTGGATACCAAAAGACAAGAAGAAACCAGGAAACGTCTTCGTACAAAGTAGTGTGACGAAATCAAGAAACACTGCAAAACATATATTCATACTCTCTCTCTTTTGTTTTATTATTTTTACATATACACACAGTATTCGTAAACTTTACTCTGGCCTAAAAGCCATTTTTCAATACGAGATACCAAAAGAACACTAATAAAATGTAATATATTGGTCTACATATTTTGCAATTAAATTATCCAGGTGCCAAACTCATTTCCAGGCGTGCGCGCTTTTTGAGCCCTGTATATAGGCCTATACACACAGATGTTTATTCTGCTTTAGAAGTAAGATCTGCTTATACATAGTTTTTTTTACATATCAGTTCTGTTCACGAAGCCGAAATTAAGGTCACGCTGCATGAAACGGTTTCAATATTACTGTTTACAAACATCGTTAGCTCAAGATCGTTACGAGCTACGAGTGCAAACGGTTTTGTGCATCTGTGAAATGGTTATTAGAAGAAACTGTCTACAGCCGGTATCAGAATCAATAAAAGTTGCCTCGAAAAGTCAGTTTCAAATTTGGAAACAGAATTGATTTTCTCAGAGTACCAATATCGATTCTAGGAGTTTATTCTGAATCAGTCGTGAATCGCTAACGACTTCGACTGTCTCCTTATCCGTTTTTCATGTGCGGTGCTGATCCTTGTTTTATACGCCTACCAATGAAAATAACTTTCTCGTTCACTTTACTCATTGAACGGTTTTGAGTAGAAGCTAGTCACCGTTCGGCCAATTATATTGCTTGTAATATATTCGATTTTGATGGTCCTTTATTGATATCCGAACTTGTTGGACTACATGTAGGCGTGTTGCCAAATGTTGGGATATGTCCCTAACATAGGGATATTTAGACACTTTTGCGAACTGTAGGGACGTGTACCATATGGATATCATAAGTTAGTAGGAAACGTGGGGATCTTTAACAATATTTATTTAATAAAAATAAAGTGTACCGTCATACTTTGAACATTAATTTGTCAATGTCAACATTATTGTAACTAAACATAATTGCATCTGATTATTAATCCTGATTTCGAACGATTCAGATCCTAACTTCCGAAGATAAGAAAGAAAATGCCGTATACTTTCAGTTGACTGTAACAAATTTCCACTATGTTGAATTACTCTAAAACAAAAAAGAAAAAGAAATTGGTTAGAGAGTTGCTTAATTCATTTTCACTTACTTTTTTTAGAAGGCAGAAGAAAAAGTCTGAAGGACATTTAATACACTGGATCAGCACATAACTCTCTACAACCAAATGTTAGCTTGTTCTTCAATAGATTCGAACCCAGAAATACTGGAAAAGAACCCTACGTAAAACATAAGCATACTTCTCCACATACTTTTCAAAGTTAAAAAAAGGGGTAAAAAGATAATGAACAGGAAACATCAGCATACACGAAGGATTTCTGGTGAGTAAAATTACATACGTATTTTCGGCTTAACTGCTATATCGCCGGACCAATTTGAGGAAATTTAGCGGATGAATTGAACAATTTATTTTTCTTTGTAAGGAAGAGTGAGTGAAAATCAGTTGAGGGGGATAGTTGAAGTTAAGAAGGTGGTGGTTGTTGATATTAGTTTTTGATGTAAGCGACACAGCATGTGGAGGTACAGGACTATTTGGCGAAGAGGTACACTTGTTATGATTTGGTGGCAGGAAAGGCAGTATAGAAATATCGAGTATATGTCAAGGTTGTGACATTTTGTGTTTGAGTACATTTTGGAACTTTTTTTTAATTTTCGTGGGGTATGGCAATACAGTAGCAAACCCAACCTAATCTAATCTAAAATGTCATTTAGAAAGTATGGTCATATATTCAGTATTGCCATTTAAATTAAAATTTCGTGTAGGAACTTTCCGATGAAAAGTAGGGACGTTTTGACTTAGTTCTAAGGATCTAGCCCAAATATTCTTGGCAACACTGTATGGAGGATTTTTTAAATCCTGAGCAATATGTAAGGAAAGAAATATTGTTAAAAACTTTATATAAAATATACTCGATTTCAGTTGGGGTAGATTGAAGACTTTGGGCAAAAACCCGTCAAGTCCAAAACGTAAAAGTGCAAAGGAGACAGCATCACAATTGTTTCTCTTCATCCAATTTTCTTCAAACTTGGCACATATACAGGGTTATTACAAATGGTTGACCCAATTTGATAAATTCACTGTAGCTTTATTATTGAAGATGTTCTTACAAAATATAAATTGCAGGCTTATTGAAAAACTCAAAACGTTTCTTTTTTTTAGTGACATTCACAAAAAAAAATGCTTCATCACTGAAGATGAGATACTCATAAAACCCATCTTCTACCACAAGCTGTTGCAACTGTGCCGAAAATTCAGAGTGTCTGACTTTGCTACCAGGTGTCAGAGCAATTAAAAGCGGTAATTTTTCTACTTTAATCGTTTCCGTAAGATCCAAACAGTAAGTTGTTGAATGTTCAGCTCTCTGCTTGCTCTGTTCGTCGACTTTTGTAGGCTTCGTGCAAAACTCAGTCGCAAGCGCTCTACTCTTTCTCACTGTAGCGCGATCACTTAATTTCCCCTTACAGAGGCATCCTAAAGCTGTAAACTGTGATATTCCAACGCAGAATGGACTCGGCAGTTGGTGGATCCTTGTTGAACTTTGTTCGGAAGTGTCGTTGCACTGATAGGACAGACTGATGTGAATGAAACTCGAGCACAACATAAGTTTTCTAGGTGTACCTGTCATCGTCTTGAATAAATGCTCACTACTGCGCTATTGTGGCAGAAATCAGAAGCAAACCTAAGACACAAAATAATCTTTATGAGCTTCTCAATATGTCTGCAAAGTTTTGTGACAATAGGTCCAATTATAAAGCTACAGTGAATTTCTAAAATTGGGTCAATCATTTGTAATAATTCTGTATACTAGACCGAAAATATATCGACACGTATTTTTTGTTTCTTTCAGAAAATAGGTTAAGGAGATCAAAAGACTCCTTTTCAAAAAACAGTCCCCTTGATTAAAAGAGACACTTTAAAGAAACGAAACTCTGCTGATGCAAAGATGACTTCAAAGTAGGAAATATGGGTTTTGACTTTTTTTGCGAGAAAAGAGTTGAACGGGATATGCTCCTTTCGAAATGACAAAGGAAACTGCACATCCCTTACGGAAATTGGTTCTCGGTGGAATTACTTGAAACCGTGATATGTTGTAGATATGGTGTTCCTGAGAAAAAGTCACAATGAGCACAACCACAAATCACTGACTATTTGGCCAGTACAAGGCCAGTTTTTTAAAAACAGCCAAAGATAACGACATTCTAGATTTCGGTATAAATGACTAAAACCGTGATATGTTGTAAATATTGTGATAGTGAGAAAAGTCTTAATGGGCATAACCACAAATCACTGAACGTTTGGCCACCACAGGGCCACATTTTTTAAAATGGCAGAAGGTAAAGTTATTCTAGATTTTGGTGGGATTGCTTGAAACCGTGATATGTTGTAGGTATTATGATCCTGAGATAAAGTCTCAAGAAGTACAATAACCCATCACTGACCGTTTGGCCACTATAGGGCCACTTTTGTTTTTAAACGAACAGGAGGTAACGGTGTAATTGCTTAGAACTGTGATATTTTGTAGACAGCAAAAGGTAAGGATACTCTGCAATTTTGATAGAATTCTATGAAACCCTGAAAAGTCATATCCACAATCCGGAAAAGGGATGGGGAGTGTAGCGGTCAACATCATTTAAGCATAGCCAACATTCAGATGTTCATCTTGTGGGACAAAGAAAAACCCTGGAAAGCCCTATATATTTTTCTCAGGATCACGACATATACAACATACCATAGTTTCATTCATTTACACCGAAATCAAAAGTATCGTTATATCCGGCTGTTTAAAATATCTGGGCCTGTAGTGGCCAAAAGGTTATAATTCGATAGTTGTGGTGTCAAAGACTTAAGACTTTTTCCATTAAGACTTTTTCTCATGATGAGAAGAACTTCAACATATCTCAGTTTTACTCAATCTTACCGAAATCCAGAACATCGTTACACTCGGCTGTTTTCAAGAAAGTAGTCCTATAGTGACCAAACGATTAGTGATTTGTGGTTGTCTCCATTGAGACTTTTTCTAAGGATGACAACATCTACAACATATCACAGTTTCAAGCAATTCCACCCAAATCCAGAACATCACTATCTTCGATTGTTTTCAGAAAAGTGGCCTCGTAGTGGCCAAACGGTCAGTGAGTGGTAGTTGTGTCCATTAAAACTTTTCCTCAGGGTCACATATCTACAACATATCATGGTTTCAAGCAATTCCATCGAAATCCAGAATACCGTTACCTTCTGTTTCCAAAAAAAGCAACCCTGTCGTGGCCAAACGATCAGTGATTGGTGAATTTTCTATTGAGACATTTTTTCTCAGGATCACAACATATACAACATATCACAGTTTCAATCATTTTCATCGAAATCCAGAATATCACTATCTTCGGCTGCTTTCAAAAAAGTGGCCCTGTAGTGGCCAAATGATCAGTGATTGGTGGCTATGCCCACTAAGACTTTTTCTCAGGATCACAATATCTACAACATACCACGATTTTAGTCATTTTTACCGAAATCCGGAATGTCCATATCTTCAGCTGTTTTTTTAATGGCCCTGTAGGGCCCAAACGGTCAGTGATTTGTGGTTGTGCCCATTGTGACTTTTTCTCAGGAACACCATATCTACAACATGTCACGGTTTCAAGTAATTCCACCGAAATCCAATTTCCGAAAGGATTGTGCGGGTTCCTTTGTCATTTCGAAGGAGGCATTGTCCCTTCAACCCTTTTCTCGCAAAAACGGCAAGACCTGTATTTCCTACTTTGAAGTCATCTTTGCATCCGCAGAGTTTCGTTTCTTTAAAGTAGCCCTTTTAATCAAGGAGGCCCTTTTTTGGAAAGGACTCGTTTGACCCCCTTAACCTATTTTCCGAAAGAAACAAAAAAAACGTGTCTATTTATTTTCGGTCTAGTTATATATGTGCCAAGTTTGAAGAAAATCGGATGAAGTGTTGTTACATGATGAGAGATATGGTCCCGGAAGTCCGTCGTTCGATTCTGGTGGATGTCACTTACATTTATTTTTTTTTTCTTTCTTCAAGAATATTTGAAATGTAGCCTCAAGCTTCTTTGAAGCAATTTGTAATACTTTTCTGGTTCATTAAACTAGATGCAATGGCAGAAGTCCTTTACCCTGCACATGTCTACACCTTATTCCTTGTCCTGCCTTTTTTCCCCTTACTTGCTACTTTTCACATTTCACTTCGAGTTATATGTCAGCTATATTTTGTTTTGTCACTTTGTTGAGTCAATATTCTGATATTGACTAACATGCCAGATAATGCTCTTTTTACTGAGTGAAGTGATTTATATCCGCAAACATAAACATTATTTTATTGTGGAAATACTTATTTTCTACGTTATCAGCTATATTGGTGAGTTCACGTTGGACGATGTCACCTCCTGTGAGGTTGATTGAGGGTAATGTTTGTGGTACTGAACTTTGGAGGTTTTTGCCCTAAACCTTCTGGAACTTTCGATTTTACGTCAAGACAACGTGATTGTGGGTGTTCCCGAACATTTGAAGTTTTGCTACCTTTTATGGACAGAAGAAGAAAAGGGGTTGGGTTTTGTAAAACCAGCCTTTGAATAAAACCACGAACACCGAGTTTGTCGAGGAAGTGGGAGTAAGATTTTGACGGAGAAAACATCGTTAAACGACACGTCATGGAGACACTTCGATACTTGAAGGTATTGTAATTAGCTGACATATTGAAGGAACTTTACATTTAAAACCACTGCAATTCTTCAAGACCTAACATTCTAGTTCACCTACCCAAATTCTGCTGCATCTTTTGAAATATGTATTTTGTGTATTTCATTTATTATTACAACATTAACCCTGTTAAAGCTACATCCAAAATTTAGTATTTTTTGCATTACATGAAAGAATTATACAATTTAATTATTCATGTTTCCAGCTTTTCATAAAAGCTGGTGGTGGAGACAACATCCCCAATCTGTTGGGCAACGATTTTCTTACTGTATTAGGTTGCCTTCAGTGCATACCGACTCTATGTACGGTGATGCAACAGAAGAGAAACTCTTGTGAAGCTATCTCCTTTACATTTTCACTTTTTGGACTTGACGGTGTTTTGCCCCAAAGTCTTCAATTATCCTTATTATTTTAGGAATAAGCATGAAGAAAATTATGGGAGAAATTGGTAAACGTCTTAAATAGTACAAGATGAGCATATAAACAAAAGACAATAAAGATATGCAGAGTAAGAATCCAGGTGTTCTCAGGTGCTAACAATTAAATTCACTTTCCTTGGTCAGAATAGTCTGGAAATACCTTCAAAGCTCTTATATAGTTTTTTTATTCAGCCTATCACGTATGTATAGATTTACCATATTAGTGCAAATATGAAATGAAAATAAATGCTATAAAAACAAGTGTTATACTCGTAACTGCGGTTCACTTTTACTAGGCGTGCTTGCACAAAAGGGGGTTTGTTTTATGGCCTCCTCCCCTAAAGCTCCCCTTACGTTAGGGGTTAGGAGAGATACTATGGGATCCCTATGAAAAAATAAGTATTAATAAATCTCATGTTCATTCTAGCAATCCCCTATGTGTAGAGTTTGTTAGAAAATTAGTTTCAGTGCCGGATTCGAAACTATTTTTGCCAGAAACTTTCTTTCGATTCCACTCCTGTAATTGTTTCATTTTGGGGAGAAAGAACAATCGGTTCCGGCTCCAGAAACCCAGAAGAATCCATTTACACCTATCGTTTCCTTTATCTTTAACAACGCTAGTTCTCTAGTGTACAGATAGCAATCAAATTAATGGAAACATGGATACCAATGAAATCAAACACGTAATTTTTGTCGTTTAAAGTTGCGTCGTCGTAATTAACCGTCCTAAAAACACGTAGCACTACAGTCTAAATCTAAACACAATGTGCCTGTCGTTAGCTGCTAATGATTTAATGTCGTTGAAAGTAGTCGGTTGTTCCCACGTCTAATAAACAAAGCCATACGTGTAATATTTCCCCAGCTGTTAATTGATTCGGGAAGTCCAGGAGGAGCTCTACATTGCAACACCGCATTAACTCCACGTGCTTCCAAGTTCGCGTAGGTAAATAAGTGGGTGGGACCAAATCGGGAATAACAGTATTGGGACTTTAGTATCAATAAATATCCATGCACCACGACTATTTTGTGTTAATGTTTTATTGAGTGATAATGAGCAGTACGTAAGGGGATTGAAATACGGATTTGTGTGTACAATAGACCAATATAAATGGTGCAGAATGAAACATCTTTCTGATTTCCGAACAGAGTAAACTTTAAGTGCACGGTTAGTGCAAGCGAGTGTATTCCACATAACCTGTATATGGAGAGCAATACTGTACAAAGTGATACTGACATGCAGAACATGTGGGAAAACATAATCACAGAAGAGAAATGGTGGAACGAAATCAAGCTAAATAACAAGCATTACCGAGGGTTGCCACAACGAAACATAGAATAAATATTGTATGGAACAATTGCACTGAGAAAAATCCGTTATCCAGACAGCGGTATATTGTACAAATATACAGAATCCTGTGATTCACTTCAGAAATCTGTATGGATCATACGTTAGCCATATGCTACATACACACTGCCCTTAAATCTTACATCATGCCGGTGAAGGATGTCTTACATCTAACAGTCTTCCATATATTACATACGTATACGTATGATACATACGTCAGCTATATGTTACATACGTCTATCTGTATGTGAGATCCTGACCACCTATATACAGTTTTTTTCGTTCGTACGGAAAGTACACTTATTTGGAACACTTATACGAAAAGTACGTATAAAATATACTTTCTCAGTTATACGTTTGATGTACGTTAAGTCCAAAAACTACAGGATTTATACATGTAACCTATGTTTTTACGTACGCCACACACATTTTTTTATCTGTATGACTACATAGCTCAAGCAGCATCTGAAACAACCTAGTATTACATAGTTCGAGCATAACATCAACATCCGCCGTCGAGTTGCCATTTCTTAACCTATAATCACCGCTATGAAAGCGATGGTAGGGGACATGGTTCAATAGTAGAGTGCTTACCCCTGGTGCGTGGGGTCCCTTGTTCGATTCCATTTCAATTAAGTTTGTGGTAGACAACGTCGTCTCCATGGGTTTTCTTAGGGTACTCCTATTTTCTCATATACTTTATCACTCCATCAATTCTTTCATCTTCATTCAGTTGTATTAATCATTGTTTTCCTTAGCCTAAAGGGCACAATCATGCGACGTTAAACTGAAATATTTGAATTTTTATCATTGCGATGACGCAACGAAAATTGTATCGATAGCATAAAACTTGGATGGCCTACTGATTATTGAAGAAACTAATAGACTCCGATAATGGTACTCTTGGATGATAATTATATTAAACATTCAGACAATTAATAGACTGATAAAAGAAACAATATTCAACAATGAATCAAATGGGAAGAAAATTCTTGAAATAATGAAGGAAAATATTACGCCAGCATAGACATTCCTAGCATTTTGGAACCAACAGGAATGTTACGGGATGATGGCAAAAGACCAGACGGAACTACTTTAATTCCCTGGAAAAGAGGCCAAAGTCTAGTGTGGGATGTTACATGCGTAGACACTTTCGCACCCTCATACATAACATTAACCAGTGAGGAAGCAGGAAGTGCAGCCGAGGCAGCTAGTAAACGAAAGCATTCGAAATATTCAAAATTAAAAGAAGATCATTTTTTCATTGCTTTTGCTGCTGAAACCATGGGTGTTTTTAGTAAAGAAACAAGTAAATTTTTGACAAATTTGGGGTCAGCTTTAATTAATAAATCAGGAGACCCTAGAAGCAAACATTTCTTGTTCCAACGGGTAAGCCTTGCCATTCAAAGAGGCAATGCAATAAGTGTTTTAAATTCATTCCCATTCACACACAAAATGGATGAAATTTTTTATTTAAAATAAATCCTAAAATATTTTGAAATAAAAAAAAAATTACCGTATTGTAAGTTTGGTTGAGAATTGTCAACAATTATACATGAGAAGCTCAGAATAGTACACGTGTACAAGATGTTCAACATGCACCGTTAGAAAATTAAATACACATTGTTTATAATACAATGATTAGGAAAAAAATTAAATTTGACTGTTAGAATTAAAACAAAATTTGTTTTCTAATAATCATCTATGTACAATATTTTTGAGATTATATGAAACCCTACTGAAAAATGTAATATAGCATATGTAAAATTTTTTCTTAACAATAAAATATGTAAAAATATCATACAATTACATTGTTAATATATGTTAATTGTCAATGCAATTTACAATTCTATTGATCTTTATATAAAATAAAATAAAATAAAATAACATGAAGGAAAATGTGTCACAATATCGAATATTTTAATAATGGAAGGAAAATAACTTTCAATAATAAGATGAAGTTTATTCGAATTACAATCGAATAATGAGAGTAAATTTATTCGAATAATGGGAAGGAAAGTCTTCAAATAATTTGTCAATATGTTTTAAGTTGATTTGAACACGACTGCACGTATATCTACATCATATTTTAAGAGAAATCAATTGATTATAAGGTAGCGATAGTTATCGAACCAGTTTTGTGATAATTATTCTGCTAAAGGAACTTTCGTCAATGTGTTTAAGTTTCTTTTTGAACATGATTACACGTACAGTCGTGTCCAAAATGATTGTAGCATGTCTATGAATATGTTGTAGGAATATAATTTGATAGCGATTTCGCCCGGTTTTTCTTATAATGTTAGTATATGTATAATCGGCAAAGACATGTATGTGGTCTGGTAAATTTCATATCAAAAGAGCAGCAAATAAGAACAATATAACGAAAAAAACTTTCTTGTCCATTTACCAACATTTTGTTTACTTATTCTAATTTTCTTATTTATAATTCTTTAGCTATGAAATTTATGAGAAATGTATATTTCCCGATTATATACATAGTAACATATTAAAAGCATCCTACAAATTCATTATCAAAGTATATTCCCACAACAAGACAGTCATAGATATGCGAAATCATTTGGGACATGGCTGTACATCTAGATCATATTTTGATAGAAGTTAATAGATTATAAGGTAGCGATAGTTATCGAACCAGTTGTGATAGTTATTCTGCAAAAATATAATGGTGCCAATGTTCGCACCAGAGAGAATAATATTACACGTTCATTCTTCTTACTTCCTCATTTTCGCTGTACATTTATTCTCTACCTACTCTTCCACCAGTTTCTCTTTTGCTATTCTGTTCCTGGCAAGGCCAATGTGTGTATTGGGAATTGAGATTTATATCATTAAGGTTCAAAATTGCTTGCTCCACGGTCTGTATGAGAGCTGTACAGCAAAAGGTAAGGGACGAAGAATGAGGGCGTAGGGGTATAGATAGAGAGTGTGAGAAGCAAACGAAGGATAAAAAAAAACACGAACATTTTAGAAAAATAAAGTGAACCTACCTCGTAGAAAATGTGATACTGAGAAAGAGAGAGAGAGAGAAAGTTTGGAGAAGGGATGTACCAAAAAAAGACGTCGGACGAAGTGAAATCACGCCTACGGATTTTTTTTTTCAGAAAAAGAAATAAAAAAAAGCGAAGACGAAAAAGCTGCATCGCCTGGTCTAATTGACTGCACAAGGATCTACTTGCTCCCTGGGTACTCATCGTGTGCAAAAATCTGCCGCGTATTTCAAAAACGCGTTCTGAATGTTCTTTTAGTTATATAGAAGCACAGAAAGGAAGAACAGAATAAAGAAACAGCAGGCTAAAAAGGAAGAAACGGGGGGAAATATTTTCCTAGAGAGAGAGAGAGAAGGATGGGAAAATAAATTTTTCCATAGTGTGAGAAAAGAGGGGGAAATTTTCTTAGCAAATGAATAAGATAGAATGTGGAACGAGAAAAGGAAAGGGAGAGAGAGAGAAAATACGTTGTACGTACAAGAAAGAGAGAAACGGAGATTTGTGAAAGAAAACACACACAAAATAACAGTAGAAGAAAGAAGGAACGGTGATACAGAGAACTAGCAAAAGAATAGTCTATATTTTCTGCAAATTTTAAATCATTAAGAATGTTTCTTTTGAACCTTGGTTTTTTATGGACATTGTGAAATATGCATAGTAAATTCTTAAGAATTCAATGCATAATTTCCAAGATAACTAGAGATTCCGATAAAGATCAATCAAATATTACTTACGATATGATCTTCTTTTCTACTGGACTAAACTGAGGGAGAATCGCGGTGGCTCAGTGGTAGAGCGTTTCTTTGTGCTCCCTGGTTCGATCCCAGCTCGCACCAAATGGGTTTTGTGGTGGATAAACATCGTGTGCATAATTATTCTCAAAGTTCTCCCGTTTTCTCCTACGCTATTCATTCCATCACCGTCCCCTCCAGTCCACACGGAGAAGTAAGACTGAAAGATTCCATATCATTTCTTTCGACTAAACTGGAAGGTGAGTGAGGATATATGTATATGAAAGGATTACAAATGTATGTACGTCTCATAAAGTTATCATCGAAATTAATTTTATATTAGGTATTAATTTGTTTGCCTTGGCACAAACTTCAAAATTTTTTTACAGATAATAGTAATGAATTATCATCCGCTTTTAAACGCTTAATTATTATTATTTTCTAAATTTTCGCGCTTTTGTTGAAGTCAATTTATATTATTTTTAAAAGTTTCTATTTTCTTCTTTTTAATGCGTTCTTGAAGTCGTTTAAGTTTATTTAATTTTTCCAGTATTGTGTTACCCCCATGTTTAGTTAGATACATAACTAAAGGTAGGTCACTAACCTCCTATAAAATAGGTCTAATATGTATACAGAGAGAGAGAGAGAGAGAGAGAGGCACGTACGCAGGAATTTATATTACGGCACAATTGAATACATCATACACAACTCTTAGTTGAAGTAAAGAGACAACTACTGATAAGGATTCATACACACATGGGGTATCATTGAAATGATAAATCATCAAAAAAAAACGTGATGTTAGTTGTCTGTTCATTAGTTAACTTTCAGCAAAGCAGTTTTCCTTAATACATTTGCCTCGATGTCGAGATCATGAATTTTCATATCCTTATATGATCAACGTTGTTTATTTTCAAAAACGAGTCCAATACACATGATTTTGTATGGGCACAGTGTCTTTTATTTGAAAAATTCTGAAAATCAACAGTGTATTCAGATTTTTAACTATAGCATATATACACAGTGGTTGACGCAATTTCAAATTTGAGCTCCTCCGTTGCTAAGAGGTTAGCGTACGCGCCTTTGGCGTCTGAGGCCCAGGTTTGATTCCCGGCGGGAGCTCATGTGGTTCGGATTCCACGTTAATCAGTAGGTCCACGTTTAACGTCGCTGCTGAACGGGACGTTAAACTCAAAAATCAACTCAACTCAACGCAATTTCAAATTTGAATATTGCGCAGGCATAATAACTTTCTTTGGCTGAGTGAGAACCGAAAGAGAAAAGAACCCACTTATATAGCCAGTCGCATGGAGTATTGGAGCACAGAACATCGTGTTATCTCAGTTCGTAATTATTACGAAACTAAGTCTGTGCCAGAAGTGCGAAACTTTAATGTTAGTCGATATGGTAAGGTTCCGTCTCAAAATACCACATTCGGTTGAGTGAAGAGACTAGTAGTGTGTTAGATGTGAAACACGGAGCTCCAAGAACAGTGTAAACTCTTGTGAAGAAACCAACATTAAAGTTTTGACTATAAAAACGTTGCACTATAGTTTATATATATAGGTTTATGAAACTATGAACACCACACGGTAGTAACACTATCATCTGTTGAAGAGTTTCACAGAGTGGCTCTGAAGATTATTGTTAGATCATTATGAAGTTTACATGCGACGACGAAGGAAGAATGCTCTTTTAAACGAGAAAACAATCATAAAGACTGGTTCATCTACATCGAAGTTCTGAGTCATCGTACGCACAATTATGATATGAATATTGTCACCTATTGAGATGTTTCATAGCTCCAAAGTCTATAGTTAGATCTTACGAAGTCTTCGTGGAACCACAAGAATATTACTGTTTTCACACTACACCCATTGAGATGTTTCATAGTCTGACTCCAAAGACTATCATTACATCCTCATGACATTTATATGGGACCACCGGGAAAGTATGCTCTTTCAAACAAAAGAAGATCTATCAAATTCAATGCATTCATGTTGAAGTTATGCGTTAACATAGATACAACATATATATAAACTGGTCAAATTGAAAAATCCTTCTTTCATTGAATTCATTAAAAGTTGAAAGCTATTTTCTGGTGCATAGGCAACCACATTAACAGGTAAGATGTGAGAGTTGCATAATGCATAGATTTCATCACGATTGGTATACTATCACACAGTGTACTTGCGCAACTGAACTTTGATTGTCCAGATCTTGGGATCAACTGGATACAGGGGCGCACCCCCCAGGGGGATCCACCGGATCCGAACTCCCTTCCCAAAATTCCTAAGTCAACATACATTTGTACACTTTTTCAATAAAACTATATTTGTTTAACAGCAGGGAAATGATTGATGTAGGATGAAAATTTTATCTTACTTCATCTGTACTATTTCTCTTGTAAAAACAATCTTTCCAAATATATATATATATATATATATATATATATATATATATATATATATATATATATATATATATATGGAAATATTTTACAAGTACTTATCGTCGTTTCAGGTTCAGAATAATACCCAGTGCCGGACTTACGTATAAGCTAAACAAGCTATAGCTTAGGGCCCCACTCTCTTGGGGGTCCCCAAAATAAAGAAAAAAGTGGATTTACATTTCCAAAATATAAGAGAAACAATAAATAAAATAAAAATCTACATATAGCAACAATACTTCGTGTTGAGTAAGTCCTATGATGTAAGTAATGAGCCCTCTTCTGCTACCCTAATTTTTAAAATATCACTAGTTTCTTCATTTCTGTATAATAGGACGCCTACGTTCATCTAGACACATAAAGAGCCCCATTACTTTCAATAGTTTAGGGCCGCACCAAACCTAAATCCAGCTCTGATAATACCCGTTCAATATTCTGAACATAGACGTAATGGCTTGTATTACTGGACCCCCCCCCCCCGCCCCGAAAGCTTGGACCCCATCCAGCAAAAATTTCTGGGAGCAAGAATGTCTAATCCTTTACATTATGCTCGTTCAGAATTCTGCTCGTCCGCGCAAACGTGGTGAGTAAAAAATTTATCATGAAAGCAGCCAAAAGTTGTTATACGAGCAAACCTACAAATTAACGCCAGTGTTTCCACTTCGATATTTGTGACACCATATAGAGTAAGAAGATTTCTTTGTTCTGTTTTTGTAGGAGGTAGAAATACTATTAGATATTTAATATGTCAAAAATCAGTAAGGGATTGCTCAAAGAAGTTGAACATTAAGCAACATTATTCAATTTATCATGTAATTAGTTTGACAATTTTGAAGTACGGGAGAGAGAGCCCAGGCTGCTGTAGAAATGAAAATAAAAGGATATTGATAAATGTAACTCATCATCATCATCATCACATGTATTCTGCCATTATTGGCAGGTCACTTGTCGCAACTGATGTGAGAAGTTTCCATGCTCCACGATGTTAGGCTAACCTCTTCGTCTTCACTAACAAACTAAATAATTAATAACTATTATTATTTATTATTAGTAGTAGTAGTAGTAGCAGTAGAAGTAGTAGTGGTAGCAGTAGCAGAAATAGTAGTAATAATAATAATAATAATAATAATAATAATAATATTAATAATAATAATAATAATAATAATAATAATAATAATAATAATAATAATAATAATAATAATAATAATAATAATAATAATAGTAGTAGTAGTAGTAGTTATCGTAACAATTGTTTTTTTTTATTTCTCCTGATAGTTGAAGTGTAGGGAATAACATTGTAGTACACTCCAAAATTTTCAAATTTACTTTCAATGTATAGAATTGGGTTTCTCACAAAGTAATTCGTGGACTATTGGTGATCCAAATCGTGATTCCGGGTAGACGATTCGGAAAATGATATTTTTCCAGCACGTCAAGAAGGTGTATAAAATGTACACACTAGTCATTTAATTTTGTTTTGCTTGAAATGTTGTTTGAATTATTCTTTTTATACTATGTTAGGAACTATTATTTTTTGAACGGATATTTTATTTGAAACAAAAAATAATAAAATAGTAATATATAAAATTTGATTACTTTAGGTTTGTAAAATAATTTTTGAGAAATTAATTTGGTACTCACAAAAGTTTCTGGTAATTTTCCTGTTGAAAAACAATAGAAACATCTAATCTTTATATAGTAGTAATGGATATTAAATTCAAATATTCGCTTTTCAAGTAGACTCATGTCAACTAAAGTGTCGCTGTAGCGTAATCGGGAAGCAGTCCCGGATTCGATCCTTGATGGGGACTGGAAGTTTTTCTCATCCCACCGTCGTGACAATGCAGCTCTAAGTTCATCTAGTCTTTGCGAAATGCGTACCTAGGACACCTGGGTAAGTAAGAGCGACCGAAATATAGTTCTCACTACGTGCCGAAAGTAAGAAAGTGTGTGAATCTTTAACTTCACACAGATATGAGTCCATTATACCTGTTCCGTACGGACCCACCCGTTCCTTACATGTCAAGTGAAAAGTATTGTGGTCAATCAAAAAAAAACTGGTAAAGCTGCCAGATAAATTTTCAATGTAAACGGAATAGTTGCAATAGGTGTTCTGCTCTAGAACATTTCTTCCTGAGAAGGAGAATACAAACTCGAAGAATGACATTGGTTGATGTAAATTATACACATTGGTTGATTGGAGTTTAGCGTCCCTTGCAGCACCGAGGCTATACGTGGCTTTGACCTCAGTTTAAAGTGGATTCTGAAGTACCATAATGCGTTCTAAGTTTTCAGAGCTCTCCCACCGAGAATTGGATCCGAGACTTTATGCACAAAAGACACGGGCTCTAGCCACTGAACAAGAGGGGAAGGCTAATAATAATAATAATAATAATAATAATAATAATAATAATAATAATAATAATAATAATAATAGAAGTAGTAGTAATAGTCGGAACTGTGTAATTTTCATGTGTTATCTTTTAAACACATGCAATACAAGATGGCTGCTACATAATATTAAAACCTATCGTATATGACAAAAATCACAAAAAATTGCGTATGTATGTATGTAACGATATATATACCTTTTGTAGGAAAATTTGATTGTAATTTATTTCAGTTTCATGTAATAAATCAAACAAGAAACCTAATAAAAAAAAAGTAACTCCATTAAACTCTAAAGCTTAACTTTTAACGTTAAATGATTGTTAAGCACGTCCTTCAGACACGCTTTATGATTTAGCGACTTTCTCGTTCCATAATTGGCAATTCCTTGGCACGTGATCGAACTACCTTACACGTGTTTCATTGTCCCTCGCTCAAAGCACCACTGAAACAACACTTAGCAGCTCAAACAGACAAAACTGCTCAAACATCTCAGATGTGGTGATGCCTGCTCTACATCTGGCCACAATTTATGATGATTCATCTATTTGAGATTTTGTGTGTATCCCGGACGTACGCACGAACAAACAGAGTAAATACGTAAGGGAGTTTTAGTAAACTAAACTCTTTACAATTGATTTTATAAAATTCCCTATGAAGGAAATCTTATTCAAATAGAGTAAAATAAAGAAATGGAAAAAAAACTAAATGCATTGGGTGCTCTTCCTAAGACTGAAGGCTAAAGTTTTTATTCACATTAGGGAAATGGTTCACTATAACCCATTATAATCACTGAGTCCCATTCTTGATATGATCATGAGTGAATCTTTTAGTTTTAGTACCATCCATTCATTTTACCCCACCATTTATATACTTTTTAATACTTTATATTACTTTGTAGTCCTTATTCACTATCTTGCAATCGATCATTTCCTCCCATCTTCCTTAATTTCGGTGGCGGATCTAGAAGAAAAACTTGGGGGGAGCAGTGACAACCCAGACTATGATAGATATATCATGAGTTTACAGTTTTTCATGGATCCTGCAGAAGTTTTCAACTTGACTCTCTCTCAATGGATATTATAGCTAGGTTGGATGTTGACACTGTGGACCTCAAGTATTGTTTTATACAATGCGTAACAGAAAAACCAACTGAAACTATATCTAATGTTTCAAAAATTTTTCAATAAAGAATAAAAGTCAGCGCATATTATAAACTTTCAAAAATATATAAATAATATATTCAATTGTTTTTGTCAGTTATAAAGCTGGGGAACTACGCCCCTCGCCCCAGACTGGATCCGACGCTGCCTAACTTGAAATAATACATTATTTCTTGTTGAAGGCAAAACTTCCGTTAGAGGCATTACATAAAAGTCTCGAAGTAGCATTGAAGTAATCTTTAAGTAACTTATGTCGCCTAAGCATATAAACATTTGTTATAATACATGTGTTATAACTTTTACAGAGGCGTAACGTAGAGTGAAAATTACATAAGAAATATTGTACTACCATCGGGTCTACATCTCTATACAAAGTTTCATAGCTCTAGATGGCACACAAGTACGTGTAATTTAAATTACAAGATTTTATCTAACAAACAGAAAAATAACCTGATAAAAAGAATATTGTAATAATCCGCAAAGCGGAAACTTGTTCAAAGCAAATACACCCTTCTAGTTAAAACACTTAATATAACTTGCTTAAAACTAACCTATCTGTACAAATTTTGGCCCTCTTACTTCCCATCTGAACAAATTTTACCTAGATTTTTAAAACTGAACATTTCTTTGTGAAAGATGAGGATACAGTCGCCGTCACTGGAGCAGCTTTAGCACAGTTCCCAGAACCGTGACCGATACATTTACCATGGTTCATAAGATGGAAGTCAGTCAGACCCTTCTTTCCCCCTTAGTCTGTCAGGCAAGGCCCAAACCATCGTTTGGAAAATGGCTTCGAGGAAAACTCCCCAAGGGTACATTTTACAAGAACTCTTAAGCCACTCAACCGGAACATGAAAATCACGTACGAACGAATATTACCACTTCTCTATCTTTCCCTCTAGCCTCTCGTTAAAAGTAAAAGACACAGGAAAATTAGCTTCCAGATACATTATTCTCTTCATCTTCCGTATTCCTAGCTTCTATGCATCTCTTCCCTTTTTAATATTTGTTTCTTCAAAACCTAGTTTTCTGTAATTTACAGAAGTAGGTTGTTAGTAAGAGTTAAATATTAAAAAAAAAAAAAATAAGTTCTTTTGAATCTCAGCTTTCAGCCAAAAATATAAATTCTTATTTACTAAAAATACTAAGGCTAAATAGCCTGCAAATTCTTCTATAATAAAATTAATACACTTAAACTTGTAGTATTGAGTAAATTAAAGGACAAAACCAATCTCTTAGTGGGGCCGCGGTGGCTCAGTGGTAGAGCGTTCACCTCTGGTGCTTGTGGTCCCGGGTTCGATACCAGCCCACGCCAAGTGAACTTTGTGGTGGACAAACACCGCGTGCGTGGGTTTTCTCGGGGTTCTCCCGTTTCCTCCCACTTTCTTCATTCCGCCATTTCATTCATTACTCATCATCACCGTCTCTTTAGCCTAACCGGCATAACCGTGGGACGTAAAACTCAAAGATTTCATTTCAATCTCTTAGTTAGGTTAGTTAAAATGCTTTTGTCTCCACATACATGACGAAGTGTAAAGTATAACACGTTGTACGTGGATACACTATAGTTAATTTACTTTAAGATAATATATTATTACTTTGGGAAACTCATCTCTTAGTTTGGCCAGTTAAAATGCTTTTGTCTATACAGACATGACGAAGTGCAAAGTATAACACATTGTACGTGGATACACGATAGTCAATTTACGCTAAGATAATATATTATTACTTTGGGAAACTCATCTCTTAGTTTGATCAGTTAAAATGCTAATGTTTCTACAGGCGTGAGAAAGTGCAAAGTATAGCATATTTTACGTGATTCATTTTAGTGAAGTTACGCTAAATTATTATTGTGTTTACATAAATAAATTACTTGTAAAATTGCACAATTAACGTATTTATTCTGTTCCATTTAAATCAATAAGTACATTGTCGACTGCTGTTAAACAATACTGAATTGTGTTCACTAATTCTCAGATTATATAAGTATTAGTTTTACGCTCTATTGTACTTATTAAAATAATGGTGCATATTTTAAGTAAAAACATGCTATAGCCCCTAAAGTATACACGCTGAGCAGTACAAAATCTTTGCTCAATATTGCATTAAATTGATGCTATAGTAAGGATACCCAGAACTGGATCCTAAAACACCCGGGTCCCTACTAATAATGGTTCCGGGTATCTGATCCTACGTTCTGGAACCAGGTAACCGATTATAGTTTATGTTTTATGGTACACGATTTACGGATCCGGATGCATATTGCATCGAGAAATGAAGTATGATTTAGGGATGGCCAAACATTTTCGGATCCGGATGAACCGGATCCGGATCTTGCCGGATCCAGACCTAGCCCCCGCCATCCACCTAGCCCCCGCCAAGTGAACTTTGTGGTGGGCAAACACCGTGTGCGTGGGTTTTCTCGCGGTTCTCCCGCTTCCTCCCACTTTCTTCATTCCACCATTTCATTCATTACTCATCATCACCGTCTCCTTTAGCCTAACCGGCATAGCCGTGGGACGTAAAACTTAAAGATTTCATTTCATTTTCATTTTAAAGTACTGTCAGTTAAATAGGTGCAATTTCAAATTTATCTTTTTTCTTTGGAGTTTGAATACCTTTCGCTACATCTACCCCATTTTCAGGTATCTGACTCTAGGATCGAAATTTGATCGCCCGATTCTTGGTTCTGGAGCCACGCACCCAATTCTCGGTCCTGAAACTGGATACTCGAATCTGGGATCCTCGTGTGGTTCGGATTCCACGTTAATCAGTAGGTCCACGTCTCATATAGCCTCGCTGCTGAAAGGGACGCTAAACTAAAATCAACTCAACTCAACTCAACTCGAATCTGGGATCTGGATGCGGGTACCTAATTCTCGGTTCTGGAATCGGATACCCGATTCTCATTGGATCCGAACGGGGCGACCCAGATCCGAAATTATCGGCCGTTCCTATATTATAGGTTCAAACGGTAGCCTTCTGTAAGTTATTAGGTTGGTATGAATAAAATGTCCACTTTGACGTTCTGTAAGAAACTCACTTTAGCAACATAAAGCAAGAATGGATCAAAATCATGTCTAACGTCGAAAATTCTGTATATGCCCAGCAAACAAGCTGGGGTATCCAGATAGTCATGAAATGGACTGGTGCTCTGTTGAATAGGGAAAGTGCATTATGGAGAACAAACAATTGCGAGTGATTTTTCTTTGCAACCCCAAACTGAGATAAGAGGGGCACGGTGGCTCAGTGGTAGAGCGTTCACCTCTGGTGCTTGGGGTCCCGGGTTCGATCCCAGCCCCCGCCAAGTGAACTTTGTGGTGGACAAACACTGTGCTCGTGGGTTTTCTCGGGGTACTCCCGTTTCCCACTTTCTTCATTCCACCTTTTCACTCATCTCTCATTATCACCGTCTCCTTTAGCCTAACCGGCATAACCGTGGGACGTAAAACTCAAAGATTTCATTTCATTTCCAAACTGAGATATTCTGCCCACCAGCCCCCCCCCCCCAAAAAAAAAACACTAACAGTGCCTTTTGGGTCAGAGATGACAGATGAATGCACCACTCACTATTGGTTTCTCAAACTTCGTTCCGGGAATACGGTATTGCAAAACAAACCCCTTGGGTACGGACCAACATTATGTTTGGATGAGCTCCTGGGAAATACCGTAGAAGCAAACTCTTGGAAAAGTGTTAGTGCCATTAGAGACTAGTTACGCATACAAACATACTACTGTAGTTCGGAGGTTTTATGAAATTAGTAAGATGAAAAGATGCAAATGGGTTGACATGGGGCAACAAGAATCCTCGTCTGAATGTGTGTAGTTCTCTGAATGTATGGAATAACATGGAAGTTTCATGGATCTTATTGTCACTTCTGACCCAATACGGATCCTACAACAATCGTAAGTGGCCAGGACAGTTATTGGGATTTTAACAATCCGCTCTGTCACCAGGAGGCCAATTTCAATTGTTCTTTCATGAAAAAGTACCACACCAGATGTAGAGTACTATGTCTATAGCGTGGTCAATCATGTATTCCTCTTGTGGCAAATTTCAGGGTACAAAGTACCCACAAGGTATCGTCTCAGATATTGTATGGTATAGCTACGACACCGGATCCGTATGAACCTCCAAACGCATGGATGCTAAGTAAGTGATCGAAATCTCGAATATGTGCAGGTATGAAACACCAGAAAACAAGAACCCACCAATCAAGAAGACAGTCGAGGACAAAACATTCAAGAAGTTCCATTTGTCCAATATGCGTAACACCTTCCGAAGTGTAATGTATATTAGTTTATAAATAAAACAGTTGCATGTCTTCTAAAAATCGCTTAGATGATGCCATTCACTACTCCAACGGCTGATTTTACAACAGGATGCAAATAACAGGGTACTGATGGAAATAACGACTTCTGCATACGTTCTCCATATATAAATACCCGTAAGTGTAACAACAAGGGACAACGTAAGTGTAAGTGGGACAACAAGATATAGCTAAACCTTACCCGCCTATATAAGTGCAGCAATAATAGAACATTCGACGACTACAGAAATCATCATCATTACCAAATTTCAATTGAAATTAACACGTTTTATCATCTCAAATGAAGGCATTGGAGATACAATACGGTTGTCCCACTTCCATTTATTAATATAGCTTGTACAGATTATTCAGTCTTATACTTAAGATTACATGACATTAAGCAAAATTTCAAGAGTAAACCATCAAGCAATAACAAAATAAGAATGCACTGTTTTTTTTTTTTTCAATCAATTTCAATGTTTAATTTTTCATACTGGAAGTACAACGGAAAACAGAAGCTATGACCCGGAGTCTGACAAGAGAACATCTTATATTGATAGTAGCGTTGCCAAATCAAACAATGTGCAATCGATAGAGGAGTGAAGAAAAGTGAGAAATCCAAAGTTTTACGGGCCGAGACGCTAAAACACAGGAAATACAGAGGAAAGAAGGATTTAGAATCATGTGAAGATAGCAATGCGAAAGGTACACTGACACAGAAAGAACTTCAAAATGATTAAAGTAATCAAAATGGTATTTACACAACAGTATAGTAAACAAACATTGTACCCACAGAAATGCTGAATAACATCATATGTAATGCAATGTTGCCAACTGAGCACAAAAAGAAGTTTTGTTAAATGGCACGGAACACAAATTATAACATCTAGAAAGTCTAATTAGGGGTAGAACCATACCTGTGAAGTCGTGATGTACAGTGTTGCCAACGTTCGAAGATAGACCTATATGAATTCCTATATGAATATTGGATGTAGAAGAGAACATACAGTACACAATTCTAACTAGTTAAAACCAAAATATGAGACCACAAACAATAATATAATCACTGAAGCACGAAAATAAGGAACGAAGCACAGTGTCGAAGCAGGTTTTCCCAACTGGAAAATCAGAATAGCATCAAACACAACACACAAAACTGAAATAATGCATGCTCTTGGATTGACAATTGATTAGCAGGCTCACTTTCAGTGTTGCTGTTGATAAAGCGCTCCGCAGTGTATTGATAATGTATGTACTCTTCTACATCCGAAATTCATATAGGAATTCATATAGGTCTATCTTCAAATGTTGGCAACACGATACATCATGACTTCACAGGTATGGTTCTAATCATAATTAGATTTTCTACATAATTTGTGTTCCGTGTCATTTAACAGAACTTTATTGGGGCTCAGTTGGCAACACTGCATTACATATGATGTTATTGAGCATGTCTGTGGGTACAATGTTTGTTTATTATACTGTTGTGTAAATACAATTTTGATTACTTTAATCATTTTGAAGTTCTTTCTGTGTCAGTGTATCTTTTGCATTGCTATCTTCACATGATTCTAGATTCTTCTTTCCTCTGTATCTCCTGTATTTTTGGATGTCGGTCCGTAAAACTTTGGATTTCTCACTTTTCTTCATCCTCTATCGATTGCACATTGTTTGATTGGGCAATGCTACCATCAATATAAGACGTTCCCTTGTGAGCTCTAGTATAACATTACGTTTGCTCTATACATTATACAACGTCTAAAATAATAGCCAAATATCACTTCGATGATGTAATGTTACTTTACAAATGGATGATCAAAATAATACTTCGTCATAAATATGTCTGGCTTTTACATCAAAATATCATCAATGTTTTCAAAACAAACTAACTTAGAAAACTGACATAATTGAAGCAAACTTTTTTACATGAGAAGAAGATATATATATATATATATATATATATATATATATATATATATATATATATATATATATATATATATATATATATATATATATATATATATATATATATGGTTAATAAATAGCTTTTTCGGCCCTGAACATTGCACAAATATTTTAATTTTGTTTAAAAAACTGCAATAAAATCATGGTAACATTATGGAACTAACAAGGAATAGACAGGGTATTAATGGATTCAAAATTAAACATTTATGAGAAATATTAACAAAATATTTAAAAATCAAAATACAAGTGGAATATTTGAGGAGAAAAGAATCAAAATATTATTAAGAGTTGTCACAATTAACTCGATGAAGGTCCTGAACATTGGATAAAATCAAACTATCTGTAAAGGAAACCAAGATAGTATATTACGAGGTTACAATCAATATTCAGATTATAGTGTCCCATTCCTTCCATCCGTAAAAGGTATTTCTAGTCTTATGATGGGTGTGATGCATTATATCTTTCTCTGTAGATTCAAAACTATCATTACGGATCGTAATAGCCCTAAACTCCAATTAAGTGCATCCCAAAATTGTCCCGAAGTATCCGCCAATGGCCAATAGACATGGCGTTCTCATGTTGTATGACAATTCATTCCCACATGAGTTACAGTAAGAAACGCTTCTTCATCCATCGTATTCTGCTGACTTCTCTTCCTCCGACTACTACATCTTCCTTCAACTTGATCATTTCCTGGGAGTGAAGATTTTACCTGATGATCGCAGACTCAATACTAATTTTTGTCGCCATGAAACTTATAACGGTACGTTGTATAGTGTTCTTACAGAATCGTAAATGGGTCGTAAAGTATTTTACATATGTACTAGACATGTACTAGACTGGTTATATCGGAGAAGAAAAAGAAATATATGTTAATTCCAAATAATAATATCGATGTTTAAAAAAAGAAGATATTCAAAATCTTTTTAAAAAATAAAAAGATTTTGGGTATGTGGTTGGCATGACAACTATAAATAAATATAGTTAATCAGTTTGTATGTAAGTAGACATCTGGAAGAATGAGTTTGTAAGTGTGTTGTATATTCCTCAGTTTGGGTCATTAAAATAAGTATAAAACAGATATGTAATGATGTTTCAGTGGCTCAAACATTAATTATATAAAGAACCAGAATAAAAATTCTACGTTGTAAACTCAATTGTTCGTTGAACGATGGAAAAACTGCGAGATTGCAGACAGTAATTATTCTGATTAGCCAGTTATTTTAATTCTCTTTTTTGTCTTTGGAAATGATTAACCTCGAGTGGACCAACCTAATAATATGAAAACCTCATGTGAAATGATAAGCTTCCACAGGCATGACAAGTGAAATTACAACCCTATTCAATGTTGAATTGTATTCATTTATATGCTAAAGATTATATTTTGTTTATGAGAATATGGTACAGGTTGATTAAGTATATGGCTTTAATTTTCTACTTAAATAAAATAAATAATATACATGAGTGTTATGCAATATCCAATTGTGTCCCTGTAAGATCTGAGTAATTCGATTTTCTACTACTTAAACTAGATTACCATCCCATTTTATTTTCAGTTTTGTTTATTTTTAAGGTGTCTTTTTAGTTACACCTTGTTTGAATATTTCTGCCTCAAATTAGTTTATGCTTACGGTACACTTAGTGTATAGGTATTTTATGAAATAATTAAGTACTCTCATAACATATACGTAGTAATTTGAGTATGAGAGGATTTTATTAGTAAATACTGTACATCATGTTATGTATTGGGTATTGAATATTGATTGCATCTGTTAACCCTCTAATTATAAGAGATTATCACTACTATTTACTGTAAATTAAATAAATGAAGTGTACAGTACATTAAAGTTTCAGTGTTGAATTGTATCCGTTAACTCTGTAATTATGTGTTAGTCTTATATAGTATGTAAATTAAATCAATGAAACATACATTAGTGTTTCAGTGTTGAATTATATCCGTTAACTCTGCAATTATATGTAACTCTTACCTATTATTTAGATTAAATAGATGAATAGATTAAATCAAAGAAATGTACGTTAGTGTTTTTCGATGTTGAATTGTGTCCATTAACTCTGCAATTATATGCGACTCTTACATACTTAATGTGACTCTTAAATCAAATATATGTAAATGAAGCCTATGTTAGTATTTCAATGTTGAAATGCATCTCCTAACCTTGTGTTCTCCTTTAATAATAAAATAAACTGTCCTTTTGTATTACATAATGCCGAAATATAATATTCTGACTACGAGGGTAAGCCAAAAATTATCCGCAGTTTTGACATAACTCTTCCTATATAGTTCATACTGATTTCTGTCCTCATTTGTTTTATTGTTATGCTGTTGTGATTATGCTATGAAAGTTTGATCATAATTCCTCCTTTTGTCCTCCTTTCGTCGCATATAGATTATGGCTTCTCCTTTAGAAGTTTGCACTAAAGAGGACCAACGAGCAGTGATCCGGTTTTTGTGGTAGGAGGGTGTATCAATCCATCAAAGATTTTCGGTACAATACGGGAACAGTGTATTGCCGCAACGGAGTGTCTATGAATGGATTGAAAAATTCAAAAAGGTTCACACAAGTGTTACGCACGAGGAAGGAGCCAGACGACCATCTAGGGCCACAAATGATGACAAGATAGAGCGTGCAAGGGACATCGTTCTGTTAGACAGACGAGTCACTATTGATAAAATGATACATCGTCTGGAAATTAGTCATCGTTTCTGTTACGCCTTCCAATCACAAAAACCGGATCACTGTTCGTTGTTCTTCTTTAGTGCAAATTTCTAATGGACCGGCCATGATCTATCTGCAATAAAAGGAAGACAAATGGAGGAATTAGGATCAAACTTTCATAGCATGACCACAACAGCATAACAACAAAAGGAAGAAAATGGAGGAATTAGGATCAAACTTTCATAGCATGACCACAACAGCATAACAACAAAAGGAAGACAAATGGAGGAATTAGGATCAAACTTTCATAGCATGACCACAACAGCATAACAACAAAAGGAAGACAAATGGAGGAATTAGAATCAAACTTTCATAGCATGACCACAACAGCATAACAACAAAAGGAAGACAAATGGAGGAATTAGGATCAAACTTTCATAGCATGACCACAACAGCATAACAACAAAAGGAAGACAAATGGAGGAATTAGGATCAAACTTTCATAGCATGACCACAGCAGCATAACAACAAAAGGAAGACAAATGGAGGAATTAGGATCAAACTTTCATAGCATGACCACAACAGCATAACAACAAAAGGAAGACAAATGGAGGAATTAGGATCAAACTTTCATAGCATGACCACAACAGCATAACAACAAAAGGAAGACAAATGGAGGAATTAGGATCAAACTTTCATAGCATGACCACAACAGCATAACAACAAAAGGAAGACAAATGGAGGAATTAGGATCAAACTTTCATAGCATGACCACAACAGCATAACAACAAAAGGAAGACAAATGGAGGAATTATGATCAAACTTTCATAGCATGACCGCAACAGCATAACAACAAAAGGAAGACAAATGGAGGAATTAGGATCAAACTTTCATAGCATGACCACAACAGCATAACAACAAAAGGAAGACAAATGGAGGAATTAGGATCAAACTTTCATAGCATGACCACAACAGCATAACAACAAAAGGAAGACAAATGGAGGAATTAGGATCAAACTTTCATAGCATGACCACAATAGCATAACAACAAAAGGAAGACAAATGGAGGAATTAGGATCAAACTTTCATAGCATGACCACAATAGCATAACAACAAAAGGAAGACAAATGGAGGAATTAGGATCAAACTTTTATAGCATGACCACAATAGCATAACAACAAAAGGAAGACAAATGGAGGAATTAGGATCAAACTTTTATAGCATGACCACAACAGCATAACAATAAAATAAACGAGGACAGAGGTCAGTATTAACAATGTAAAAAGAGTTATGTCAAAATTGCGGATAATATTTTTTATTTACACCTTAAATATTTATTACTCAATGATGAATTTGCGCATTAAGTCAGTAATTAAAGCTGAATGTTGTATTCCACTTAAGTAAATATAGTTTATGCAAATGTTACTCAACGTTAAAGATAATATGATATTTATATAATTTAATGTGACATTTAATACATTTCCAATATATTTGTTATCACTTGTATTATATACGACACCCATACTTTAATAGAAAAAATTCTAATGATCTTACAAATAATAATTACTAGCTCCTCTTTGTGTAATATTTATTCACAATATAATATATATAAGCTTTACACGCTTTCGCTTCCGTTCTTGTTTGGTGCTTCACTTAATAACGCATGATTCTTTTTCGCATTCAAGAGGCGATAAAGCGAATATTCGTTGTCAATTAACTGCGATGAACGACATCATAAATTGTAATGCGATATCGCTTCTTGGAAGAGCTCTTCTGCTGGTGTTTTCGCGAGAAGCAGGGGAGGAGGGTTGGGGGGATTGTATGTAACTGATCACAAAGAATGAAGGGTGGGAGAGAAGGGATATATATTTATTAGTTTTTCCTCCCTCTTCCCATTAGTGCTAACACAAGTTCCCCTCCATCCTTCTTAATGTGTATTCCACTGGAATGCATTTTCTACCCTCTGCCGCTTATATTCCTCTTCGGAATGGAATGGAATGGAGAGAGCTACCACTGATAGTCGCTTTCTTTGACCATTAAGTGAACACACTCATCCTTGGTTTTGCTTATAGATGCGACGTGTCTTCTTCTTCTTAATAGAATGAAGGTAGACCTAGTATAGGGTAATTTGCTCTTGAAAAGGAGAAAAGTCATTAATGCCACGGTGGGGAGCTAGAATAGAAGGAATTCTCAAGTAAATCGCAAGACTGTACATTCAACAAGCATCGAACAAATTTAAACACTAATTAATTACATTCGGGTGAAGGATAAGAAAAAAATAGGCTTTGATAATTAAATTATATTCTTCTGTAATGTGTACCTACAGTTCATTACAAAAATGCTACAATTTTCATGTTAACTCCTGTTTACCATTGATGGATTGTCGCCAAATAAATTTAGTCAATCCAGTTAAATATATTTTTAATATTTTATCCTTCGTAGCAAAACAGTTCTCAAATTTCTTAAAATATTTATGACTTGACCGCTGGATGCGCGTAAGATTTATAAAAAATACTGTCTTTTTTTATCAACTCCAAGAAAGTAATTTCAACTTTTATTTTCACAACAACAGCTATCCAGTGTTTCTTCCAGACACGTTTTTTTGGGGGAGGCACTTTCTCCCGGAACTCTGAGAGTACCCCGGAGGAGACCGAAATAATACATCTATAATATAATAATAAATTAAATAGTACCGTGTGAAAATAATATGTGCCCCTCTGAACACTAAGTGTGACCCCCCCCCGAAACCTTTTTTTCTGAAACAAACACAGCAGCTATCTGCTTATTAATCCACATATTGGTAATGAACAGGCTTATAATGAGCCTATCAATATGTATAATATTAATGGAAAACGTTATATAGCACAACAGGTTGTAATTGATTTTTACTATTTAAAATACTGTATATAATGCTTTATCTTCAAACGTTCTTTAACTTTGTAATACGTATTTCTTTTTAAAAACAGTTAAAATATCCTTGTCTGTAAACTTATTACCATCGGTATATTGTAACATTTTTGGTCTGCTCTATCGTTTACAGAAATATAGCGTATACCCATCCTTATACCTTGATTTAAATTGAGTAAACGTTGAGCTACAAAATTATTAGCTGGGAGTACGCAGTATACTCCTGTATATTCTCAAGGATACAAGGATCTGCAATATACTCCCAATCCTAGCTTATTACTACCTAACTACCTAATGATATAGGTAGCTTAGTCAATAACAGAATAGACTAATGTCATTTAGTATTTTGTGAATGTGTATGCTTTGTTCGTAATTGAAATACGTATGCACATGTATCATGTTTTAGCCTTGTATTATAATTATGTGCATATTGTTTTAATTTATAAATACATTATGGCACACTAGAGTTTTACGTACACTCATATCCAAAATTATTGTCGCATGTCTATAAATATGTTGTTGTAGGAATATAATTTGATAACGAATTCGCCCGGTATTTCTTATAATGTTAGTATCTGTATAATCGGCAAACACATATATGTGGAAATTTCATGTCAAAAGAGCAGTAAATAAGAACAATAAAACGAAAATAAAACTTTCTACTACATTTAGCAACATTTTGTTTTACTCATTCTAATTTTCATATATATAATTCTTTTCCCATGAAACTTACCACAAATATATATTTCCCGATCATACACATAATATCAGTATTAAAAGTACCCTGCAAAATCATTATCATATTATATTCTTACAAAAAGACAGTTATAGATATACAAAAATCATTTTGGACATGAGTGTACATATGTAAAAGACACATTCGTAGGTATAATAATGCTAGTGTCTTGAGGGATTCAAAACTTCTATAAACAACATCTTCAGTTATAGATTAAGATTAGTTATAATCTTTGAATGCAACATGTGAATACTCGCATATGAATCATCCCTAAACATAATCCAGTATGTAATTTGTGAGTAAAATGGTGAATAATGTATGATTAATGAGACCGTACGGATAAAGTATGTTTCTTTTTTCTTTTAAGTTGTCAATAACATAGTTGCAAGTTCCTCTTTAAAAAAGTGTTGATGTGAGAGATCGACGTTAACCGTTTATAATTAACCACGCTTAGAAAAATCCGTTCTCCGGACAGCGGTATATGGTACAAATATACGAAATCCTCTTGCTTACTACAGAAATCAGTATGGAGCATATGTTATCCTTATGCTATATAGGCACTACCCTTAGATGTTACATCACGTCTGATATCTAACAGTCTTTCTTATATTACATACATATATGTAAGCTACATTCGTCAGCTATATGTTATATACGTCCATTTGTATGTGATATCCTGACCGCCTATATTGTTTCATACGGAAAGTACATGCAGATGGAACACTTATGCAGAAAGTATTATAAAATATGCGTTTTTAATTATGCGTTTACTGTACGTTAAGTCCTTAAATTACAGGATTTACAAATGTAACATACGATTTTACGTAGGCCACATACAATTTTTTTCTCAGTACATAATTACGAAATCCTCCAATCGATGTGTCACGCTCATTGCTATTAGTAAATAGTCGTGTTAATAGGTGTCGCTACCTGCGCTATCTGTCTACCTGAAACTAATAGATGTCGCTAGCATGCAGGAAATTTCCTGATTTTAAACTATTGTATGGATTAGTTTGCAACGTGCTTCAGTTTAGTTATTTGAAAATAAGGTCCGTAACTATATATAGATTTTAACACTTAATACGAGGGTAAATCAAAAGTTATCCGCAATGTTGACATAACTTTTCCTACATTGTTCATACTGACATCTGTCCTTGTTTATTTTATTGTTATGCTGATGAAAGTTTGATCCTAATTCCTCCATTTGTCTTCCTTTTATTGCAGATAGATCATGGCCGTTCCATTAAAAGTTTGGACCAAAGAGGAAACAACGAACATTGATCCGGTTTTTATTGTCGGAAGGTGTATCAGGGGCCGCAATCCATCAAAGACTTCGGCACAATAAAGAAACAGTGTCCTGCTGCAACGGAGTGTTTACGAATAGATTGAAAAATTGAAAAATGATCGCACAGTGTTACACACGAGAAAGAAGTCGACAGCCATCTACGGCCGATGACAACACTGAGCGTGCACGTGACATGGTTCTGCTATCAATAACAACAGACACACGAGTGACTATTAATAAAGCGACACATCGTCTGGAAATTAGTCATGGTTCTGCTACCACTATTTGTTGTTCCTCTTTAGTGCAAACTTCTACTGGAGTGGCATGATTTTTCTGCAACAAAAGGAAGGCAAATAGAGGACTTAGGTTCAAACTTTTATAGCATGACCACAATAGAATAACAACAAAATAAACGAGGACAGAGATAAGTATCAACATTGGGGATAATTTTTAACTTAACCTAAAAGTTGTATACTTCTAAAGTAATTTATTGTGCTGAATGATTCGACTGCAAAGAGAATCTTTCCAGGGAACGACAAATGTAACAATCGCACTTCGCTTCAGCAAAAAAATACTCAGTACATCCAGCTGAAATTTAGTATACAGATGGAGACCATGAAGTACCAGGTATGAAAGGGCACTACTAAATATAAGTTAGAGGGTGGTTAATAAATCGCAGAAAACTGTTATAAACTGTAAATATGTGAATGTTCCAGCATAACTGTGGAACATCTAGAACAATCTTCCAAACTTAGTACAAGTATGACTAACAATGTAGAAACAAATACATTGGAGTTAACATACTCCTAACACACCCAGAAGGTGGGAATGAGATGACGTGTTAAAATAATCAAAAACAACCTATAGTAGTATCGAATCCACAATTTTCAATGTTGCTGAGATAAATAATGACACTGTTGATGCCATACTGTGAACCAAGACACCTCTAACACCTTTACGGCGTTGGGGGAGGTGACGTGTATAAACAGTCGAGAACTACCTATATTAGTGTCGAATCCATAGTTTTCGAGATCGCTGAGATGGATAGTGTCACTATTGATGACATTTAAGCCCAAGTTCAGCTTCCATCGGCATGGGAATAATAAGGATGAAAAATGAAGTGTCTAGAATGATCAACGTTAGTGTCGAATCCATACTATTCGGGATTGCTAAGGTGATTGATGAAAGTCTCGATGACATTTTTTCCCAAGATTAAGCAAGAACTGGCATGTCAATTGCCCTCAGGAATTGACAGGAGCAATGCTGCCGTTCTTGATTCCACTGTAGGAAAATATTTCCATGGAATAACGAATGTAACAATTAGACTTCGCTGCAGCAAAAAGTAGTCAGTCGATCGAAATGATTTTTTTTTAAATGTTGGAAGATCAATCAGAGAAAATACGACCCTAATAGAATTACATTTTAAGGTAATGCAAAAGAAGACGACACAAAATTTCGATAGGGCTTGACCTGACCCATGAGTTTGTTCAATCAAGGTCACACAAAAGATATTGACTTATGCAAATCGCATATTAAATCGATATTGAGATGTAGGTACGTAGTGCTGTGTTAGTGGAAAAAGTACGATAAGTAAAAAAAATCACATCGATACTGGCTGGGCCCGTTGGTAAGGATTCCTTTATTATAATGGCTCATTCAAGTGCACCTACCTCTAACATTTCCGGTCGTACTACCCGCTGTCCTCCAGATACCACAATTTAATCAATCTGTGAAGCAACTAACTAGTGAAGTTTTGTGAGAATTCCAAGAATCCAAGAGTAATGATCATGTGATAATCATTGACAAATTTTCAATGATTGGCCGGTTAATGATATATAACATTCATAGTCGTTTAGTGCAAGTTAAACCTTAATGCGACGACTTTTTCGGTGGAATTTATCTATGTATGTTCGGAGATCTCTGTCAACTGCTCTGTTAAAGGTCAAATATTTTACGAAAGCTTAAGAATACGTTAGTAACAGGCACTGAAGGTAGCAAAACTGCATCGCCCATGGCAAATTGGCCAACGATGATTAAAAAAAAATATCAGTAAGTTCGTGATTGCAATTAAATGAAGAGACAACTTGACAATTCAAGGAAGAAGCCGTCTACCTTTTCCCGATAAATGGACAGAGTGATGAATATAAGAAGCGTATGTTAGGAGAGCTGAAAATATTGATCGCAATACTAAGAACAATAAACAAATCCAAACAAACAGGGAATGCTGACGATTGTCTAGCTTCATGACTGACTAACGAAATAGTGTTGCTATCGGTTGTATGGTGAACCTCAAGAGCAAACTTTGGATTACAAACAAGTTGCTCAATGGTTCGATTGAAACTGTCACTGATGTCGTTTTCGAGGAAGGAAGACACTTACCATCATAACCTGCAGCTATTCTGGTTGACTTCTCGAACCGTACTGGATCTCGACTCCCTAATAACTCCATAACGATTCCTCCAATAACAAGAAGGTGAACCAAAACTAGAAAACAGATACTGACTTGATCATTGTTTGTTACGGCATGACTACTCACTCATCCAAATGTAAGATGATTCCGAAAGTTGTCACTGGTCTTGGTGACAAAGAGATGCTTCTCTGAATATTATATGGTAGTTTGTTTCGAATTTGAAGACTTGAAGACATCATATTTCAACCAACGTTTCTTACGAAAGGACCTCATTCAGACCCTCCAAAATGTTCAAATGTCACCAAAGGTTCTACGAAACATTCACAAATCTTGTTGGTGACTTGACCGGTTCCGTCTCCAGACTCGAAGTATCATATAATTAAATTTCTGATTCTGAACACAATAACAGCAAATATGACACTAGTTTCACGTCAAGCTGGAGGAATAATTTTTGTAATTCGGTCTCTTGAGTCAAATCTCTGTCTAGAAAAACTATCCGCACAACTACAATTACATTATATACCTGGCCGTGAGTTTATGTTCATTAATGAAGAAATGAAGACAGCGTTGCGTGCCTGAATTCTCCAACCAGATCTGTTCCACTTGAAATTTTCTCCTAGGCACATTGATGACATGACTTCTTTCCATTTTCACGAATTGATGACTGTTGGCACATTTACTGAAAGCCCAGTTGTTGACTGTTAATATGTTATAGGCGACAGTCTCAGTCAACTTTCGGTTTCTCAATCGTGTGCATCCATTTCCCAGGGTTATTTGGTAAACAAAATCTGGAATTATCAAAACCCTTGACGAAATACTGAACTGTAATATCATACTTCATTAACAATGTGAGGGAGAGATCCTAGGTCACTGGTACTTAACCACCTGCAACAAAACAACAAATTCAATAAGCTGCATTGATTTAGGACAAAGTCAAGATCATTCTACAATGAAAAGGATTGTGATTGATTTCCATGACCTCCTGAGTATCTGGTATCGAGAGGTAATAGGATAACGTATGCCTCTGCTTAAGCTCAGTTTCGATAACTGTAGCATACCTTCACAAAGTTACAGTCCTGATTGTGGTGTTTTTGTTATGTGTTCTGTATAAACATGCCTCAAATCCTGCCTATTTACAGAAATGCAGTCATGGTTAAAGACATCCCTGAATTTCGTGCTTTCTTAGCTTATGAAATAATATCTGTAAATAATTTCCCAATATTTCAGCTCAAGGAATTCATTCGCTTTGAATAGTAGTTCGCTTTTATCACGTAGATGCTCCTAAATAATAATTTAAAAAAATAACTTTTCGTATAACTTCTTCGAAATCTATCTGTATAATATGCATCATTTTTTTTTATTTCATTGCCTAATTGTTCCCAAGTTTTGTTCTGGATTTCACAACATTGTCTCATTTCCCTGTCATTATGCCCATAAACTGTGTAGTTAAATCGGCCCGTTTGAACGTGCTGCCCAGGACTTATGTCACGGAAATACAGTCGAATCTCAGCCGATGGTACGTGCCTCGGTGATGTGTTCCTCAATCTTAGTTTAATCGCAACTTAGTCTCCATTTAATGATTCTAAAATGGATTGTGATAATACTATACATGAATGAGTTTTGTTGTTTATTATTAGGACAAGGGTTGTAATTATATTAATATATGAGTACTGATATATGAGTTACGGCACGTTGGTTGATGGACGAACTAAAAAAAGGCAACTGTAAACAATTAGAACTTCAAATTAAGCACTAATTTATCCTATAGTGTACAGCGGGCCGTAGACTCGAACTTAATAACTATTTATTGATAACCCCAAGTTGCAGTATAGATGTAAGTTTGGAAATATGTTCTGTAAAGTATCCTAGGGCAAAATGTGGAAATTGTATACTCTGTCTACAGAGAAGGAATCATCTACCAATTTCTGTACCAGATGTAAATAAATTTTGGAATTAATTACAACTAGTCTATTTAAAGTATAATTAATGTACAGCATGTTGTATTTAGAATAGAGTAAACCCACAGGTCACGAACTCCTGTTTTCGCGAACAAATTGGTTCAGGAACAATTTTTTGTGAACAAGTTTTCCCTCGCTTCACAGGCATATGCGGCCGCCTTTTCTCGTGTCCAAATTCTTCAAGAATATTTCTCTTTTCTGTAAGAACTCTGTGGTATTATTTCTTGTATGCCCATTCCATTAATTTCTTCTTTTAATCTACAAAAGAAATGAAATTTGTAAGTTTTACGTCCCACGATTATGCCGATTAGGCTAAAGGAGACGGTGATGATGAGGGATGAATGAAATGGTCGAATGAAGAAAGTGGGAGGAAACGGGAGAACCCCGAGAAAACCAGGCACACAGTGTTTGTCCACCACAAAGTTCACTTGGCGGAAGCAGGGTTTAAACCCGGGATCCCAAGCGCCAGAGGTGAACGCTCTACCACTGAGCCACCGCGGCCCTCTAATCTACAAAAAAGAGAAGTTATAACTAAATATAATGCACATGGCACTTAACCATGCAATTATTCTAAAACAATACATGTTCCTTCAAATGTTCAGCAGTGTACACACTGAAACTAAATAATATAGATTTCAAAAGAAAACAGAAAAATCTGATAAAGAGACTAAAGTCAAAAGGCAATAAACTGTTTAATGAATTTATGCGTAGAATGAAAGAAAAATAGACAGACGATTATTCCCGCCCTCTTTTTTTTATGAAGACTTGGCGTATTGATTAAAAGAGAGAATATTGAGTTCTTCACAAAATTTCAGCGATATCTGTTTCTTCTTCCCATTTCACTGTTGACTGACTTTCTTAATTCTAGGAGCGATTATTATCAGAATAGTTCATCTCTCTTTTCCTTTCTTTCTCTATTCGTATATTTCCCTTTTTTCCTTTTTTTTTCCCTCCCTTGATCATTTTAAGGTTCCTTTTTTTCCCAGTAAGAGAGTTTCCAGCAGCTACCGAAAGTTGATTCTTAATAAACGCATTTCTTCCTATCTTTTTAATATTTCACACTATTTTATTATTATTATTATTATTATTATTATTATTATTATTATTATTATTATTATTATTATTATTATTATTATTATTATTATTATTGTTATTATTATTATTATTATTGAGAAGTATAGTTTCTGTGTTCGGTTTTAATTCTTGTACACTCGCGCATTAAAGTTGATTTTTTTCTAATTTATCAAATCTATGATTGATAAATATGCAAGATAATATTTCTGGGGTCGTTTACTACTGAACTATAATTAGCCTGCTGTGCTGTAGTTGAGCGATGTGACATGAGATGTCAAGCTAACGATGCCATGAATCGAAACCCATTTGGAGTTCGAGTCCCTTTAAAGATAATGGATGTTTTAAAGATTTCGAGTCCCTTTGAAGACCATGGACATTTTTTAAGAGTTCGAGTCAATTGAAGACCATGAGTATTTTTAAGAGTCAAATCATTTTGAAAGTCATGGGAATTTTTAAAGAATTCGAGTCCCTCTGAAGATCATGGGCATATTTTAAGAGTAAGAGTCCCTTTGAAGACCATGGGCATATTTTAAGAGAAAGAGTCCCATTGAAGACCATGGATATTTTTAAGAGTTAAAGTACTTTGATGACCATTAGCATTTTTTAAGAGGTCGAGTCAATTGAAGACCATGGGTATTTTTAACTCAAATCATTTTGAAGGTCATGGGAATTTTTAAAGAATTCGAGCCCCTCTGAAGACCATGGGCATATTTTAAGAGTCCCTTTGAAGACCATGGGTATTTTTTAAGAGTTCAAGTACTTTGATGACCATAGGCATATTTAAGAGTTTCTTTGAAGATCGTGGGAATTTTTAATAGTTCAGGTCCCTTTGAAGACCATGGGCATATTTTAAAAGTAAGAGTCCTTTCGAATCCCTTTGAAGGTCACGGGTATTTTTAAGAGTTCGAGTCCCTCTGAAGACCATGGGTATATTTAAAGAGTAAGAGTCCCTTTGAAGACCATGGACATATTTTAATAGTCCCTTTGAAGACCATGGGCATTTTTAAGAGTTAAAGTACTTTGATGACCATGGGCATATTTTAAGAGTCCCTTCAAATCCCTTTCAAGGCCATGGGTATTTTTAAGAGTTCGAGTCCCTTTGAAGATCATGGGCATGTCTTTTTTTTAAAAAAAAATAGTTTGTGGGAGTAGCCGAGTGCCCTTGCGCGTTCGGATTCGGATCACGGGACATAATCAATAGTCTAAGAACATGAGTATTTTTAGCTGTCCTTGAAGTTCTTATGTTCGCGTTCCTGTCGTAATGGATGACTACCAGGGGGCCGCGGTGGCTCAGTGGTAGAGCGTTCACCTCTGGTGCTTGGGGTCCCGGGTTCGATCCCAGCCCCCGCCAAGTGAACTTTGTGGTGGGCAAACACCGTGTGCGTGGGTTTTCTCGGGGTTCTCCCGTTTCCTCCCACTTTCTTCATTCCACCATTTCATTCATCACTCATCACCGTCTCCTTTAGCCTAACCGGCATAAACGTGGGACGTAAAACTTAAAGATTTCATTTCATTTTTCAGGGTCGGATCCAGGATTTCTTGAAGGGAGTGCACCAATAACTATCACTACGTTTGATTTAAATTTTTAAGTTTTAAAATCCCTTTAGGCATCTGTGGTGTGAATGATGAATATTACTTTGTTCAGTGAATCCTTTTCCTTCAACCTTCAGAAAATCGACTTAAACTATTGCTTTTGCAAAACTAAGCTTTCTTTTAAGCCTCAAACAACACATGACAGCAGAAAGTTTCCAAAAATGTTGCTTTTTCATTAGGTTCTAATTTTAGATAGTGTACAGATAATAATACTATTCTAACAAAATACTGTATTGTGCATGTTTATGTACACATAATAAAGAGAGTGGTTGGTCGTGGTGGCTCAGTGGTAGAGCATTCTCCTCCGGTGCATGGAGTCCCTGGTTCTATCCCAGCTAGAGCCAAATGGACTTTCTGGTGGACAAATACCGTGTTCGTGGGTTTTCTGCCAGTTCTCCCGTTTCCTCCCACTTTATTCATTCCACCATTTCATTCATTTCTCATCATCACCGTCTTCTTTAGCCTAAACGGTATAACCGTAGGACGTAAACTGAAAGATTTCATTTCGTTTCAATAAACAGTGTGTTGCAGTAATAATATCTTACCTTTGCACCTAATAGTAAATAATAAAATAAAATTGAAAATTTTAAAGGGAGAAGATATGGGTTTGATTCCCGGGGAAGCTTATTATAGTTCGAATAGACCCACGTCTGATATGTCCTCGCTGCTGAAAGGGACGTTAAACCACAATCCTTCCTTCTTATCAAAATTGAAATGTTTTAAGTAACTTTAAAACGACTTTTTAATACAATATTATAAAATACAGTAGAAAAGATTTTGTGTGCTGCGGATGCAGTTTGGGGTAAAATAATGAAATATGACCCAAACTAAAAATTTTGTTCGCTCTTCCTAAGGTTAAGAACTATAAAGTTTTTTTTTATATTCATAGCTTTAATTAGTGTACAAAAGCGTGAAACCAAGTTTTGACTCTAACAAACAAATAAACAGAAAACTAACATAATGTAAGCTTTGTAAAAACAGAGCTTCAATTGGCTTCTCTAAAGCAAACTGCACGATTTCATCCAAACCGAAAGAAATTGATCTACCTCATCAAAGCTAACCTTCTTTTCTTTATTACGTACATGCCCAATAGAAAAAGAACTCTATAATTGTTGTAAGTGATTCTTCTTAACCGGCGTTTTCTTTTCATATCACAAGGACCAACCACAATGGAAACCAAATGGGACTTTCTCAACTGAGTAATTATTTCTCGTGACTCTGGCTAAGCCCAAGTCTTCTCACTTACAATACCAACCCTTTCTGCTTTCCTTCTCCCTCTTCTTTCTTTCTCTTTCTGTCGTTTTCTATTGCTATTCTCTTTCCAGCAGAGGTGCCATCCCAAGCACTTAAAATCATCAGGTGTTTAAGCAAAATATATTTCGGAGGACGAATCCGTGTTATGAACCTATATTTACTCAGTTCTTGTATACAAAAGACATTTCTAATCTCAATTCCTAACACTAATTTTCCACTTCACCATTCTAAGGCTGGGTGCACATTGACCAGAGGTACAATACAGTGAGTATTGTAACAAAGCCTTCTACCGCATATTCACTCGAACACGTGCTAGGCAAAGGGCTCTCCAACGTTCAGACATACAGTCAATGCACTCAGTTCTCTGTCTCCACATCATGCAAATGCATTAAGTCCTCTCTCTGCCTTGACTTGGCTATCCTGCCTCTAGTTAATGTGCGACCGACTTAACCAAGCTAGCGTAGGCTATTTTAACAGATCCTGTGTGAGTGGGTTAGCAGAGGGACAGACTATAAATGCACAAAACACTTTGCCTGTGTCAATAGCCGAGTGATATCAGAAGTTAGGTCTCGGATCAGGAGAAGTAATCCATCGTATGTTCGACCCCCACTGAAGAGCATCGGTGTTCTTAATTGTCGTCAAAGTTGCTGTGTGCCTGCTCCTGTCGTACTAGATTTAATAGAAAATTGAACAAGATTAATTAGAACACCATGAAAGACTAGTGTCCCGGTCAGGGTGATTTATTTTTTAACAAAAAAATTGGTTTGCGTTCTTACTTTACAACTGAGATGTCTCATGTTCGAATCCGGTGGCTGTCCATCCTCACTGAAGTTTTTGCAAGAGTTTCTCCTCAGTTCCACCAAGTATATCCTGAGGTGTTACTTTTAGATATAGGCCTTGAACTTAATTTCCTTCCATTTCCTTTTCCATTAGTTCTGTTTGTTTGCTAAGGTTTAGCGCAGCTTTTCAACACTCAGGCTGTATGAGGCGTAGACCTACAGTTTAAGGTGGAATCCCAACCACATTGGTATGGTTCTCAATGCTCTCTGGCTGTGAATCGAACCCAGAACCACGTGCATCAAAATGGACATGCACTATCTTTGTCATTATTGTCGATTGTTAATAAATGCAGCTTAAGTCCCTTAGAAACTGTACCTGGAAACTTGTTGAATAAACAATGTCAACTCTTCACATTGTTCACATTGAAATTCATAGGAAACTCATCAGGACCAATCACCGAACACTCCTTTCCGATATATTGAACATTTTAAAGGGTAGTAACTATCATCAAAACATAAATTCCTTTGTCTTAATCAAAACTGTTAAGTACAAAGGGAAATATTAGGGTCATTCTGAACCCAATCCCGTCCTAAATCTTAAATTGCGTTACCAGTTATACGATAGATTTATGTGTGTCTAAAAAAATAAATATTTCCTTTGAAGTTCTGGACATTACTAGTTGGCAGTGAAATTAATAAGGAGCCATGAAAATGATCTTTCTACATGAAAAATGTTCTCAGAGTTTTCACGCAGAGATTAAGATAGTTCACTTGGTTAATTTAGAGTTTATTCTCAATACCGAGGCGATATAACACACAGAACTATAGCCTATCTTGAGAATTGAATAATATGAAATCCCGCCGAGAAACAAAAATACCGATCTTCTACGTTCTACGCGTATGTGTCTTCGTATCATGTAGGATATAACCATATGTTTTTACAACACGTGATCCAAGCAAACACTCATCAGACGACAGCTTCGAAGAAGAATGTCGTCCATCATCGCCAATCGTCGGCAATTGACGGAGATCAACGAAGGTAGCCGACCTTTTATTATAAAAGAGGAAAGCACATCATAGAAGACATCAATCTCTCCCGGTTGATCAAACCACCAACTCTCTAAGACTCCTGGTCATTGAGAGCTACCCTTCCTAAACGCTCTAAGGCACCTAGTCATTGAGAGCTACCCTTTCTATACGCTCTAAAGCGCCTGGTCATTGAGAGCTACCCTTCCTATACGCTCTAAGACGCCTGTTCATTGAAATCTACCCTTCCTATACGCTCTAAGACTCTTGGTCATTGAGAGCTACCCTTCCTATACGCTCTAAGACTCTTGGTCATTGAGAGCTACCCTTCCTATATGATCTAAGACTCTTGGTCATTGAAAGCTACCCTTTCTATACGATCTAAGACTCTTGGTCATTGAGAGCTACCCTTCCTATACGCTCTAAGACTCTTGGTCATTGAGAGCTACCCTTCCTATACGATCTAAGACTCTTGGTCATTGAGAGCTACCGACTCTTGGTCATTGAGAGCTACCCTTCCTATACGATCTAAGACTCTTGGTCATTGAGAGCTACCCTTCCTATACGATCTAAGACTCTTGGTCATTGAGAGCTACCATTCCTATACGATCTAAGACTCTTGGTCATTGAGAGCTACCCTTCCTATACGATCTAAGACTCTTGGTCATTGAGAGCTACCCTTCCTATATGCTCTAAGACTCTTGGTCATTGAGAGCTACCCTTTATATATGATCTAAGACTCTTGATCATTGAGAGCTACCCTTTATATACGCTCTAAGACACCCGGTCATTGAGAATTCCAACTCTCCTCTCTAAGACGCCCGCTCATTGAGAGACACCTATCCTATACGCCCTAAGACACATGGTCATTGGGTTCCTCTAAACTTCACCTACAAACCTCCAATATATTAGAGGAAACTTGTACTATTTGTAATATATAGTATTCAAGAGGATAATTTTATAATAAAAAGGTGATGGTTAAGTCCAAACTCCTGTGTACCGTATTTTGCTCTACTCTATAGAAAGGTTTACAATATAGTTACAAGGAAACACGTGTTAATATAGTAAAATTCATATAAATGTAAACCATATGCAGCAAATTTTGTTTTACTTAGGAAGCATTGTGTATAAACAAGACGATTCATTTAGACAAATCCATTTCCTCTGAAACTGAAGTGCTAAATCTAACTAGAGTTGTAATATATTATTTTTATTTTAGTGAATAGTAACTTTTCATACAACCAGTTTGTAATGTCTATGGAAAGTTAAGATTTGATCTTGACCACTGTTGTACCTTCATCCACGATGGCTTCCTCATTCTCAAGAATTTCGAATCCACAGTTTTAACCCCTTGCGTTCCCGGTGTCATTTTCTTATGTACATGCTGTAGTATTGGTTTCATTTACTGTTAAAATATTATTTACACCGTTATATAGGGCATCGTTATTGTGTGCGTGTGAGGAGAGCATTCACTTTGCTGATAAAAAAAAAACAATTATTTGCATTATGGAATATTTGGACTGAAAACGGAAAATTCTGATGTTCTGAAGGAATTTTATGTTGCTTCAGGTTGGCAACACTGACCAGAGATCAAAGACAAAGATTTTCCTTTTCCGATCTCGAAATAGATCTCGAAGTTGCTAATTGTTTATCGTCAAAACAAACAGATGTGTGTTGTAATTGAATGTTCCCTTAGGCCTCACATCTACTGAGACAACACATTTTTTTCTTGTCTTTTCTGTCAGCAAGGTGCTGTCACCTAAGGATAAATAGTAGGACTGAGTCTTGACTTGCATCCACTAATTTCAGCATCTCCAGTATTAATACAACCCTTAATAAGGGACATACTTTCATGATACCCTCGTATGGATGTCATTGGTAGGCATAGGGTTAACAGTACTATCTGAAATATTCCTTCTTTGCATTAAGCAGATCAGGTTTATGGGAAGTATTTGAACTCCTTCTCTTCTTATCTCAATGAAAATACAATTAGAAAAGTCCGTGATATTACTCGCACTTCTCACGTCTTCTCAAACCCACGCCGAAGAGGACTGAACTTGCACTTAAACGGAATCGAGAGTGCCATCATTCATCTCAGCAACCAGAAAACTGTAAATTGAACTCTTAAAATGGGTCGTTTTCTATTACTTTTTTAAATGTATTTCCATTTCCGTACACACCCCGCAACCACCTCATCCGCCATACAGAGGGCGATGAATTTGGAATTCAACGACATCAGAAATATAACTATTCATCTCAGCAACTATGGATTGGGCCTTAATATCAGTCGTTTACAATTATTTTTTACATGTCATTGCTTCCCACACTCACCCCTTACATTTATGATGATTGGGGATGAATTTGGAATTAACAGTATCGAGAGTGTCACTATTCATCTGAGCGACCCCAAAAAGTATGGATTGAACAATAAATATAGGTCATTTTCAAATATTTTTAAACGTCAAGATTCATCAATTATTTCGTGTGGGGTATTGTGAAAGACAGAATTATGAACGATGTAAAAACAGCCAACAAGACTACGAAATGCTGTTATGGAGAAGATTGGGATGTAATTGAAATGCAAAATCATACAATAAGAAAACATTGAAAAGAACAATAACATGAAGTACTGTTGTAATGTTACAGTACCATTTGGTAACGATGGTTAATCGTGCAGAGATTTCTTAGATATTATGTTCACCAGGTTGAGTATCAAATTTACCTGTTTGCGGATTATTGTTGTAATGTTGAAGTACCGATTGTAATGATGATTAATCATTCCACTATTTCCAAGAAGTCTTATTACACTGAGTGATTATTAAATTTACCATCGTCTTGAGCAGAGTATGTTCTAATATTGAAGTACCCGGTACCGTTCGTAATAGTGATTAGTTATACCGCGATTTCCAATATGATATTTTCCTCCAAGTTTATTGCTAGATTTATTGGTTTCTATAGTTACATTACACTTTGTACCTGTATATATAAACATGCGAAATATCTAAGATGGAAGCATTTGAAATATGGTGTTGGCACAGTGTTGCGCATATCATGGACCGAAAGCAAAAGGAATGAAGACGTACTAAAGGAAGCTAATGAAGGACGACAGATCATGAAGATAATAGGAAAAAGAAGAAACAGCATGCTTGGCCATCTTATTTGGCACTCCAATTGCATCACCATGTTCATAGAGGGAAATGTAGAAGGAAAACCGAGGATAGGAAGAACAAGGATAAAATATCTAGATGCAGTTACTAAAAAGAGACCTTATCAAAGTATAAAACAGCTCTCTCAAAGGGGAGAAAAGTTTTAAATTTTCTGGTTAATGTTAGAAAAAAGAAGATATAAACATCTTGTTTTCTTCATCCAATTTTATATCCTCATTTTACTATAATTTTTAAAAAGTAGATTCTCTCTTTAATTCAGAAACCGAAAACATTTTTTTTTCTTAGCAAATACATGTTGAATAGATTGAAGCTTAAATAGCAGAAAATTATAGATTTTTCCTTCTTAATAAATTACTATAGGTGGCAACTCTTTCTAAATCCTCTCTTCCCTCTACTTCTGATTTTTCTTGCTGCTTTTTTCTCCTTCTACCTTCCTCCTTCCCACCCAGAAAGAGAAAGAGAGAGAGAGAGAGAGAAATGGATTTAATTAAGTAGATGGAGTCAAAAGAGAGCGGAGGGTTGGTGATGTGTTGGTTCGTGAGATATAAGGGTGAATCTTATGGAACACAAGTTATCTTATTGGCAGTTATAATTAACCTAACTTTATATCCCAGTCGTATCACCTCCCTGCTCTTCCCAAGGCACCACTTCAATCGTTTCGTTTCGAGAAGTGTTAGGCTTGAAGGCAATTGTTCAAAGAGGAACAAGTGTTTTGCTTTTACACACACACACACACACACACCTATACGTATATTAATGTATAAAATTGTATTGTTCAACGGGAAAATGCTATTTAAAGTACTCCCATGAAACAAAACTTTGCTCACCTATCGTGACTGAATAGTTGTCCCTCCCGTTATTGATGGGCGGGAACCACGTTCGATTCCTGCAGTTCGTATCCATATTGCTAGAGGTTCATATTTTATATAGTTTAGTATATAACTCAATACTAAACTTGTTGAATTTTATCGTTCCTTTCAGCACCGAAGCTATATGAGACGTGGACATACAGCTTAGCATGAGATTTGAACCACATTATCTCCTGCCAAGAATCAATATGAAACTTAAAAAAAAATCCCTTACAAAGAGTCATAGGTTTAATTCAAGGGCGTTTAAGTTTTAGTGAACAATGATTGGTTTATGGATTGGCTGAGAATTCCCCGTTCATTTTTTTTTTATTTCAACTGTGTCATTTTCATCCAATAGAATTTGTTGTTGTCCTTTTTAACCGAGTAAATAAAACGCAATTCTTAGTTTGACCTGTATGTATGTAGATATGTTCGCGATTATATCGTGAATCATTGGTCATAATTCGATGTATTTTTCATTAATTTGATAACCTATTTCCAAGGATGGTTCTTATGCATAAAATATTTAAGAATTTTCAATAAAAAATTAAGTATTTTTTTAATCAAATACCTACTGGAACATCTGACGAAAAATACTATTCTAAAATATGAGGCAACCAGTAAATAAACAAAGTAAGTTGGGTTGCATATAACCAAGGGGTTAAGAATCTATTGTAGCCAGCTTGCTTCAAATGGTTTAACACTGTTTGACGATGGATGTTTAAGTTATTTTTGGTGTCATTAGTATTTTCTTGCCAGTCTTGCTCAACTTTTGCGAGAATATCATCCACTTTTTACATAATTGATCGCCTACAGCAAGGAGCATCTAGAACATCGAAATTTCCAGAAGGAAAATGAATGAATCATCTTATGGCTATTACTTATGATAATGCATCTTGCCCATAAATGGTACTAATTTCTTCACGTTCATGCGCAGTATTAGGGCTTTTATGGAAATAAAATTGTACAATATAGCAGTTTTGCGAAAAGTTCACTTATTTTGCATCTAATTATAAGAATTGCAACCTTTTCCACATCTACAAGCTTCAACTATACGCTCCCAAATGATGTTAAGCCTGACACCTTGCGACTCATATACGCTGAGACTTAGAGCGCTAACGCCATATCGTGAGCAAACAACTCACTACATTTTAGACTGTATGATATCTTGATATGTTTATCGCTAATGTAATGAGCTATTTCCATGGAAGTTTCATACCTAGGAGTATAATAAAAGAATTTCAATAATTTTGATAATCAATTATTACGCACATGGTTCGTAGGGATACTCAGTTTATAGGAAGTATATGTTCTACCTTTGATTTAAGTCAGGGGTAAAAGTGGATCTGAAAAGGAAGGGGAACGGTAGGTACGGCATGACGTCACGCCGTACCCCTGCCTATCTTTGCCCATTGTAGTATTTTAGGAATTGGGGTGACGTCGTACATATTTTTTGGAGGTGGAGGACGGCGTCTCCCCGCGTTCCCTCCGCACTTTTACCCGTTGTTTTAGGTATCTAACTAAACTATTGTAGTAACCCAATTTTTTTTTTAATTTAAAAACTTGAAAGAAAAATAACTGACTTCAAAAACACACTAACAAGCAGAAAATTAAAACTCTTTTCTTTAAAATACAAACCGACTTTAAAGAAGCACAAAAAGGCCAAAAATACTAATAGCGCTAAAAGAAAAAGCTAAAAACAATAGTAATAAAACGCTTAAATTCAGAAAATAATGTGTTAATATTACTTATAAAATATTTTTGAAGACGTACCAAATCAAACAAATTAATGGTTCATAAAATTACCAACGGAATAAACATATTATTTTTTGGTTTTAAGCGTTTTATTACTATTATTTCTGGTTTCTAGCGCTCTTCAATATTCTGTCTTTTAATGTTAGTTTTTCTTTTCAAGTCGGTTCATATTTTTTAAGTTTCAATTCTTTGTCCGGAACGTTGCATAACTGTAGAACGCAAACTTTTTTTCCGTTCCTAATCTTTTCTTCTGAATTTTTTAAGCCTGTATGCTTCTGGATACAATTACGAAAACTGCTATTTCAGTACCACCTATCGATAGGCATCAGTATCAAGCTTACGAGAAACATGAGAGAACTACAAGAAAAAATATAGGTATCGTAAAAGAAAGAATACAAAGAAATTCCAATGTTATCGTTCTGAAAGTCTCGTATATGTCTCATTCAGAGCAAAAGGGCTAAACTGAAAATTCGATTACATCTCGCCAAACAAATATATGAAGCAAATAAGGATATTATTTAACTTATGTATTAGAAGATGTTTAACGGCAGCTGTGGCTGAATGGTAGGGCGCTTACTTTTGGTGCATGAGGTCCCTTGTTCGATCCCAGCTGGGGCCAAGTGAACTTTGCGGTGGGCAAGCACAGTGTGCGCAGGCTTTCTTATGGTTCAACCGTATCCTCCCATTTTCTTCACTGTCATCATCACAGTCTCATTTGCCTCGAAATATAAATGTAGAAGACCTTAAACTATTAAAAAAACGCGGTAGCTCAGTGTTAGAGCATTAACCTCATGTGCTTGGGGTTCCTGGTTCGATCTCAGCTCGCCCAAAGTGGCATAAGTGACAAACATCGTGTTCGTGGGTTTTTTCGGGGTCTCTCGTTTCCTCCCATTTTCTTCATTCCACCATTTCATTCATTATTTCACCATCACCATCTCCTTTAGCTTAGCCGAGATAAGCGTGGAACGTAAAACTCAAAGCTTTAAACTTGCATATTATCACTGTAATTTCGTAAATCTTTCTCGTGGCGTTTAGGAACATGAACCATAACTTATATACAAAATTCAAAGTAATATTTATTCGGGTTGGTGCAATTGAAATATCCGTAAGATGTCAGGCAGGAAAACACTCTGTGACGCAACTAATGAATAGACAAGGTCATGTTCAGCAAATAGTCTAGGCTGCACAACTGGTGAGAAAGTACACCATAAAATAATGTACAGCTTTAATTGATTTTCCGTTACTACTTCAAACTGGGACATTCTTTACATTTAGTTGCGACAAACATCAACAGACATTTGAACCTAAAGTGTTGAATAAATGCACAAGTTACCGTTGGATTGAGTATTCTAACGTATTAGTGACAATGTTAGAAAATGAACCACGCGGCCAACGACTATACTCTGATGACCATTGAGTCAAAACATAATAGATCCACCTACTCTGGTAAATCAAAAGGAAAAGAATTTCGTAATCTCATCATCATTATTATATGCAGTCTGCCATTACTGACAATTTACTTGCCGCAAAGCAAGAATTTTACGTACATTAGATCGTCCATAAATCTATTCGTTTTGACCCACTTTGTTTAATATCAATTGGGATTTTCTTCTTCATCCTCATCCTTGTTTTGCTTCTATTTATCATTTTTATCACGCCGCAAAGAAGACCATTCTTCTTAAAAGAGAACGGGAGTATGTTAGCGCTTATCATTATGATCTACACTCGGGAAGATTCAGGATTCCAGTCCGCGACCGACTATTCTCATTTCTCCGGGTTTTTCCTCAGTTTCTTGAAACAAATGCCAAATACGTCCTCTAGCCGACTTCTGCCATTTTCTTGAACATTGTTAATTGTTATTCTTGTTCTCGTTGCCACATGGTTATCGTATGTGCCTTTGGCTCGGGAAACTTAACTTCGATTCCGATGAGAACTCATGAGTTTCAGATCCCACGTTAAACTGTAGACCCATGTCTCCTATACTCTCGATATTGAAATGGCCGCAAACCTGCAATCTGAACGATCAACTAATAACTCATGATTATCATTGATGGTTGTTCAAGGTTCCAGTGCAAATTAATTTGACAGACTCAACCTGAAAGTTCGTTAAATAATTAATGTCCTAATTACTTTCATTTTCTTTTTTATATTTAAAATTTTGTTTTCCTTAACGATTTTTCCCACTCTTCTCTATTCTCACTATTGGAAGCATTTCGCATGTTATTTTCGTACTTGTTGGGAGTCGAAATGTATAGAAGTGTTGAATTTTAAATCAGTAGACAGAAAGTGCTTTTTATAATTTAAAACTAGCCGCTTTAGTCAAAGATAGATGTAAAATTGTCTAAACACTTGTAATGATTCATTGCTATAAAACGTGGACTTAAGATTGGATTAATTTCGAGTTTAGCGTAAGTTTCAGCACCGAGACTATGAGAGACGTGAACCTAGGTATGCTTCCTGTAATTTGAGTATATTTGGAACTGAGATACACTTCAGAATGTGACATATCCTTGGAGACTAATAGTTAATAAGTATATACCTGAAATGAAAGCTGTAATGTTATTTGAATATGGATAGAGGCTGACTGGGAACCGTAGGGCCCACTCTACAAGACTAAAATGAGGGCTCACTGTGCTAATGTTAAAAAAATGTATTATCATTGTTTAAATGCTTTTCAAGTATCAATTTACTTTCTAACTAATAAATAGTGTTACATATATTAACATAAAAGCAAAAGATTTAGTTTAAAAGGAAACATTCTCATACTAGTACATACAATGTATAATTGGCATTATCATTTTTATTGTAAACACATCCAACACTGAAATTGTTGATTTTAGTTATTTATGCAATGAATTTAAACACTTTTTAAATAAAAAAATCTTTACTTTCTAAAATACATAAAGGTTGGTCTCATTAAAACACATTTTTACTAAGTCAAACATATTCTAATCTTAACTTTGAAACAAGAATAAACAAGCCGAAGTGAACCGAACTCAAACGAAGTGAGAGACTCCCGTCGTGGAAAGCTGTGCAACACAGCAGCATAACATGTAGAGTCTGTCCTTGGCCCAGGTCGGCCACCAAATATAGCGATCTTTGTCTCTTAAACAATGGGCTACTTTCCCGGTAAATTTCGTTGAGATTTGGCCAGTAGTTACCGATAAATGAAATACCACATACACAAACACACACACACATATGCATACATACACATACTTACATACATACACCTAATGTGAAACCATGAGCTCCCATATGCTTAGTCCCAATCTAATAAGCAAAAAACGTTTTTAGTAATATTTAAGTTCCTTCTCGTATAAATCAGCTTTTATTTCAAATATTTTAAAATTTACTTCTAAATTAGATTCATAGATCTATATGCCACTAAAATCTAACCTAATGTTAATACTTTCAAGTGACCAGCAATGGAGAATGGATTTCGCTAACGTTACTTTTTTGCTAGTTTAGTTTCTCATACATAAGTTACTCATAGCTTCAAATAGCTACTTAATTCTTTAGAGCTAGATACCAGATTCAATCACTTTGTCGTAATCAAATGTACATGATCTTTCTACGTAAGAAAGGAGAAAACAAATCATGTCCAAGCGAAGAACGCAAAATTATTTTTGATTGTTTTCACAATTGAGAAAAATCGGTTACGAAATAGTCAGGTACACGAAACAAATGATTGATTAATTGAATGATTTTTGAGTTTTACGTCCCGTTCAGCAGCGAGGCTATATGAGACGTGGGCCTACTGATTAACGTGGAATCCGAACCACATACGAAACAAATGAGTTTAAACATGCTTATATGCTTTATACATTGATGAATATAATGGGCCATATATAGTAGATATAATTCATAAAGCAGCTGTAGTGCACAAGCTAGACACACTTTACATTGTTTTTCAGCTTTGTATTTCATTCACTTATCTCACTCTCATTACATTTCTCTTCTTCATTTTCCTCTTCTGCAATCCAATGATCATATTTCATTCCTGTTAATTTCATTACTTACAATATCCGTCTTTTTACAAATTGGTGTACTATAGTCCTATAATAACGAGCAAATTTGAACAGTTTGTCTCGAATTAGTTCTTTTCCCACTTTATTACAATAAGTTAGGGCATTGAGAGCACAATGGGGTAGTTGTTCTAGCACACTGATCTTATAACGTGTAGGATATAGCCAAGCAATATAATTTATCGGCGTTTCATTACAGATAAATCGATAATTTAATACATGAATTGTTGTATCTAAAGTAGCATTAAAAACGTATATCTCAAAAACACTTTTGATTAGGAATCGAAAATTCTTGCCTTACCGGGACCCGGTCGTCTATGGTAACTGTACGTGTTGGCAATAAGTCTGCCTCGCAACTGTGGCGTTAAACCTCGCAATGTTTGAGGACCCGATCGTTAACGGAATCTTTTGATGTCGATAAACGTAAAGAACAAAATATTCTGTTTTAAAACCTTATCTATATTATTTTTATTTTTATTTATTTATTATGCGCAGATAGAAATTAATGGGATATAAGTTAGTTAGAAATATTTTCCATTCTGATCTACTTTCTGAGAGTTAATGGGGTCAACCAGAGGTAAAAGTGTTGGAGAACGCGGAGTGACGCTGTCCCCTCACTTCCAGAAAATATGTACTGCGTCCCCCCAGTTTCTAAAAAATTACAATGGACAAAGACAGGCAGAGGGACGGCGTGACGTCATTCCACTACCTTCCGTCCCCCTACCTTTTCAGATACACTTTTACCTCTGGAGTCAACCTCTACTCAAAGTTGGTGGGACACCCTGTATTTACGGGGTAGTAAGCTGAGTCATTTCACCTCTGAATATGAGCAATCTTAAAACAAGCTATAGTGTCAGAAAATTTGAGTGCAAATATGTTTCAATGTAGTAGCACCCAAATTAACGACTTCGGTTGTTAGGTATTAATTTATTTTGTAACAATCATGTCCATATGTCTTCTGTGTGCGATGCAATTTCTTAACTTGAGTCGAATAATAAGTTAACTTGAGTCGAGTTCCATTTAATTTGGGGTTAGGAAACTCAAAACGGAAGAAATTTAGTGTAATTTGCTCATATTGGACAGAAACATTGGCTCCACAAGCATTATGGAAAACTGGAAACTACTTGGGTGAAGTGAAGTGAAATGGATTAAAGATATAGATCGAGAGTTTGTACTACGGTTACCAGGTACATAAGAACTTAACAATTAATTAACTGTTGTTCATCTACACACATCGATTACTTACTGTATTTGATATAGCATTTATCCTTGTCATTGTTTACGTAGCAATGAACTTTATAAACTAGGATTTTATTTCATTACATTTTGCCTTTCTTAATTGTTAAGGCTTTTCAGCAAGCTCGAATCAACGTTTTTTTTTTTTTTAAATTTTAGTTATGAACGTAACTGAAAAATGCATTTACATGAACTAGTAATTGTTTTCAAAAATATGTTTCGTACAGTGCATAAATTTGAATGTCTAACAATTATGACGTCGCATACTGCACAGACAAGAAAATATTTCGTACAATGCATAAATTTGAATGCCCAACAATTATGACGTCATATCTTGCAACCTCAAGAAAATGTTTCATACAGTGCATAAATTTCAATGTCCAACAACTATGACGCCATATATTATACACTCAAGAAAATGTTTCGTACAGTGCATAAATTTGAATGCCCAACAATTATGACGCCATATATTGTACACTCAAGAAAATGTTTCGTACAGTGCATAAATTTGAATGCCCAATAACTATGACGTCATATACTGCATACTCAAATTTCTGGTCTATAAGAGATTTCGGCATGTTATTGCATTTGTAGTGTATTGAAGATATTATCTGTCTTACTTCTTACATTTTTATATTCTTGATTGTGTTTAGTTTATTAACTAAAATTAAAAACAAAAGTGGGGCGCGCTAGCGGATCAGGAGGAGTGGTTTGAATGGGGTGGATCGACTCCTTGACGAGACTCAAAACACGGAGTTTTAAATCATATCAGAATAAAATATGACAATATTTTATATATTGGTCCTACATAAAAAGATGTCTTTTGGGGACAGTTGCCCCCACCACCTACCCGTAGATACACCAGTAAGTGGGAGGTAAGCTCAGTCTCAAGTACAGAAAGTACTCTCGAAGAGTAGCCAATATATACATACATATACTGTAAAAGTTGCCGTGTGTATGTGAGCTATAAACAGCCCAGGCAGAGAAGTAATAGAACGAATAGTCTTGGTGGATTCGCGTGATGGAGACCAGAGACTCCCTCAATACACGGTCATGTCAAGGTCACTGGACTTATTGCTGTGACCTTTGCTGCTTTAGACCCCCTCACGTCCAGCAGTAACGAGCCTTTTGAGAACGTCCAGGAGTCTCTGTGGGGACAAGTGCACGAAGCACTTAGTGTCAAACTGAGTAGTCAAACTAACTTTTTTCCCTTCTCTTTTTTTTCTTATTTTTCCATTTCACATACGTTTTTTTCTCTCTCGTTTTATTTTCTCTGAGAGACACGTATTTGCCCCCTGGATACTTTATGTTGACGAAATGTTAGACGAGATGGTTCTTCTTCAAGGGAAAAGGTATACGAAGCCTGGCATATGTGTATAATTTATTTCCTACTCTTATGTCACATGATGTGTGAACAGTAATACTACTACGATAGTCAATAACTCTAAAAGTATACATAAAAATTACATTTAAAAATATAGTCCACTTTAGGTGTTTGATACTATGCATGTACACTCTCACAAGGATACTAATAAAGATCAATATTCCTCTAGAAACTTCAAGTCCTGGGTATTTCAAAGAGTATTATTGACACTTTTCGCACCACAATTGTACTTATACGGTATGTCTTTATGATCATATATTGAATATAGTGCAGTGGCGAAGCATTCAATCTAACAGATAGGCACGATAGGTGATAATAATATACCTAGTATTTCTGGAAAACTAAAAAAAAAACTTAAAGTAATACTTTCAATTAACCAATTTGATAGCACCTATGCTTTATTTATGTTTCCTTCTTTGATTCCCAACATCTACATAAAATTTTCGATATTGACGCACTATCGCGACGCGATTAGCAAAATCCTTGAATTTTGACCTAGGAAAGTACAAATGACCGCAGGAGAAAGTGATGTCCATATATACAGACTGGACCATTATCTCGACACCCTCTGTAACTTTTAGACTAATGGACAAAAGAAATTTTGTACTATGCAAATATCCGCGAAAGGGACATTGTGCGACATACTCTGTGATACCTCAAGATAAACAGTGTTACTAAACCAACATAAAGTTGTATTCTGTTCAAATAGCATTCCGTCTGGTTATTTACACGTTTCAAATCCACATGTAAAAGGAAAGCATTCAATAAAACATTTGTCGTGCAATAAACTAAGGACAATGCAATATCACAAAGATCGAAAAATAACCAAATTTTGGTAGGTTCCACAGTAGTAATAACGTAAGTCAGAAAAATGTGCTGATGCACATCCAAAGTATTTGAAAACTTCAGTCATCATATGTCGTATTTGGAACATCTGGAAACAAAGTTATAAGGAATTGAAAACGACTTTTTTTCCAAGGAAGCTATTTTGAAATGGCAATCAGATAAGTATTACATCGAATTACGTACATGATATCTAATAGAAGTAAAGGTCATAATTTGATATCTCGAACCATTCGGGAGATATGAATAAAAGTTATAAAATTTGATATACTGCTTAAAATTGCGTATTTGTAGGAACTTCCTAAATTAATTTTTGATTTACTCTGCATCTGTGACATTACAATAATACGTTCTGATAAGTGTAATTACAAGAAGTTCTCGTAAAATTACTTAATTTAAGCAGTGTCGCAAACTTTAGCATTAGCAATTTTTACCATATCTTCAGAATGGTTTGAGATACCAAATTGCTATAAACGACATTGTAATGTTCACATTTCTATAAACCATCTGTTAAATTGAACAATGTACATATCTAAGCAGCTTTCAAACAAAGTGTTTTGAAAAAAACAAAAATTTCCAATCTCTTGTAACTTTCTTTCTACTCATTCTAAATCCAACATTGGCAACATTGTTAAGCCTGTGATATCACAAAGTATGTCAAATAGTCTTTCCCTTACCGATATTTGCAGGATACAAAATTTCAGCGTTTTTGGTTCAAAGGACGTATCAAGAAAAATGGTCCACCTTATATACCGTGGCATATATATATATATATATATATATATATATATATATATATATATATATATATATATATATATATATATATATATATATATATATATATATGGAAGATAACGAAAGAAAGTAAAGCTAAGATATAGCAGATTTAGAATTGACAAGCTACCCCAAAATTTTATAAAACAAAACTTGTAGAGCAGAGGTAATGAATTCGGGACATGGGCTATTTTATAAATGAAACAGAACACATTTTTAAATTGGAAACAGATTGTGAGTGAGAGGGTGAAAAAGGTGTTGAAAAGCAAGGGATGAATTCAGGATAGGTACACATAGACACAGACTTGTCTGGTACAGTAGTAGTCCCCGACGTATATTGAGCCGAGTCAGCAAAAATTTTTGTGACGTCATAGGTCAAAGGTCAATGACCTTGGCCCGGGGTCAATGACCTAGGGGTACTTAGGACCACCCCCTCTAAATTTTGGCAGGGGTACCTTGGCCCACCCCCTAAATTTTGGCAGGGGTACATAGGACCACCCCCCTTTAATTTTGGAAATTGCCAAATCTAAAAATTTGGTATGGTAGCCTAGGACCATAGTATGTACCTCTATCAGTATTGGGGGTCTATGTCGTTCCCTTTCATGGGTAAAAAATTGCCAAAAATTCAAATTTTGGAGGTTTTTGACCTAATTTATCCTCTTTGATGAGGTGTTATTACCCTATATGGTTATATGGACGTATACAGGGGTCCATTACCTTTCATAAGACATGGGTATATTAATGCACCCCTTGAAAAATTTGGGAGGGGTACCATGGCCCACCCCTTATATTTTGGAAATTGACCAATTTCAACATTGGGTATTATAGTACAGGACCCTAATATGTATCATGATAAATTTGGGTGGTCCACCTCATTCCCTTCTAGGGGTACAAAATTGCCAAAAATATAAACGTAAGCAATACGTAGTACCACGTGCTTGGTTTTTTGGTCGATTTTATCCCCGTTGATGACGTGTTATTATCCTATATAGTTATATGGTCATGTATAGGGGTTCATTACCTTTCACAAGATATGGATATATTTGTGCACTCCTTTAAAAATTTGGGAGGGGTACCTTGGCCCACCCCTTAAATTTTGGAAATTGCCCAATTTAAACATTTGGTATTATAGTACCGGACCCTAACATGTATTATGATAAATTTGGGTGGTCCACCTCATTTTCTTCTAGGGGTACCAAATTGTCAAAATATAAACGTAAGCAATACGTTGTACCACGTGTTTGGTCTTTTGGCCCAATTTATCCCCTTGGATGAGGTGTTATTACCTTATATGGTTATATGGTTATGTATAGGAGTCTATTACCTTTCATAAGACATGGGTATATTGATGCACTCCTTTAAATTTTTGGGAGGGGTACCTTGGCCCACCCCTTAAATTTTAGAAATTGCTCATTTTATATATTTGGTATTATAGTACTGGACCCTAACATGTATTATGATAAATTTGGGTGGTCCACCTCGTTCCCTTTTAGGGGTACAAAATTGCCAAAATATAAACGTAAGCAATACGTTATACCACGTGTTTGGTTTTTGGTCGATTTTATTCCGTTTGATGAGGTGTTATTACCTTATATGTTTACATGAGCGTATACAGGAGTCTATTACCTTTCATAAGACATGGGTACATTGACGCACCCCCAGGAGGGGTATCTTGACCCACCCCTTTAATTTTGGAAATTGCTTAATTTCAACATGTGGTGTCATAGTACTGGATCCTAATATGTATCATGATAAATTTGGGTGGTCCACCTCGTTCCCTTTTAGGGGTACAAAATTGCCAAATTTTAGTACAACCACCATACCAGGAAATTATAGATTTTTCCTTCTTAATAAATTACTATAGGTGGCAACTCTTTCTAAATCCTCTCTCCCCTCTACTTCTGATTTTTCTTGCTGCTTTTTTCTCCTTCTACCTTCCTCCTTCCCACCCAGAAAGAGAAAGAGAGAGAGAGAGAGAGAAATGGATTTAATTAAGTAGATGGAGTCAAAAGAGAGCGGAGGGTTGGTGATGTGTTGGTTCGTGAGATATAAGGGTGAATCTTATGGAACACAAGTTATCTTATTGGCAGTTATAATTAACCTAACTTTATATCCCAGTCGTATCACCTCCCTTCTCTTCCCAAGGCACCACTTCAATCGTTTCGTTTCGAGAAGTGTTAGGCTTGAAGGCAATTGTTCAAAGAGGAACAAGTGTTTTGCTTTTACACACACACACACCTATATATTAATGTATAAAATTGTATTGTTCAACGGGAAAATGCTATTTAAAGTACTCCAATGAAACAAAACTTTGCTCACCTATCGTGACTGAATAGTTATCCCTCCTGTTATTGATGTGCGGGAACCAGGTTCGATTCCTGCAGTTCGTTTCCCATATTGCTACAGGTTTATATTTTATATAGTTTAGTATATAACTCGATACTAAACTTGTTGAATTTTATCGTTCCTTTCAGCACCGAAGCTATATGAGGCGTGGACATACAGCTTAGCATGGGATTCGAACCACATTATCTCCTGCCAAGAATCAATATGAAACTAAAAAAAAAATGTTCCTTTACAAAGAGACCTAGGTTTAATTCAAGGGCGTTTAAGTTTTAGTGAACAATGATTGGTTTATGGATTGGCTGGGAATTCCCCGTTCATTTTTTATTTCAATTGTGTCATTTTCATCCAATAGAATTTGTTGTCCTTTTTAACCAACTAAATAAAACGCGGTTCTTAGTTTGACCTGTGTGTATGTAGATATGATCGCGATTATATCGTGAATCATTGGTCATAATTCGATGTAGTTTTCATTAATTTGATAACCTATTTCCAAGGATGATTCTTATGCATAAAATATTTAAGAATTTTCAATAAATAATTAAGTATTTTTTTTTTTAATCAAATACCTCCTCGAACATCTGACGAAAAATACTATTCTAAAATATGAGGCAACCAGTTAATAAACAAAGTAAGTTGGGTTGCATATAACCAAGGGGTTAAGAATCTTTTGTAGCCAGCTTGCTTCAAATGGTTTAACACTGTTTGACGATGGATGTTTAAGTTATTTTTGATGTCATAACTAGGCTCCGGTTTCTTAGGTTCGAACCTATTTTATTCCTGTACAGTGAATGCAAAAAATTCGTGTTTTCTTTACATTTCAAGTTGCTATAAGTAGAACTATATTAGTTTTATAGGACCTAAAATGTCCTAATTGGGGGGTTAGGAACTAAAATATCCTAAATTAGCTTTTAGAACCTATAACATCTTAAATGATTCTTTAGAGTTAATTTTTAACTTGAAAAATACTTTCAAACACGTAGTCAACCAGTTTTCAACAATGCAATAACAAGGTTTCCTTCACACAGCATGTTTCTTTGTAATTTGCGGCTGCGATTGTAAATAAGCGAGGCAGCAAGTTTATTTTTAGCAACAACAGGTGCGCGGTCATTCGATAGAAAGTTCAAGCTGATGGGGTTGACCTTTTCTCCCTGTCAGCAATGGACATTGTGTCAGTGTTCTAACCTTGTAAGAAAGGAGAAGGAAGTGTGTTTATTGGGATTGCATTTGGATCATATCAAATTTGTACGAGTTCTCTTAACATTGAAGATTGGAATTGAAAAGGAAAGGTCATGCCGAAACAAAAATCATCCAAAAGTGCTCTAATTCGAGAATGGATAATATCGGACAACAACTTCACAACAATTGCTTTGCCCAAATGAAGAAAAAGATAGACTGAGATTGTTGGTTACAGACAGTGCAGCGTATATGTTGAAAATGGGTGAATGCTTGAAGGCTTCCCATCCTCGCATGTTGTACGTCACCTGTTTAGCACACGGACTCCATTGTGTAGCAGAAATAATTCGAGAATTACACCCAATCGTCAACGACATAATTTCATCTGTAAAGAAGGTTTTCTTGAAAGCTCCTAACAGAGTGGCTACCTTCAAGGATATGCTTCCAAACACACCACTGCCACCACAGCCCGTTGGTCCCGTTGGGGAACGTGGCTCTCAGCAGCACTGTACTATGCAGATAATTTTGAAAGCATTGTTTAGGTCATCGATTCGCTCGACGAGATTGAAGCCGCTTCAATCACGTATGCAAAAAAAAGCACTGAAGTCACAGTTTGCTGTACAACAACTAAGTTACATTAAAGCCAACTTTTCTCATCTGCCTCAAGCCATCACTCAATTGGAGAAGAAGTCTCTTCCACTAACAGAAGCTCTTCAAATTCTTCAAGAAGTGAAAGAGAAAAAAGTACCTGGGGAAGTTGGAACAAAAATTGCGGACAAGTTGGAGGCGGTTTTGAAACGCAGTCCTGATTTCACACAGATACTGGGCCAAATTCTTCGTGCAGACAATGTCCAAGAAAATTTGCTATGGAATCCCGAGGAATTAGCCAGTATGAAATATGCGCCTCTTACATCGTGTGATGTGGAACGCAGTTTTTCTGCATTCAAGAGAATTTTGTCAGACGACAGGAAAAAGTTCACAACAGAAAATCTTGCCAAATATTTTGTTGTTTAGTACCATTACAGAGAGTGAAGTGACCACTTTTGCGCTATAGAAAACATGAAAAGTGCCGGAAAAACAATATTTCAACATTCGTATTTCCTCAGTGTATCGTTAGAAAAGTGAAGTGATATTTGTGGTGTTGTATAAAATTTCAAATATAAGAAAACTAACAAAAAAAACTACTACTACTACTATAGTACGACAGGCCATACATATGTTAAACTATATTTCAGGTATAAAAAAAAAGTCCAAGGTAAGAAGAGTTTTATTATTTTTATTACGCAGAAGACTGGTTAACATAAAGCTTACTAAATTAAGGTTACCATTTAAGTATGAAATAGCTAACAAAGTGTTTAAAGTGTAGTAATATTCAGTTTTCAGTAATATAATGCTAAAAATCCTAAACCGTGTTTTTAAAAACCTATAAAATCCTAAAATGTACTTTTTAAAATCCTAATTTGAATTTTTGGGACCTAAAAATCCGAAGCCTAGTCATAACTATTTTCTTGCCAATCTTGCTCAACTTTTGCGAGAATATCAACCACTTTTTATATAATTGATCGCCTACAGCAAGGAGCATCTAGAAAATTGAAATTTCCAGAACGAAAATGAATGAATCATCTTATGGCTATTACTTATGATAATGCATCTTGCCCATAAATGGTACTATTTTCTTCACGTTCATGCGAAGTATTTGGGCTTTATGTAAATAAAATTGTAAAATGTAGCAGTTTTGCTAAAAGTTCACTTATCTTGCGTCTAATTATAAGAATTGCAACTTTTTGCACATCTACTAGCTTCAACTATAAGCTCCTAAATGACGTTAAGCCTGACACATTGCGACTCATATACTCTGAGATTTAGAGCGCTAACGCCATATCGTGAGCAAACAACTCACTACATTTTAGACTGCATGATATCTTGATATGGTTATCGCTAATGTAATGAGCTATTCCCATG